>NC_088871.1:34114815-34439022 GCF_032884065.1 Artemia franciscana
CCCTCTGATGAGCAATCCAATGTGAGATAAAAAAAAGTTTTATTTCTAGTAGGGGGACTCAAGATTAGGTGACACTTGCTACTGATTACTGGCGAATGGCGGGGGGACTTTTACACTCTCTTTTGGAGGAGGATTGTTGCCTGCTCATACCAGTTTGAAGCTGACGGGTGGAGTTTTTGGGATGGGGCAAAACACTGGTGGAGAGCATTTTTTACTCCTTCCCATAAGAATCCATGGTACTTGTATGATACACCCCCCCCCCCCACTCAAGAAGTGAAGTTAAGTTGATCCTAATAAAATATACTTAAGTATGATAAAAATATAATACTTCAAAAACAAATTTGGGCTATATATTTGCACATTAGGAGGGGGGAGGGGTAAAGTACAGTGGGTCTGCAAGCAAAATGTGATAGCTACAATTATTCTGATATTAGGAACTAAAAATTGTTTCCTGACTTCACACTATCCGAATACTTTGCCCACCCCCACCCCTCATAATGTGCAAATATATAGCCCAAGTTATATATTTACCATATACTCTACCACTTCTCTTTGTCTTTTCTCACGCTTAATTGAAAGAAACTAGCGACAAAAACCGGTTTACAGTGCGTCAATGCATGAACAACTTGAGCGGTAGGAGTATATCATACAAGTACCAAGTCCATATTTGTGTGAACTTCGACTTTGAACAAATTTTTCCCCCAAAATATGAAGCCTTCCAAGATTGGCATCTGTTTGCACGTCTACTATGGATGACCACTGGTTTTTACGATTAATTTACCAAGCGCTTTCCAATTTTACGTTTATCGTGTAAATTAATATGAAGTATTCATAATGAAACAAAGGGTGGTAGGAGTGGGAGTAAATGAGATTTAAGTCCAGCAATTCCAAAACAAAATAAACGATAAGAATTTTTTTCTCTGTCTAACTCTCTCTCTCACTGTAATACATTTTTTAAGTTTAAACAATGAAGGAAACCTTAAGCTTCAAATTAAAGGAGCCATTTCCCCTAACATCTCCAATGAAGGAGGTTTAAAACCAGTTTTTATGCCTTGTATTGCTTCTATAACAAGGTTAAAAATTTTGAAGTATAAGCCAAACTGAAAGTTTGTTAAAAGAACCATAGTTAGCATTATACACGATTGTTAATGAACCTAAGCAAAAACAGAAGAAGAGGGAAAAAAAAGTCATTCCCATTCCACTTATTTTTTATTTTTTTCTAGAATAGACCCTAATAAAAAACGAATCAAAATTTTTTTAATGTAATATTTTATATTTATCTATTTAGAAAAACTGGGAAAATTTACATTGATTTATAAAACTGCGATAAACTTTGAACTCACTCCACTATTTTTCAATAAGAAATAATTAGTTTTAGCCAATAAAATAATCCAGAGATCCAATACTTCTGATTTTAATCCCATGTGCTAATAAAAAACAGCCTCAATCTTCAGTAAAATTAATCCGCTAACAAGGAGCACACAATTCATTTTCAAAGAGATAACCTTAGTGATTCTTAAAATTCCATAAGTTACTAATCGTTTTTTTATGGCACTTGGTATTAACCAAGTGACATATAGCAGTCGCCAATTCTGTCGGTCTGTCGGTCCCGGTTTTGCTACTTTAGGCACTTCCAGGTAAGCTAGGACGATGAAATTTGGCAAGCGTATCAGGGACCAGACCAGATTAAATTAGAAATAGTCGTTTTCCCGATTTGACCATCTGGGGGGGAGTGGGGGCCCGGTTAATTCGCAAAAAATAGAAAAAATGAAGTATTTTTAACTTATCAGCGGGTATTTGGATCTTAATGAAATTTAATGCTTGGAATGATATTGTGTCTTAGAGCTTTTATTTTAAATCGCGACCGGATCTGATGACATTGGGGGGAGTTGGAGGGAGAAAACCTAAAGTCCCGGTTCTGCTACTTTAGGCACTTCCAGGTAAGCTAGGACGATGAAATTTGGCAAGCGTATCAGGGACCGGACCAGATTAAATTAGAAATAGTCGTTTTCCCGATTTGACCATCTGGGGGGGGGATTAGGGGCCGGTTAATTCGGAAAAATAGAAAAAATGAAGTATTTTTAACTTATGAGCGGGTGATTGGATCTTAATGAAATTTGATGTTTGGAATGATATTGTGTCTCAGAGCTCTTATTTTAAATCCCGACTGGGTCTGATGACATTGGGGGGAGTTGGAGGGGGGAAACCTAAAATCTTGGAAAACACTTAGAGTAGAGGGATCGGGATGAAACTTGATGGGAAAAATAAGCGCAAGTCCTAGATACATGATTGACATGATCGGAACTTATTTGCTCTCTTAGGGGTAGTTGGGGGGGGGGGGAGTAAGTCTTAAAAATTAGAAAAATGAGGTATTTTCAACTTACGAACGGGTGATCGGATCTCAATGAAATTTGATGTTTAGAAGGATATCGTGTCTTAGAGCTCTTATTTTAAATCCCGACCGGATCAAACGTAATTGGGGGGGGGGGGGCAGTTGGGGGGACCGGAAATCTTAGAAAATACTTAAAGCGGTGAAATCAGGATGAAACTGGATGGGAAGAATAGAAACCTGTCTAAGATAGGTGACTGACATAACTGGACCGGATCTGCTCTCTTTGGTGGAATTGAGAGGGGGGAGGTAATTTTGAAAATTGAGGTATTTGTAACTTACGAAAGGGTGACCAGATCTTAATGAAATTTGATATTTAGAAGGATCTTGTGCTATAAAGTTCTAATTTCAAATTCCGACCAGATCCTGTGACATTCGGGGGAGTTGGAAGGGCGGATCCGCTCTCTTTGGGGGAGTGGGGGCGAGGGTTAATTCTGAAAGATTATAAAAATGAGGTATTTCATTAGGTTCTTTAGGATTCTTTAGGTTCTGACCTTCTCACAAGTACCAAATGAGCTCTTGGCTCTTGGCTCTTCCAACCTCGTACCATATGAGCTCTCTGCTCTTCCGACCTCGTCACAAGTGCCATATGAGCTCTTAGCTCTTGTTTTTATTGTAAAACCAAAAATCATTTCACACCCCCCCCCCCTTATATTTTTAGATCTTCGTCTAGATTTAGAAAAATACACTTTTTAGGCATATTAACTAAAAATACAATTTTATATTTGTATTAAAAAAAATTGAAAAACAATAAAACTGCCACCCCTATGTTTTAATGAATATGGATTTGAGAATTGAAAACGAAACAGAATAAGGTATGCCAAAAAAATGGCTTATATACATGAATATAAATAAACCTTTCATGAGTTCGTCAAAATCCAAGACCATGGGTGTTCTGGCACGGTTGATCTTATATGGAAGGAACCCATAACGTCAATAATCACTGCATACAAAAAGGTGCGCAGAATTACAATAAATGGAGTAATAAACCCATACAAAAAGCATACATTTTGATCGCTACCTAGTTGAGCTTTTTCTGGAATTTCTGGCTATCACTTCACCATTAAACACAAATCAAGAAGGTCAACCTTGACACTACTCGAAAAATCAGTTAGATTTTCTTGGAAATGCAAAAAGACTAGTTTGACAACAAACTTGGCAGAGAGTCAATGGGACGAAAAAAATTTCACGAGGAAAATAAAAAGGAAAAAAATTCACTGTTTCTGTGACGTGCTCGTTATCCATTGCGTAGTGTTGGATCTTTTAGGGGTGAATTAAAATGTTTACTGAATGAAATAAAAATCCTCGAAAAAAAGCCACTTCTTATCAGTTTTTTTTCATTATCCAAGTCTTTATTCCATATTCTACTTCTGTGCATTGATATATATATATATATATATATATATTTAAGCGTTAGAATTTCGTTCGTCAATTTTCTTTATCAGTTTGATCTTCTATATAGAGAAGAGCGCATGTTGCTATTGCGCATCGAATTATTAAGATAGATAAGAATTTTTTGTTCAGAGACAGCGAAAAACTAATAAGCTCGTATCTTAACAATTATATTTTTGAACGTGTAATGCATATATTAATAAAAACAATCAGTAACTAGCACGATTTTTGGTAACAATTTGTTATTATTATTTTGGTTTTGGTTTTTAGTTAATCCAAAATTACTTAAACAAAAAACGACGGCAACTCTTCGGTCAACGTTAGTTTTTTCGTCATAAAAAAGTAATATTCAGAATCTAGAATAGCATTACAAAAAGCCATACCTCTCCTAGCTTGTCTAGTTTAGTGTAGGTTTCCATTCTACCAAAACCTATTTCTGCCAGAGATTGTCTCCGCCTTGTGCGCGTTAAATTACCATCCAAAATTGGGCTGATTCGCTCAAAATCCTCTAGGAAAGACTCAGGTATTCTTAAATCTGCAGGCAAAGACAGTCTTTTGGTTATGTCTTGCTGTAAGAAAAGTAATTAATGAGAAGGAATTAATGGCTCTGGGACAAATTATTTGTCATGAAATTTATGCAAGCCCCAAAAACTTCAGAAATGTTTAAAATTGGCTCGTTAACTAAACGCTGTTTTCATATTGGTGATTGGCTCCAAGTTAGCAACAAGATCAATTATATAAGTAGTTTATGACAAAATGAGAGGGAGGGGGGCATATATGCTAGTGCCACTTATCTCGTCAGGGGTAATTTCAACTCTTTACAATAGCTTTATTCTCTTAGATTTGGAAACTTTACCTAATCTATTTTCATTTGAAAATATTCTGCAGGATATTAATGAATGTATAATTTTGTATATTCGCTTCACCTCTAAGAGATTATTTAATTTTCATACATAACATAGATAGCGTTATAGTTACAGTAATTTAGATTATCAATTTCCCCTCTTATACAATTAGCCTAATGTATGACTGCAAGTAAAAATAAAAAAGCTTCACAGAGCACTGAAATGAAGATCAAATATAAAAAGAAGAAAGATAAAGTTTTTAAATAAATGTGTTTGCAATACTTGATAGTCATTTTCAGAAGCACATTAATCTTCCCAAAACCGGATTATTTGGGCTTATTGACAAGAAAAAAACAAAAAAACTATCACCAAAGAGGGAGGATTGTTAGACGTACTGCACGGTTTTAGCAGACAAAGCAGAAATGGATTAAGAATGTTGACAAATCAGATAAAATACATACTGCTAGAGTTTTAAGTTATTGGAGTTAAAAAAAAAACGAAAAAAAAAAACGATAGGTATGTCCAACCAAGCATGGATTTCACAGCTTTCAATGAAACAGGGTTTTCATCTTCACGAGAATGAATTTTTTTGGTTTTGGCCAGTTAACTTCCATAGTATTTTGTTGATTGTTTTATCTTTTCAAATGTAAAGAATGCAATGTATTTACGGTAAATCAAATTAGGCGGGTTTTTAAGGACCTAATCTTAGTTATTTGTTTTGCTAATAATTTATATCTTTAGACGAAAAAACTCTAAAAAAAAGGTTCAATAATTGGCAAGCTTTTTGAATTGTGTATAGAAGATCCTTTCGATTATTTGAAACTTCCTCTTAATGAAATAGGTTTCAAACAGAAATAGGGTGGGATCATGCTCATGCAACTTTGATGGATCAAGATTTACTGGATACCCGATAGATCTTTACACAGACCCCTAGACCTTTAAATAGACCTTTACACATTTTCAACTGATGAAAAAAGGAACCTTTGACAATATTTCCCATGCTTCTGCTCGAAATAGTGGTAGGATAACCCTTTCTGGGGTTATAGTGCTCAGATCTCGACATTCAGGGTTTACTATAAAAAATGTTTCATATGCTTCTGGTGCTTAATCCTAATCCAGTTTCTGTTGGTCATGGATAAAGACAAGGTTGAATTTCATCTTTTATGTTTTAATTCATGTCTGTTGGAGTATTTTCGGTCTATATCTACAACCCTAAACTCTATCAAGCGGGTTGTGTCTTTTATTGCATATGCTTTCGATACTATTTTATTTAGTCGTTATAAAGCTAGTCCAATTGAGAACTTTAAGTCTCTTTCTAATCTCTTTAAAAGTCTTTCTATTACCGTTAAAAAAATTGCATATTTTCCGGTTAATGTTAATGACCGAGTTAAATTAATTTGTGACAGAAATATTCCATCTCCAGTTTTGATGCTCTTGTTTACACTAGGTTGTCTTATGGTGCTTCAGCTCGAGATACAAAGACGATGCTAGTTTTACATATTCAAAAAAAGATTAGAAAAGCATTTGGTTGTCTCAATACTCAATATTCCATCTCAAGTTTTGATGCTCTTGTTTCCGTTAGGTTGTCTTATGGTGCTTCAGCTCGAGATACAAAGACGATGCTAGTTTTACATATTCAAAAAAAGATTAGAAAGGCATTTGGTTCAGTAATACGGATTCGTGGCATTTATTGTCGTAGTACTTCCACCTCCTTTTGTTCTTGATTTTAAATTCCCGCCTTTTTTGAATTCAAGGATGTTATTTTAAATATTGTAAATGTGTACTTAGCTCTCTAATTCTTTCAGCAACATTGGACTAACCTCGAGCTTTAAATTATTGTGGAATTAGAAATAGCCAAGATTAAAATTAATAAATTTTGACATAAATGTGAAAATATTGTTTCTATTCATAACCTTTTCCCTTTTTCCAGAATGCAATAAAAGCTTGAGATCGTTCGTTTTTAATTATTATTGTTGATATATTTTCAATTTGGTTGTTTACAGATGCATTTAATTTTTTTTTTCGTAAATCCTTAGTTTATTTGATTACTTGGAGTATTTTTTGTTATTTTATTTACTTATTTTCTGTACTCCTCAATTTTAAGGAAAGTAAATCAAAAGAAAATATAAAAACTCCGATCTTACTCCTCAGGCTGGTTTTTTGCAAAAATCTTCGTTCTGCTCTTATCAGTTGTCTAAGGACTTAGATTAAAATAACATCTAAGTCCTCGGTTCAACGTCCTACTGGGAAGAAAAATTTAAACTTTTGAATGAACGGAAAATAGTATCCCTTATTCGACTTTAATATAAAGCACTTTTGAATGAGATCAGTGAGCTCTAAAATTTTAGTACTTTGATTAAGCAAAAACCGAAAATTTTAATGGATGGTGTAAGATGAGAAAAGTACGATCTTATCAGCAAAAAACGAACATATTGTTAATTCCCCAGAATTTATTTTTTATTAGTCAATAATAGAAGAAGGTTAAAAGAACAAATTATAGATTTATCATTTTGGCATATCAAATTCAATTTCAACATTTACGGCAAATCAAAAGATTGTTGTCAATATTTACAGACAAGCTAGGAAGCGGCCGTAGTCCCATCCCTCAATAAACTGAAAGGATAATATTTATATCCCTCAGTAAATATATTTCGGTTAATGCAAATGTCCAAAGTCCAAATGTCCAAATGTCCAACTTTACAGTGCTTCTTTCTTACCTCACTGACATGCCGATGCTTCTGCCGGAGTCTCACTGGAGAAATAATATCAATATCAGAAGCCAGAGATAGATCTTCGGACTCTCCATCAGAGCCTATACGAGGATTGTCACTCACTAGACTGCCTACAAAATTAAAAAACAGCATAAAACAATTATTAAAAAACATGACAGTATAGTAATCAGATACAAAGTCGAAATTAGTAGACAAATATCAAAAGACGTTATGGCTTAATTCGTTGACACATAATTCCGCAAAAAAAGCGTGTGAGTATACAAATTTGATAGAGCTTATGTTACAGTAACAAGAAACACGAAAAGTGGTGATCTTGCTCATGATCAGCTTAAAAACATACTTTATGTGGTAAAAGTTTCTTGCCATTTTTATATTAACAATCTTAAGCAACAAAGATAATTTCTTAATTAAGAAAACAGCTTATTTCCTTGTGCATTTCATTCTGAATAACCTTGGCACAGTTCGTTCTTTCTGGAACTCTGAGAGCAGTTTTTCTACGTGAATAGTTGTCAAAAATAAACTTAAAACGAAACTTTTATAAATGAATCTACAGCTGAAACTAGGACCCACTGACTGTCCTACTGTAATTTCTTTCTAAACTCGTAAGGTTTCAAAGATTACTTGAAGATTCAAATTAGGCTAACAATTTGCCTATAATCCTAGAAACCACTTCTAAGAACCAGAAAACAAAGCTACAATCCAGAAAAAACAGACTCTAAGCAAAACTATTTTGTTTCGACACTAAGCTTACTCCCTTAAAAGGTGTCTTACCGGTCAAGACGGGGTGGAGGTAGAATCTTGAAAACATTTTTTCGGCCCCTAATTTGTATTTTAGATATAAGTCTGGCAGCTTCAGTAGCCTAAGACAACAAAACAACATTTCTCAAAAAATTTCTGTTTCTTGTTGGAAAACGAAACAAAAACCAGGAGCGCTGACATTAGCTACTGCGTCTTCTTTGTTCAGTCCACTAATCATACTGCTTTCATATAACGTCGTAAGAATATTATGTGGTAAAATAGCCAGAAACAGTTGGAGCACCAATAGAGAATACGCTCTGTCAAACACTGCTACAAGACAAAATCGTATTTTCGTGCCGACAGCTGTTCTTTGGTATGAACATGAGAGGCACCTTTCGAGAGAATTTATAAAGAAAGGAACAGATTTTTAAATTATGGAATTCCAGAAACTCAATACAACCAACGGAAATATTTTCAGCCACTTCGGACAACTCAGGAAGTATAGCAATCAAGCATTATTACAGACTTTACAGCGATCCAGTATGTTTTGTGATACTTGCAGGAGTGCTAGTAATAACCGTTTATAACGTATGTCTAATTCTAGCCAGCTTCTGGAATTTATAATTCAAGCAAGTTGAAACAAGATCTTATCACTAAAACCTTTTCGGCGGTGCCAGACTGGCACCAGACAGGCGGTGCTGATCCTCCTCTATCCCAACTTATTCAAAGCCTCCCTCTTTACACCCTCCCAGAAAGTTCCCATTTTCTTTAAATCTTCATTTATGACATCCCCCCCAATGAGAACAATCTGCTTTTCCAATAATATTTCTAGCTGCAGTCTTAACTTTCTTCCCTAAGACACCATCAGCAACTTCAAAAATTGTTTTAAATTTTGGCTCCATAAATGGATATATCTGACACTAATGAATCCAATTAGGTATTTTGTCATTTTTGCGCAAGTTATAGCAGCAGGATTATCTTAAAATAAATTTTTACCAAGGAAACATATACCTAAAGGTTTAAGCTTATAATATTTCCCAAGCTTAAAAAGATCAGGTTATATAAAGAATTGAATATTAGCATGATGCAAATCGTAAAATTTCAAGATTTAAAAAAATTATGGAAGGAGGGAATATAGGACATTAAGGAAAAATCATGTGATCTTAAGATTAAAAAACTAAGATAGAACGTTCCGAATAGTATTACCATTACGTATATAAGAGGCGGCGGGAGATACAAATAGAGAGAGAAGAGTGGAAAGGGGGAGATGAAAAGTGGAGGAAGAGATTGCGGGAGAAGATGGTGGAAAGACTTTGTGAAGAGGTTAAAATAAGCACTATCAAAACTTCAAGACTGGCAAATGCCTAACTGTGTGAATATTTTGACAAAATACACTACCATAGGGAATATAGGGTTTCACATAAAAAACAGAGAGTAAAATTTCAGAGCGCATAATATCCATCGACAGAACAAAATAGAAAACAAGACAAGCCCGAGAATGAAACAAAACTTTTAACAGGTTTCCAAAAAAGAACTAAGCACTAAGACTTTAATATAATGAAAGATTATTTGAAACCTTAAAAGTGTTTCAACATGTGTAAGCATCCAGGAGAGGAACAAAAACAACAGTCACATGCAAACCATTCCCGTATGATATTATCAAATACAATAAAACGTGACAAATTATACAGATGAACAGCCAACATAACAAAAAAAAAGCGTAGTAGTATAAGGGATTATTAAAGATTTTCAAGCAAATGTTGGTGTCATTGTGAGAGCCTTACACTTTGAGCTTCAAAACACACGGCTGTTAACATCAACTGACAAATACACCGATTTTATGTGACAAAATTGCAGGACAACACATGAAAGTGTATTTATAGACCCGAGTATCCGGAATTTAAGTACTTTGACACATGCTCCCAAAGTAATACCTTGATTGCATCTCACCAATCTTAGCGATATATCCCTCATATATCTACCTCTTGTGTTTAAATGTGAAAATCAACTTTATCCAGTATTTCAAGAAATTGGAGTAAAAAATAAATAAATAATGTGGTTGCTAGTATTTTGAATAAACTAAATTCACTTTTTCGCATTTTTTTTCGTAATATTCTCGCTTTTATTCTTGAACGTTTATGAAATTTTTGAGGCTTCCCAATAACCCTTGAAATTAAAAAATGATATCTTTCTGATTTCGTGAATGCAGGAAAAACTGGAATTTTATGAGAAAAGCGAGTAAATCAGCACCCGAAATCTCTGTCAATTGATTTTGAAACTAATACAGCCAAAATTAATAAAACCAATAGAAGCCTTAAACCAAGAGTTTTAAAAGTTTACTTTATTACTTAACTTTTAAACTTTCAAAAGCATAATACATCAGATATCATACCTGAAGACCTGTGACTAGAACTTTCCAGAATTCTTGAATGTGACCGCGTTAGCCTTTTGCCGTTTTTAGTGAACACAGAGCCAGTTCGATTTCCTAGAAAATAAGCAAATAAAATGTACAAAACCTTAATAGCAAAAGAAGAATCAATGCTGGGGTAAAAAAAAATGACATAAATGGTTTACAAGAAATTTCCTTTTTAAACAACTGTAGAAATTTCCTTTTTCCACTTTAATGATGTTTATCAAAAGATAAAGCAAAGAATAGAAAAGCAACGTAGAATGATGAAAGTCCTCCCATAATACCCAGGAAAAATTGTCTAAGCACAGTTTTGTTTTCATACAGACAATTAAGCTCAGTGGGATAATCTCCTACAATTGAAATGGTTGACTCCTTGGATTACTCTTGGTACAATCACTTCAGTCCAGGGAAATAATTATGTTCTAGAAAACTGGGCGTTATTATAAGTTGCAAAATATTCTTTCAAATACCTCTACTTTGCCATAATACATTCCCTGCACCAGATATATGATATATATCTAAAAAGCTTCCAACCTAACAAAGATGCAAGACATTTTTCTTTTTGCTTCTTTTCTATGTAATCTCCATGAAACTCCACACACTTTTCCCAGCAATGTTACCATCTCTTTAAACCATTAAAATAGTACAAGGCGTTCTTCCCCACAAAACAATTGTTCGCGAAGGAGCCCGTCTCCTCATTTGACGGAAATCTCTTTCTTCTGCACGGAATTTTTACCTGAGGGAACAGAAAGGACGGTAAAGCAGTTCAAACAGTTTTTTGTATACTTCTTGCCATGGCAACTGCTGAGGTGTGAGACTTTTCAAATGTTTCTTTATCTCCAAATATGGCCGTTTTTTTCGCAATTTCTGCCTTCAGCTTGTCACGCAATTATGCGTAGTATGGTCTTGTAAAGGTTTTTCTATCCTGAAGTTATTCAATTAAAATAACTCCACAACTATCCTAAAAATAGTGACCATTACTTCCCAAGCGAAATTTTTTTTTGCCGGTATTCCGTTTGCAGTCCACTGTTTTTGACTGCATTTTTTTTTCAAGTTTATAATTGTGTAACCATGTTTCATCAACAGTAATTAATCAGCGACAAAGTCAGATTTATTGCGCCCTAACTGTGCCAAAAACATTGAAAATGAAGTAAATGCGGCACCCAACGCGTAGATTTAACACCAAATAAAGGGGGAAAAGGTTTTATATGTACAAACAAAGTAAAAAACAGAAAATTACATTTTGAAGGTAAAGGAATTTAGGATAAGTTATGGTCCTCAGTTAGGTTAAATCCTGCTTGCAGTTTATTATCTTTAGATTTTGTAATCCTTAATGAATATACAACACTAAGTTCTGATTGTACATTTCTAAGATTTTCCTCACTGTTAAGTATATTCTGTATTTTAAATAATAATTCACTTTTTTGATTAGTTCATATTAAATGACATAGTCTGTACCAAAGTTACAATAAACTTCCAAGAGGTTTTCTTAATCTATGAGTATAAACTTCAGCTGATTACATCAAAGCCCACAGGCTGAACTCCTACTGATGGTAAAGTTTTCAAGCATTTTCTTTTTATTCATAAGCAGCACAGTTTGTGGAAACCAGTGTGCTGTAACTTCTTTAGGGAGGCAAGGGAATAGAAAAATTAAAAAAAACACAAAATATTTTTCAAGAAGAAAGCAGCTATGGATTTCTAGAATGGGGACTTGCCCTTCAATAGCCACTAGGACTAAATGTAGAATTCATGTCATACACAAACTTGAAAAAAACTCTTCAATTTTATTAATTTGGTCCTAAGATTGTTTTGCAGTTGCTGGTACAATAAAACTAGTTGACTGCGCTCTTGGTCAAACAAGTAATATTCTTTACAATCCAGAAAGTTCGCAAATTTTGCTGTTTCTGTGAGTTACTATGCCAAAGAAACCCATCTTAGGGAGGTTAAACTTACCCCAAGTATGGGGTAAATCCGACTCCCCTAGGTAAATCCTACACTTGTAGAGACAAAAATTATGTCACCCTAGTATATGATAGTGGATATTTTTCTATGTACAGAAATACCATGCAAAACAAAAATTCTCGTTAATACTTTTCATGTACCACAGAGGAATGCAGGTTTTCTGCTTACCACAGGGTAATTCCAACGATGTCAGTCTTACCCTGAGAATGGCATTTTTCTAATTTTTATTGTAAACACGAAAAAGGTAACACCATACTTCTAATAACAGGGACAAATTGCAATTTCAACTGGTATCAGATAAAAAAATATATTTTTTAAGTTGAAAGTAAGGGATTTAAAAAAAAGAAGAGTAATTTCAATTAATATCAGAGGGAGTCAAGAAAACACACGTTTGATCCCCTGCATGCCCTAGTGTGCTTCTTGTACAGGATGATGACGTGCCAAATTTGGAATGACCGTAGAGTGAAGGGACCAGCTCCAGAAAACTCCAATGGTCCAGCAAAGATGTATTCTTCAACTTCTTCAATTTTATCTTTTTGGGGCCAGTCATATGAATAGTTGACTAGGCTCAGACAGTGAAGATATTTTATGCAAACAAGATTTCCGTCAGGAAAATCAAGCATCCTTTCAATACACAAGCCTTGTTGATCACGTTGCTATCGTATGCTACAACATAGTACTCATTTAGCTCTTTTACTCCTCTTCTTTATTATCACTGCCAACTGTGTAACAGATGTCCCTCTGGTCAATTTTGGAACCCAGTGAGACGTCAGTCTTCTCTGGAAATATCATCTTTCTTGTCTTTTTCAATTTTTACTTGAGCACATTCTCTTTTATTTTCTCGTTTTTGTTCTCGAGCTTTTTGTTTTTCTCTTTCAATATTTGTTCAAACCCTCTCAAAGCCTCTACAGATGTGATTACTTCGACCTCCCTAGCAATTGTCTGCCTATCGGATGTCCCGGGTGCTGAGGTATCAAGAGAAGGGCACTGGGCTGAGAAGTCCAAGAGAAATTCTTCAAATGACTTCTCAAACTCATAAATCTTTTTGAACTAACTGACATTGAACTGATTAGTTGCAGTACTCCCTGTGTTTGTTGCTCTTGTTAAATTCCGAGTCTCTGATGTCTTAGTCTCAAAATATTGTTTTAACTTGGCTGGATCAAACTTCGCCTTCTCAATCATGTTGCAGTTGATACATGCTGGAATAGCGAAATCATAAATTCCTGTTGTTTAAAATGATTTTTTAATCAGTGAAGGGGTAAGGTGAGTCTGGCAGATCTGACAAAGTTTTCACGAGTCCTTCTTTGGAAAGACGTCGCTTGGGTGTGCTCGTTGCCAGTTCACAAGATTCCGCTCATAGGATGATTTTAGCCCTTTGAAAATAATCATGTCAAGGGGCGTTAGAACATAGGATGCATGGTTTGGCAACTTCAGGATAGTAACATTCTTTTCTGAAGCAAGCTCTACAAGTGCCAAGAAAAACTGGGAGCCAAGACCATCAGGAATAAGAAGGGCTTTTTCTTTCACCTGAGGCAAGAAAACATCTTTAAACCAGCTATAGAATCCTTTCTTAGCAGCTGAAAAACATGCATCTTGATAGCCTTTAACGGGTAGCCATAAACTCCAGTTTTATTGTTCCCAAGAGGATTACAAGTAGTAGCAGTTTCTCATCTGATGCGTTAATATATGTGGAAACAGGTGTGTTATCACGCCCATTGCCACCAGTTCGCCGCTTTGCTAGTGATCCTTTTGCACCAGCGATTTTAATGCTATCAGGAACGTGACAAAACAAAGTTTCGTCCAAGTTGTACCAACATTCTGGTTTGTCTAAGATGTTAAGCTCTTCTGCTGTTTTTTGTGGCAGGTCATAAAAACCTAGAATTATAAAAGGGTCTACTGATTGCACAGCCCTCAGGATTTTCAAGTTGCTCAGGTTTCTTAAGCAATATGTTGTCTCTTTCCTTAAATTCAAATCACTAGTCTTCACCTGGCCAATTCTTTGTGAAGTGAGTACACACTCTGTTCTCACTTATATAAGTTCCACTTTGTCAAGGAACTGTTCTTTGGTAATCCCCATGCCCCACTTTCCCATGACCTTCAGCAAATTTGCCATACTCTGCTCAACATAATTGGGTAGTTCCAGAAGTTTCCTGAGAGTAATAGCAGGCAAGTTGTTAATTGCCTGCTGTTACTTCTTTGTCTAATCAATTAGTATGTTGTAAATTATGTATAGTATGTATTGTTAAGCATTGTAAATAGTTGATAAAGACACTGAAAAGAAGGCAAGAATTGCCAAAACCTAGCAACTTGTATACAAGGGGTAAACCCGACCTCTCTGTCGGAATTTACCCCATATGAAGTAAATTCGACCCCAAGGCATATTGCAGAATTTTTCTGCAATATCTCTTAAAATTTGCTACCTATATACATATACCCAATCAATATATATATATATATATATATATATATATATATATATATATATATATATATATATATATATATATATATATATATATATATATATACATTTACATTTTCTAACTGAACAAGCATACCATTTTCTTTGTATTCTCCATTTTCTTCTAAAGTAAGGTGTTCTGCAAGGGCTGATAATGAGCCATCTAAACTGATTCTGAATGTTTGAGAAAGGCGTCGCTTAATCTTCTTTAAGCTCATTCTTATTCCATGATGTAAACCTAAAAATAAAAATGATAAACTACAGGAAAACTCAAAACCACCTTTTTTTTAACTAGGATTAGTCAGCCAAAACAGTCGAGGTGCATGAAAATCACTGGAAATGTTAGAGAAAAGCCATAGAGCTAGGCATTTTTTTACAGAGGAGAGATGTTACAAATGCCCCACCTCCCAGTGTATATGCTGAACGCTAGAAGAAAGTTGGCCCTAGGACCCCTCTGCATCTGTTGTAAATTTTTTATACAACACAAAGTGAGGTTAAGACAAAAAAAAAATGATTGAATCAAAGTTGTTCTAATAACAAAAAAGTAGAGAATGATTGTATACAATATTTTTATGTGGTTTCTCTATCAATTGAAAATGGTCTTGCAAAATCCTGTAGCTTGTGTCTATTTTGTGGCTTATGCTCATAGGAGGCTTAAATTACAAAAAGGTTGCACTTAATAGAGAAATATTACACAAAACAAGTTGAAAAGCAAATACAAGAATGAATTTCTACATTTGGCCCATTTTTATAAGGCATTGAAAGAAAAGTTAAAATGAGATGTTTATATTAATATATACTTGTTGAATAACAAACAATGATTTCTAGGGAAGCTTTCAAGAAGATTAATTTACTCGAAGAAGGCAAACTAAGAAACCCAACCCTTATTAACATGAAATATGTTAAAAATTTCAAGGCTTTTTTTTAAATTTTGAGCTTCATCTAATTAAAGGGTCCAATTTTGATGGAATCTCCACTACATACACTGAAGCAATTTCAGCTGCATTTTTTTCTACAGTGATTTTGAGATGCATCCAGTTAAAGGGATCAATTATTTTATGGTACATCCTAAATAAATTTTGTAGTAATTCCTTTAATAAGAGCATATTAGCAGTGTACTCCAAATTGATTCAAATTCAAAGGCATTGGATAAACTAGGATATTTATTGAAGGAATGGGCTAATGATTTTTAGGCAAATCTCTATGGAAGTCAATTTTAGATTGATTCAGAGTGCATACTTATTTCAAAACCATTGCTGATGGCACTACTTAATGCCTTGTGTGAATATGAAACATACCAAATTAGCACTTCTAAGAATAAATTAGCACAAGTCAGAGCCCACTGTAATTTGATGCCCACAGGCCTGTTGAGTGGTAAAACAGAGACAGTGCAATGCTCCTATCTGTTTATTTGGGCTGGTGACAAAGGTTGTGACATTTATGGTACTTGGACACTATCAGAAAGCCAGAAAAACAAAGTCAAAGGATATTGGGACAAGTTTTGTGAACATATTGAACCATCAGTAAATGCAAAAGTAAGAAGATTCACATTCCAAAAACAGGAACCAAAAACATAAGTCTGTAAAACAGTTTATGACCAATCTAAAGGTGATTACACAAGACTGTGAGTTAAGCACATGCACAGATGAAATGATATGTTATAGGTTAGTTTTTGGGGTAAAAGATGATAAAGCTTGTGAGAAATTGCTCAGTGAATGTGGAACTCTAACACAGATGCAAGCTATTCAAATCAAAGCTGATAGACCAGAAATGCAGGCTATATTAGAAGAATATAAAGAAGTTGTTATTTATTTTTTTCTTCTGCAAATAAAAACTATGGAACTCTAGTACAGAGATGGAACCCAGAGCCTATACACTCTAATTAAAAGAATTGCTACAAAATTTATTGAGAATGTGCCATAAAATAATTGTTCCCTTTAACTGGATGCATCTCAAAATTGCTGTAGAAAAAAAATGCAGCTAAAATTGCTTCAATGTCCATAGAGGAGATAACATAAAAATTGGATTTTTTAATTAGATGAAGCTCAAAATTAAAGAAAAAGCCTTGAAATGTTTAACATATTACATGATCAGTCAGGGTGGGGATTCTATAAGCAACAATATTCAAATGTCTTTCAAAACACTGGTACTTTGCTTGTGTTATCTGACAAACGTCCATTTCAGTTAATTGGGCAACAGGAATTTGATACAACTGAGAGGACACTGTAGAAGCCACTAGGTCCTGAACAGCTAAGACAGAGCATAATCATTGTATTGAATTTTCCATTCACTGGATTAGACAAAAAAAAATCCACTAACTGTAATGAAAGAAACTGAAATAAAAACAAGCAAAATTGCTACAACTTGGCAAAAGTAAGCAAAATCTCTATTAAAAAGCAGAATAAAATGAGGATTTGTGTCAACTAAACATTCACAAAATATGCATGTAATATGATCACTATCTTCAATCATTATAAAATGACAATATATCCTACAGATATGGAGAAAAACACCAATACTTCTATCTAAGGCAAAAATTCCTTTTACAGCATAATAATTAGACAAAGCATTTGAAACACTAAAATTTGATATCAACACCAGAAAAACATGACAATGAAAAATTTTTGAACTAAAAGTTCAGTTTTTTCCATGAACATAGATCACTGTGTGTTGTGTAGTCAGAGTATTTTTGTATGGGAATAAACTCTGGTTGATATACAAGATTCTATTCAGGGGTGTAATTTGCTATGGAGCAGGGGGGTACAACTGCCCTCTCTAGACCCAAGTCTACCCTCCAGCTGAAATTTTGTTTCTGGAAAACTTCTTGTCAAAACTGAGATAAGCAAGCATATTTCAAGTAGCCTATCCAGAGTAACAGGTCAGGTTTCTTTAGTATATCTTTGTCTTTATGGTAATAAATAGATCATTTCTTGAAGTTTTCACTGTCATTTTCACTTGATTTGGGAAAATTGCCTCTAACTTTGCCCTCAAAAGGATTTTGACAAAATTATGCTACTGATTATATTACCAATATAGAGACAAGGTGAACATGGCCCTAGATTTTTTTTTTTTATTGATTATGAATATACAAATTGATTTAATTGCAAGTGTACCATCTCTCCTCTCCTGACAGTCCTATGCCTATATATGTCCAGTTCTAACAATGTATTTCTCTATTATACCAATGTAGATGTAACCTAAATTATAGGCTATCCCTTTTATCAAAATAGTTATCTTCTGAGTCTGTAATGTATCTCTGTGTGTTAGGCAATTTAGTGAATAATATACCAAATAGGATAAGCTTCTGTTTCAAATAGCCTAGGACCTAATTTAAAATGTGTATAATCATAGGAGGAAGTATGGTTAATTAATCTGACTGGAAAACAAATTTGATTGATAAAAATGACTTGCATTTTGTAAAGTAAGAACATAATTACCCTAGTGTAACCCTTTAGTTTTTGGATATTTATGGGACCATCAGGAGGGGGACATTTTAAAGTGAATTGATTATTATACAGGCATATGCTATTTGGAAAGAGCATAGAAAGGGATAAATTAGTGTGTTCACTTTGTCCTTATTTCAGCTATGCAATCCTTTAAAAGTAATAGGCTATCTTTAGAAGCATGTTGATCACAAATTAAATACACTTAATGCAAAACATTGGCACCATTGAATCCAGAAGAGGAATCAGTGGGAAAAAATTCTGGAATAAGAAAAAAGTGAGAAGTATTTAATTTAGTTTTTGGAATTTATTATTCCAAGATTAAAACACTAGCCTAGCTGGAAAAAAGTGCTCTTATCCAGGGCTACAAGACCTGAGCTGCATGGCCTCAGAAGCATAGGAAAAATAAATACAAAAGCACTTTTATGGACAGCTACTTTGAGAGACAAATATAACATGAAACAAGTCTCTACCTGTCAAATTTTGTGCTAAATGAGCCTGTTATTATTTTAAATAGATCTAGATTCTAGGCCTTGTTTCAGGTCAGCCGATTTTAGTTCATTCACACTTGATTTTGAAACAGAACGCAACTACACGCAAAAGTGCCCGAACCACAGCATAAAATAATTATTCAAAATGCAAATTTAGCTTTTTTCATCTTGGATCCGTTCGTTTTAATACCCAAGCAAAACTGTAGTCATATCTGTCAATAAGAAGCAAATAGTTACAGCTGACCCAGGCTCTTCGTTGACTTTAGCGTCTTACTTTTTTATGAAGCATAAAATTGGAACTAAAAAAGGTGCAAAATTTAGTGTCAACACTATGTTTATCCGAAGTATTATCAACTAATACTAAAACTATCCATCCTTTATCTTAAAGATTATACTATATTGAATATCTTTTTAATATAAGGCTAAAACCTTTGTTGTTTAGGCTGGCAATACAGCTCACTTTCTAAAAAGATGTAATATGATTGTTTTTGTGCTTGTAATTTGATGAGGGCCACGAAAAGACATTCTGCCTACTTCGGCTCCCAAGTTATATCAAATTAAAATCTATCCATGACTCTTGTTCAAACAAAATGAAATGTACTTTCTCCTTGGAATTAGCAGGTAAGAGAATGTTAAAACATCGACTGGCACACTACATGCCTTCAGTAACAAATATTCATAATCCCTGGGTGACTACTTAAGATTCACGGTACTATTTTAGTTCTACAAGTGTTTTGGAAATTCTTTTGCGATTCATGTTCCAGTAATATGCTACCAGCTTAGCTTGGTGTAAACAAGCTGGGGTAGGAGAAACGTTGAAGGAGCTGCAGACCCATTTGGTTCCTCTCAAGATTCAAACTGAAATGCCTTTGTGATTTTGCTTTAAAAAAGTGCAAAACACTGAATTTTCTGGTAGTTCATTGATTGCAAGAGGAGATAACGTAGGGCCATGATCTTTTTTTCGGCTTGTTTGTGTTCTGTATAAAAATTAATTACAGTTTGTTTCATCACAGAATCAGAGGCACAATTATTTTCTTCAGAATCATTAAAAAAAATTTCTCCGAATTGCACCACGACAATGAACTTGTCAGCATCAAGGGATGGAACGTCTCAGGAACAAAATCAGAAAAATTACATTATGATGGTTGTCAATGAGACCATCCTCAAAAATTTAGAAAAAGTAGAATCTGGCTCATAGTTATCGAAATTTAAAAACACATTTTAAAAAATCAGTTGGGAAGAATCCCCATTTGATAGTGATTCAAGGATGATAATTGTTATTACCCTTGATCTTAAGGGTAAAAGTTTGCTGAGAAACAAATTAATAGAAATTTTGAAGATAGTCTGAAACCTTACTAAAATCGTGTCGGATCAAAATGTAAATTTCACCGATGGAATTATCATAGCCTAAAACCCAATTTACGAAAACTACAGTCCCCATCCAGAGAAACAAGGAAAATTACAAATAGGAAAGTAGTGATGTGTCTCCTCTTGTAGCCTTTTATTTCGTCACCGGTCATGGGGTACAAAACGGCTCTGATGGTTAAAAGGGCGACATACGCCACAATTATAATTTTTCAGGAAAGCCTACAAATGAAAAAAGTTTGTCCATGGCGTATGTCTCTTTTTTATCTTCAAAGTTTGTCGACCTCCAAGAGTAGCCTCTTTTTATTTTTGTAAAAGTTCAACCTCAGTGGCGCACCCAGAAAATAATAATCTACTTAATTACGTACTTAAGTACTGTTCCAAGTACTTAAATACATACTTAAAGACATTTTTTGAAGAGTACTTTAAGTGAATACTTAAATACATTTTTTTTGTGCATTTATCGGTACTTAAGTACCCAGGACATTTTTGTCTTGAAATTCTCTAAAGTCGTCAAGAAATTAGAACAAATTCTAAATGTTAGGTTCATTTTAAATGAAGTACATTTATATTAAATATGAAAGTAATATTATTTGAAATATCATTATTTTTGGCATAAATATAAATGTAATATTATTTATTTACAATAAATAGCAATTTATAAATTTTTATCTCAAAGAGCATTTGAAATGCTGCAGTAATACATTGAATCTGGTTGCACAAAAAGATAGTGAGCAAGCATTTTCTAATGTTTCAATTCAAAAATTTTATCTATTCATCATATCCAAATGTCAAAGGATATGGAATGCAACAAATTATATCAAGAAAGCTGCTGACAAGTTTTGGGAAATTAATGGAAAGCACCCAGTCCTACCAAATGCTACACTATCTCTATGATGCTGTAAAGTGTGTTGTAGACAATTGTGATGCAGACAAGTTTTACAGTGTCTGTGATGAGCAGAAAATTCTAAAGTTGAAGCAGGTGGAGAGGGTTTGTTTAAAGAGTATGTGCTTATTATAGGTCATTGTGCCAAGCCTTAGATTTTTTGTAAGGCAAAAAAAAATTGCTATCTTGCTGCTATTTTGCCAGTACTTTATGGTTTAGAGTCTAAACTTAGGTGGTTTGCAGGAATGCTTCTCGCATGTCTTCTCAATGGATTTGAAGCCATAATTTGGCAATGAAGACTGATAAGCAATGCTACCTCACTACATGCGAGTATAATAAAACAGCCACGTAAAGCTAAGTTTTTGTTCATTTTGACTTCCATATCTGCACTGACACCATCAATTAAGCATTGTGATTGGTGATCCATCTGAGAAAATAGAACAAAGCTTCATATTCTTTATTCCTCTTATCGCACCACTGTGAACAATGCTTAATGCGGCGTTCAGACAGGTGACATAAGAAAAAAGATAGGAAATGGTTAGCAAAGTCCATGTGACATAGCAATGAGATATGCCATGCTTATTACGTCGCCTGTCATGTTCACCCAATGTCGAGATGTCACACAATTCAGTCATGATTCACTGCTCAGCTAGTTAAGGCCGTAATGCTTGCTATTGTCTATTCTATTAATGGCATAATGATATGAATTAAGCTTGAATGTTGCTAAATTGTTTGCATGCTGTGACACAACACAACTTTATATAAGCTGATAAAAGACTATTTGAAAATACGAGCCTTTTCCTAAACAAAACTCAAGAACAGAAATCATTATTTATTATTCTTCCAAAGTGATTTAAAGCTGAAACTATACTTGATATGATATTAAAGCAATAGTACAGTGGTAAGTCGAAAAAGTAGAAAAAAAGACTGATAAAGAACTCGTGGTTTACTTTTTTCAGCAAGTCAATTTTAGCTATCACTGAGTTAAGATGGGCAAGAAAAAAATAATAAAAGGAGTCGTCCAGATATTAATTCTAGCGAGGTTATTTCTATAAGCACCCAAAGGACGCTAGGAAACCTGGATATTAGGAACTTAGTGCCAACTCAATTTTTATTTAAGAACGCTATCAGAAGACTTTTCAAAGATGATGGACATTATGTGTGAAACTTGTAGCTCAGTCCAATCAATTGAACAACGATTTATTGTCGTAGAAAATAGAATAAAAGCAATTGAATCGGAGCAATTAGCCCTTTGGTCTGAATTATTTGGGTTAAAGTTTTGTATAAATGCTGAAGAAAATGTCGTTTCTTTGATAAAAAATGACAATTTTATCCCGCAATAAGAAGTGAAGCATTTCAAAAAGAAGACTATGTGTGTGTCTGATGGGCTTATGGCTGCAGAATATAAGGCTAAAAATATTGTTGTTTTATGGAATGCAGTCTATGAGGATGAAGATCAAGCTAAACGTATATTTACCGAGATATCTACGGAAGGACTAAATTTACCAGTGATACCTCATTTTACAGTTTTTACAATAAAAAAGATAAGAAATATTTTAAGGTTAATGTAAAAAACCGTGTAAACAAGATTGAAATACTTAAAAATGGGAAGAAGTGTGAAGGAAGAAAGATAGCAAACCAGTTAAATGTTCATGTGAATGATGATGCCCTATTTTATGCAAAAGAGGCAAGGATATATGAAAAACATTATGTCTCAAATCAATGGGTATCTTTTCAAGGGAATCAACCACAGTTCTACTGTATCTTCAGTTTGAACTTCCAGGTGGTAAGCAAGTGAAGTTTACGCGCAACGAATGGATTGAGGAACTAGCACATAAGCTTTCCCCCTCTACAGCCCTCAGAGGTGCAAAGAAATGAGTGTTTTATTTAATATGTTTAGTTTACTTATTGATGAATTATCTTCCCTTTTTTGCTTGATTTTATCAAATAGATACAGATATGTTGATAAGGATGAATCTGAAATTTTTGGGTTAATGTTGCTTTTTATTTGTGAGTAAATAATTTTAAATTTTTGATAATGAGAAAATTCATCGAGTGGGTGGTAGCGAGCAGAAGTTTTTTTTAATGCTTCTGCTCTGTGTCATGAAGCTTTCACTAATGCATTTTTTTTTAATTTTATATCTGCTTTTACGGAATATATTTTGTTATTTTTTTTGGGTATTTATCTAGGTATAGATATATGTTTAGTTGGTAATAATATTTTTGGCTGTCCATCACCCAATACCATCACGTGTATTAACTTTTATTGATAATTTTCAGAGATATTGTTTTACCTCCTGGAAACAGAAATTCTATGCAACTTGAAAGTCGAAGGTTTGAGTTGAAATGATAAATAGAAACTTAAATATTAATGCTACTGATATTTTTACAAATGAACCATCAAGGTATATTCTTAAAGAGGATACATTATCCTTGTATTGTAATAAGGGCTGCTTTGGCCTTCAAATTTTCCATTTGAATTGTCAGGGACTGAATTCTGTGCATTATTTTTACCCCGAACTAATAAACACCAGTGTCTTTCAGGTGATCGCTTTAACTGAAACGTGGTTGAAAGATAATAACTGACATTGACTATATATCCCTGGCTACAAACACCGAAGCAAAGCGGCTTATATTAAGGCTGAGTATAAGACTTCAATAAGAGAAGATCTTACAGTATGCAAAGGAAAAGTTTGCAAGTGTTTTGTTCAGCATGTTACTAGAGAGAATTTTAATTTTTCTATTGTTGTAGTTTATAGAGCTCCACAGTGCCTGCTCCATGACTTTATGGACCTATTTGGAGAGCAATTAATGAAACTCCCGATTAATTCTGTGCCATGTTTTAGTGTGGGGGGCTTTAATATTGACCTTATACATCAGTCATCGGCTAGCGCTGAATTTATTAATAAAAGTCTATCTGATGGGTTTCATCCTTGTGTGTATATTCCTGCAAAAATTACATGAACACCAGCTAAGCTTCTTGATAGTATCCTTTTTAATGTGCCTTGACTCTTCCAAGGGCCCTTATCAACGATGTATCTAACTACTTTGAAGTTTCAGCTAGCTTTAGAACTGCAGCAAAGGAGGTTCAAGTTAAACAGGTAAGGATTCCAGTGATCAACTAAAATGAGATGGTAGAACTTAAAAAGGATATAGATAAGATAGATTGGTATGAGGTTCTGAACAAAGTTCAGGAAGCAAATTCTCCATTTGTTTGTTTTTCATGAAAAGTTTCACAGTTGGAGAAAAGTTTAAGGAAGTAAAAGGAAGCAAGTGTTCCTGATGAATTAATTAGTGTAATGGGAGAGACTTTGCAATTTGAATCTGATACATGCATTGAATTTCACAGTTATTTTTCAAATAATGATCTGAATCTAGCTATATAATAATAATAATAATAATAATAACTTATTTATAACCCACAAAGTACATTAAACTGTGGAGTAAACACACAAAAGAAGAAAAAACAAGACAAAAACATAACAACATAAATAACATAGCAGCATAACAACATACAACATAAGTAAATTACCTCCATTCAAAAAATGGCCAAAGAGGGTCAAAACCAATCGTTTGCCGAGTTTTAAGACATATATCATTAGATAAATGTTTCAGTCGCGAGGGCGCATCAACGATGTCAAATTTAGAGACGACTGTATGATTCCGATACCACCGAGGCAGACGAAAGTAAAACAGTTCAAAATAGGGATGATACATTTTTATTGACAGTGAAATACAAAATTATTTAACTGGATATTTCAAACACATATACAGTGTTCATCATCAGCAGTAAAACTGCTGCTGATGAGCATCAGAGTTTTACTGCTGATGATGAACACTGTATATGTGTTCGAAATATCCAGTTAAATAATTTATATTTCACTGTCAATAAAAAGGTATCATCCCTATTTTGAACTGTTTTACTTTCGTCATGGAAAGGCAGTGTGGCCTTCGAAGTTATCTATACCGAGGCAGACGCAGCAAATACTTGCAATACTTAAAATATCCTTAACGTATTTTCTTTGTATCCTTCTTGCGAAGAAGGAAAGCAAATCCAGAAAGATAAAAAACAGCAGGGGCACAAAAACTAGAATAAAGACAGCATAGTCCATTTCGGTTATACCAACCACGATTTGGTGAAATTTTTGCGTATCCAACCCACATACTTTTCAGCACGCTGGACGTAACAGTGGAGCAAGTAGACGAAAGTGACGTGGAAAAAGAGTGACCCAACCATTTAATACTTGCTGAACATGGTATAGTTGAAGAACCCAAGCAAAGAGGTGATGCTGGTGGAGGACTCCCAAAACACAAAAACTCACATTTGGAGGCATTAACTGAAAGACCTACTGTGGATAGTGCGGCTGAAAGCCGGTAGAAGTTGGTAATTAGCCTATTTTTTGTCCGGCTAAGAAGCAGAACATCATCAGCATATGCAACGTGATTAATGCCTAAATTATCATTGTAAAAAATTGACGGTTGAAGACGTTGGAGACACGAAGCTAAAACACATTTAAAAATACTCGGGGATAACACGGCACCTTGCCTAACGCCTTTTTTGACAGGAATATACCCCCCTACCGTACCATTCCACTTCACCCTAACCGAAGAATCAGCCTACCAATACTTAAGCACGGAAACAATAGAAAGGTTAACACCCGAGGCTGCTAGAGAAAACAAAGCATTTGAATGAATTACATTATCAAAAGCACTAGATATGTCAACAGTCAAACAATACAGGAGACTTTTTTGAGCAACAGCTTGTTTCATTAGCCGACCCACAATATGGTGAGCTTGAACACAGCCCATAACTTTTCTAAAACCAAGCTGGAAGGGTGTAAAATTGCACTTGGAGTTAATGGCCGGTAGCAGTACATATTCAAATAGCTTACTAACAAAACAAGACACAGTGATAGGACGATAATTAGAGCAAGCAATGGGGTCCTTACCCCTCTTGACTATGGGAGATATATAACCGGACAAAAAACTATCTGGCACAACGGACTGTGCCAAACACATCTGAAACAATAACTGCAAATGCTTCAGCAGTTCAGGACAATCATAAGCAAAAAACTTGAAGCAAAGACAATCACTATCGAGAGACTCAGACTTATTCACTTGCATAAGAACTCGGAGTATAACACCAGATTCCACCGACAACACTTGAGATTGGTTGATACGAATTGGGAGGATTGAGTTGACAAGCTTTGTAAAATGATTTTGGAGATTAATATTAAACGAAAGCAAAATATTTTTATAATGAGAAACGAAGTCACATAGCCGAAGAGACGAATTAATTGGAGGTGAACACTTAACACTGTTTATAACACGATCCCAGGATTTCTTGTCACAAGGACCATCCCAGGCATTCAGTCTCGCTCTACGCAGGGAATATTTGTACTCTCGTTTGGTTTTCTGTTTTATTTGATGTACTGAACCAGAAGAAGGACGATTACAGGCTATCCACATACGGAGCCAGAACTTAGCTTTTTGTTTAGCTATTTTCACTTTAGGATCAACTTTCCAAAAAGGATTGCGAGTACCCGTTCGCACGCACTCGGAGGGTACAGCTGTTTTAGCGGCAGACTTTAGACAGAACACTATTTGCTGATAATACGAGTTGATATCTATCCGAGTTGAAGTTGTAGATACAGATGTTTGCAATAAGTGGAAAGGCATTTTAATAGATGATAATAACTGGGACAATGTCAATACATAAAGTTGAACATTGGTATTTTCCCAATTTAACTTTGAGAACTACTTGGGAGAGTTACGTTGCACAGAGGTCGCCATGGAGCAAGATAGTTGGCACGTGATTGGTAAATGATCGTCGTCGATTTTAGAGTCTTCCACATGCACTATTGATGAAAGTAGAGTTGAATCTGACACAATTACATGATCAAGGTTGGAAGTAAGACCACCACGATTGTGAATATAAGTAAATAGAAGATCTTTATCAGCAAGATGGAATCCTTCAGGTAGTGAATCGAGAAAGATTTCAGATCGGTCGGAATCAGATAATAAGTCAGTGTTCATGTCGCCGACGAGAACCATTTGGTATTTTGTTTTGAAAGGTCGCTAAGTAGTGTTCGTAGGCGATTACATGCTTGTGAAAAACTAGACAATGACTGCACAGTCTTTTTATTACAGGGGAAATAAATGTTTATAAATGCGGTATCACCATATTTTATCGCTAAGATGTTAGCGTCACTTTGCAATAATATCGGCTGAGTCTTGTGTCTGAAATAGATGGCCAGACCTCCTGATGGTCTTCCACGGGTTTTTTGGGCGGCTCTCAAGAAGGTATAATGGGTCCGAGAACGCTTTAGGCTATCAACATTCACTTTAGAGAGAAGGTGCTCCTGTAGAAACACAATATCATTTTCAAGTAGCTCACTTATCAGTAGATCCTTGTCTTTTGTACCATTAATATTAAGGGAAACAAAGCTAAACGGAGTTTGAGCATTCATTTATTAGCGTTGTTGAGAGCCGATCGGAGAACTTTGCATTTCAGACTAAAACTTACGTGTTCCATAGTGCAATTTGCACATTTTAGTGAGGCTTGGCAAGGGTTTTCCTTGGAACTCACATGAGGGCCAGAACATTTGGAATACTTGGGATGTGCTGGTGAGCGGGGACAAGCTCCAATCAGGTGATCAGTACTTTGACAGTGAAAGCATCGACGCGGAATGGATTGAAAGGGCTTAGCGCGAAAAATTTCATACCCAATACAGATTCCCGACTCCAGAACCGCGTTCAGAGCGGTTTTGTCGATGAACTCAAGGCGAAAAGTACGAGAGTTGCCGATTTGATTAGCACTAATAAGTCCTTCCACTGAGGCCTCTAAATCAGCTCTTGAATAATCATGGGGTATATCCCGGACCACAGCTAAAGGCTTTTTATCAATAACTTTCGTTTCAACGTTAGGCATGGAGCTAGTAACAGCTTCAGCAAGCGAGTCGGCTGAGCGCTTATCGCGTACCATCACAACCCAGCTTTTGCTATGTGGCTTAGATTTCAGACTTACAATTCCTTCATGACCATCCAACGTTTCGAGCTTCTTCATGCGAAGGATAGGGTCGCTGAGCTCCGGGGGTGGGTTTCTTACAACGACAGCGTAGGACAGTTTTTTCGTATTTCGAGTAGGGGCTACAAGCTTAGACTGTCCCTCTGTAACCTTGGACGCAATATCACGTAGCTGTTTAAGGCAAGAATTCACCTTGGCACTAAGGGTACTGAAGGCGTCGACAAGGATCATTGACACTTCGCTGGGACATTTGATAACAAAGTCCGGAAGCTTTATGTTCTGGGAATCGCACTTTACAAGCGAAGAAATAATGTCCGAAGCACAGTTTAATGCAGCATTGGCTCCTACGCGCTTCGATGGGACTTCATTCGGAAAAAGCATTAAAAAAAGCAATTTACGGGTCTCACAAAGAGAAGAAAACTCGAAGAAATCGGCCAAGTACTCTTTTATCGTATCGGGCGAAATTCTTTTTGCAAGATTTTTCTGTACAAAGCACAGGATAGGATTGTAGAAAAGTTCATCTTCGCACCAATTACCAATTCCCATTTTCTCTAGATTGAAGGTTCACTTGCGAGAGAAGTAAGGGAAGCGTTGGAGGCTGCCTACCTTGTCCCCGCAATTTAAGGGACAAGCCCGGCGGGTACCACGGCTCTTGCAAACAGCTCTCCCCCACCCTTCTGCTTACTTTTCTCCTCTCACCTTTATCGTAACGCAATCGTCTATAATATCGGAAATTATAATTATTTTCGCAACTGCTTAATCCTGACCTATATCATATATAGGTCATGAAAATATCGATAAGAGAAATCACTGTTCCCAAAAGAATTTTCACTCAAGTCTGAAAATAATCCGCTTATTTATAATTCTTTGGACACTGAATTAATTATTATGAAAATATTGGCTATATGTCAGGTAGAGACGATAATCCTTTACCAAATATTAGTGATAGGTTCAAACCAAAAATAGGGCCTCACACCTTGAACTCTGAATCAATACTGTGAAGTGCCTGATGTGTGATAAGTCATGCCTGATAGTGGCAATCCGACACTTAAATCTTTCCTGAGGGACCCGATTGATTTATCTCTTAACCTTAGACTTGTAACAGTAAATGAAATTAAAAAAGTAAATATTCATCGGTTGGGTAGTAATTCATCTTGTAGCGATCATATTGCTTCAAAAACACTTAAATATTTTTTTTCCTGTTATATACGAAGTTTTGTGGGGACTAATTAATGAGTGTTTTCGTCAAGGAGAATTCCCAGGTTATTTTAAAGATGCCCGTGTAGCCCCAATTTATAAGGGCGGTATTCAAAATGACCCAGAAAACTATAGACCGATATATGTTCTACCCATCATTTCTCATGATTTAGAGAAGTGTTTTAGTATTAGAATGATGATTTTTTTTGGGGATACTTTTAAGTTACTGGTAGAGACACAATTTGGGTTCCGTAGAAAAATGAAAACAAAACAAGTGATGATTTATTTGACAACTATTATTAATGATGTCTTAGATAAAATTTTAAAGTAGGTGCTGTATTAGATCTGATGAAAACTTTTGACACTGTAGATCATGAACTTTTTCTTAAGAAGTGTGAGGTGTATGGTTTAAGGGAAAAATCTTTAAATTATTTAAGAAGTTTTTTAAGTAATTGTTTTCAGCATGTCCAACTAAATGATTGTTCTTCAGGAAAAAAGCGTATTGAAATAGATGTTCTTTAAGGATAAGTTTTTGGTCCTATATTATTCTTGATATTTATTAATGGTCTACCAAATTTCCTAAATAATTTTGCTACAGAACAAATGAACTAACGGTAAAACCGACTAGCGAAATAGTTTCACTTTTTGCTGATGACATAGCAGGCACTAGCACAGCTAAGACAGCGGAGCTGCTGCAGATTTCCACGAAGGAATCAGTTAATTGAATTGTAGCATGGCTGAGGGTAAATAAACTAAGGATTAACATGGCTAAGTCTAACTTTATCATTTTCTCATGATCACTGGATTTTTACAAATGGATCAAGGCTTTAAATGTCCAATGACGTTATAAAATAAACTGCGTCTTTGAAATATTTTGGTGTTGTAATAAATGAAACTCTGTCTTTAAGCAGCATTTAACTTAAACGAGTAAACCTCGCGCAAGAAATCTAGGCATAATGAAAAAATACAACATTGCTTTCCTAAGGTGAGATATGTTCGAGAAATTTAGCCAACTTCGTAAATTCTTCTGGCTGAAGGTCTTCATGAATTCTATATAGGCTTGTTTAGTTTGAAGTTGCAGCAGGATGTTCAGCCTCGTTATTTTGGTGATTTATTGTCCATTAGGTCTATTGCTCATTCTCACAATGCAAGGGGTAATATTGACTTTTATGTACCTAGAGGTATTTCTCCACATTTATTTATTTTTTTTTCTTATAGAGGTATAGGGAATAGGAATAGTTTAACTAGTAATCTTAAGATTAATGGAGACCCCAATATATTTAGAAAAACCATTAAGGAACTGCTTCTTGCTGAACATGAGTTTTGTTTGATTGATTTATTTATTGTGGGTTTTTTTTTAATATGATGTTTTCAGAGGAAAATGACAATACATGATATTCTTTTGTGTTTATTGTTTAGTGTAGTGGTATTAGTCGTGTCGGTGGCCAAGTGGCCAAGTGTGTTGTTTTAAAGATTTAGTTTTCTCTACTTTCTTCGCGGACAAGCTTTGCTTTTTAAGGGAAGTAGCAATAATTTTTTGTTTATATGTTTTGTCAATAGATCCTTCTCGCTCCTTAAGAAAAAAAGACGGTTATTTACACGATACTGCTACTCGAACAAAGATTTAACCATTTTTACTTTACATTGTCTTCACTGACTTTCTTACAAAAGTTGAATGAAGTTTAAATACCTTTTCAGCTAAAATAAATTGAAAAAATATCTTATGAGAAAAAAATTATCAACTGTGTGGATAAATTTATTAGCTTTGTTTGTGCCATGGGAAACCTGCAAAAAAAAACAAAAAAACCAGAAGTCTACTTATGTGACATGTATCAAAAGAAAATATTTTTTTCTGCCCAAATATTTAAAATTTAGTTATCTTTAATTCTTCTAATGAGAGTTATTGGGATACAAATATTATAATTTAGTTTTTTTCCTTATAATATGTTAGTGTTTTCAAAAAGACTCTTTTTACGACTATTTCGTTCGCGCATGGTACTCGATGTCAAATTCTACTGGGCATTGCTCAATTATGATGACTTCACAAAGATGGCATTGCTTGAAGTGATTTCTTCAATAAAACTCCATTGTTGTGTGTATACTACCTAATGCACGTGTTATTGCCGAAAAGGTAAACAAACGAATCACGGAATTTCTTACATTTTGGTGAGCTCAATTTTAGGGCGAAGCCTCTCAGTGTGGGGGTAGTTCTTGTACAGATAATTTGACAGAATGTATATTCTAGAAATATGGGCAGTATATTCCTCATCTTGGAAAAGATGGAGATTGCCTGATAACCTAGGCTAGTTGGGACTGGGCAAGTTAAGATTGGTTGACTACAATCTTGAAAAAGTTTTTCAGTATGTAAACTTAAGCTAAAGTTACCCTTACGCCCTATCCTACACAATTATTTGTTTCACAACCCTTCTGTAGCCTAATTGATTACATCCTTTTCAACCTACATTCAATAAGCTTAAGGCCTATTGCAATTAGGTTAGTTTTTGGGATTCAACAGACAATTGAGTGAAATCTTACAATAGCAGCTTTTTAGAAAGAGACTCAATAGAATATAAAGGACATTTCCAGATTGCTTGTGTTAGACCTATGCTTTTTGTTCAAAAGCTAAAGTTATATTTGTGGTGATTCATCCCCAGTCCCTCTAATGGTCCAGTATATAGTCTCAGAGTATAGACAATAAAAAAATAACAATGTGAAATAGGTTATTTACTTTACAATTTAAAGGATAGCCTATTTATATTAGGCTATTCAGATTATTATGTTTCTATGAATTTTCACATTTCAAGCTCATTTACAATTGGATTTTTGGTAGAATTCTAGTTTAGTGACTTTTGGCTATCTTGGAAAGGGGTTAGGTTAAGAAAATCAAGCTTTTAGGGATGGGTGTAAAGGCTAAAGTATATCCCAGGAAGGTATTTTGGTAAAATTGGAGCAAACAGTATTACTAACTTTCATATAAAAGTGAATATACCACTTGATGCCTTTTTTTATGCTCTTTAAAAATATAATAATTGCTTCTACTGGAAATTCAGATTTAAGCACTTTTTGACCTCTTAAAAGTGACCTATCTATGGGGTTGTTACAAATCTGTAATAGTTGAGAAACAAATTTGGGCTATATATTTGCACATCAGGGGGAGGGGGTAAAACATAGCATATATTAAATATGTAAACTACCATTGCTGTATTTTTTTTATGTGTGTGCACATCAAATTTTAATGAGAAGAGAAATCAACAGTGCAACAGCAAAAACACAAAAAAATAGCACCAATGGTTAGTTTATGTATTTAATATATGCTATGCTTTACCCCTCCCCCCCCCTGATGTGCAAATATATAGCCCAAATTTATTTCTCAACTATTACAGATTTGTAATGACCCCATATATAGGTCATTTTAAAGAGGTCAAAAAGTGCTTAAATCTGAATTTCTGGTAGAAGCAATTATTATATTTGTAAAGAGCATAAAAAAGGCATTGATTGGTTTATTCACTTTATATGAAAACCAGTAATACTGTTTTCTCTGATTTTACCAGTATTTCAAAGTACCCACCCCCACTCCTTCTCCCTCTAGAGGGACCTGAAATTCACCTACATGACAGGTCTGTACCTATTAAAATTTTGACAAAACAACATTTTATCTTAATTTTCAGTTACCACTTGCTTTTTCTCTGCTTTTAGTTCTCAAAATGCAATTCCTGTCATTTGAGTAGAATTTGGAGCAATATCTATGTTTTTTTTTTCAAAATTTTGGAAATGTATTTACATATCTTTAAAACCTTATAAATTGGGATTGAGCAAAGTTGTGAAGCTGAAACAATTTTGTTGTACTTTATTCAAGCAGAAGATCTATTTTATAAGGTCTCACGTTTATAACACACATATTTTGAAAGGTCAGAACCCTCTAGAGGGAGAGGGAGTAGAGGTAGGTACTTCAAAATACCTTCCCAGGACATACTATAGACTGTAGACCCATCCCTGGAAGTTTCATTTTCCTAACCTAACCCCTTTTTGAGATAGCCAAAAGTCACTAAACTAGAATTTTTACCTATATTTAGGACAATCTCTCAGGCTAGACTAGGTAGGCCTTTCTTAAGGCTATAATTAACAGCTATAATTTGTCATTTTTAAAGAAAATTTTTTCTTGCATTTAGGCTATTAATCTGAACAAATTAAAATCTTCCTTTTAGAACCTTTCTTAAAAGGTGTTGAGGTATGCAATTTTTAACTTGGGGGATGGAAATTATTGTGAAGTTCAAATTCATGTTCATTTATTTATTAATCGCACATACATGTATATATAAATGAAATAGGCCCATGGGGAGACAAGCTCAAAAAACCATGCCTAGACAAAGATAAAATAATAACACACTACAATACAAAGATAAACATGACGGCAAAGATACAATAACACAACAATAATATGAAAGTAGCAGCTAGCCCAGGATCATTCAATACTATTGAAGGAATTAAAAATGTCCATATTATTAAATATAAATTAATACTGGAAGATAGCTGAGAGGCCCATAATCACCCAGAGCAACAAACCATACAAAAACTTTGCCTTACTAAAAAGAGTTTCCTTTTTATTAAATGGATAGAGGAAAAATTATCAATAAGAGTCTTGTGAGCATCCCAGCACCAAGCTATTGACACAAATGGAGCAAATTTAGATCTCTCAGTATTATACTTGTCAATGTAGATATCCTTTTTTTGTTGAGTGTTATAATTATGTAAATCTTGTGATTGGGAGAACAAACTTTGATGGAGGTAATATGGCGGTAATTTCTTAATATCATAATTGATTTTGAAAAGAATTGCTCCAAAAGCAAATTGTTGAGAGACTGGAAGTATATCTAGATAAGTATATAAAGATGCAGTAGAAGACTTATTTGGAAGTTCAATAGGTGATGGAATAAAAAGTTTAAGGATTCTTAGGGCTTTATTTTGTAAAATCTGTATTGGTTTAATATGGCTTTTAAATGTAGATAAATATACTAGAGAACAATAATTAATATTAGTCTGAATCAGAGCAAAATAAATACTTCGTAAAGCAAAGTAGGGCAAACAAAGCTTCAACATTTGCATTAAACCAACATACCTTGAAATCTTTAATTGTAGATTTTGAATGTGTGTTTTAAAAGATAAGCTTTCATCAATCACAAGTCCAAGGTACTTTATCATTTTCACACAAGATATTGATAATAGATACTTTGAAGAAGTAACTTGGGTAATACAAGGGCAGATATTTGACTTTCTGCTGTAAATTATGAAATTAGTTTTTGATACATTCAAAGCAATAAAATTTGAAGACCACCAATCAAGAACATTAGAAAATGCCGTATTCAGTTTTGCCTCCAGCTCCTTGTGATTCTTTTCAGAAATTGAAACTGCTGTATCATCAGCAAAATGTGTGTTGAGACACGGGGATGTAAAAGTGTGGTGAAAATCATTTATATAAATTAAAAAAAGGAGAGAACCTAGGACAGAGCCCTGAGGTACCCCAACCTTCAAAGACTGAGGTACAGGTGAAGAGAGGAAATTGCCTCCATCTAATCATTGCTTTCTCTTATCAAGATAAGATTTAACTAGATCCAACACCAGTCCATGCACACCACAATTATTCAATTTACTAAAAAGAATTCAATGGGATATTGTATCAAATGCTTTTTTAAAATCTAAATATATTGTTGCTGGAATTTCACCTCTATCTAAGCATTCATGAATATATTGGATGAGAGCAACAATAGCATGTTCAGTGTTGTGTCCAGACCAGAAACCAAACTGGGAATTTGTGAAGAAATTAGACGATTTAAGAAAGTCATAAAACCTCTTATAAATTACCTTCTCAAGTATTTTAGAAAATGCTGACAGAATAGAAATAGGGCGGTAATTTGATGGATTTTCAGGAGAGTCACCTTTGTGAAGTGGAACTATCTGCGCTTCTTTAAAAGCAGCTGGGAAAACTCCAGTTTTAAATGAAAGATTAATTATATGCTGTAATGGTAATATTATTGCAGACAGTATTTCTTTAACAATTTTAGAACTAGACCCGCCAATTCCCACTGAATTACCTGGATTTAGATCACACACTATTTTTGTTATTTCAGAATGAGAAATAGGCCTGAGAAAAATTGAATTACTTTGAGGAGATGGAAGGTATGAAGAAAAATGTTTATTATTACATGAATCAGACTGGTTCATTACTGATGAAACAATTTTCTCTCCTATTTTAGCAAAATAAGTATTCAAAATATCAGCCACTTTCTCTGATTTATTAGTAGTCAAACCATCTTCTAAACTAATAATTTCAGGAAAATTTGACTTACTTTCTTTTTTTATAAAATAATTAATTAAAGACCATGTTTTGCGAGGAGAATTTTGAGCTTCTTTGAAAGACTTTTTATAATACAATTGTTTTGACAAACGTATCATTGTGGTTAATTTATTTTTGAAAATTTTAAAATTTTTAATATCATAATCAGTTGGATTCTTTAACTGCTTTTTAAATAACTGATTTTTTTCTTAACTGATATCAAAATTCCAGATGTTATCCATGGCCTTATAGGAAATTTTTCTCTGCAAATTTTAATTGTAACAAATGGGCAACTAGAATCAAGGCAGCAATTGAAATTTCTTAGAAAATTATCAGTTGCCATATCTGTATCCTCTGTGGATATTACCTCCTGCCAATCCAATAGTCCAAGGCTTTCATTCAGGTGCTTTAATGTTATTTTATTAATTAACCGTCCTTGACGTTCCTTACTTACCTGTGGTATTTTATAAGTAAGAGCTAAATCTGAAACCAGCAGAAAATGATCTGATATATCACTTAAAACAGCAAAATTTGCTTGAATAGGTAAAGATGTAAAAATATTATCAATGAGAGAAGCAGAACTAGGTGAAATTCTTGTAGGTATCAGGCAAGTAGGAAGCAGACATGCAGAAAAGCAAGAAGACAATAACTCAACAGAGGATTCATTTGAAGCTTCTAGAAGGTCAATATTGAAATCTCCGGAAAGGATTACATCTTTATTTTGAAAATGGGGTTGATGCAAAAAATCATGGAGTTTAGAGAGGAAAGATTTGACTGGAGAAGAAGGCAGTTGGTATACTACACAAAAAAAACATCTTTTTTTCCAAGACTAATTTCAGTCACCATTACTTCAAAAAGCATTTCCTCATGAGAACCTTCCAGATTTGCAATGCGTCAAAAAGAGATACCTTCTTTAACTAGTACTGCTAAACCACCCTGGCACCTAGTCAATTGGTTTTTAAAAATAAATTGATATCCAGGAAAAACAACCTGAGGAGTCAGGTCTGTAAAAAAAGTCTCACAGAATCCAACGACATGACAAGATAGTTTATGAACTACATCACCAAGATCATCCTGTGAACTAAAAAAACCCCTACAATTTAAAAATCCTGTTCTCACAACACCGGTACTGGGAAGATCAGAAACTTCGGAAGGTAATTTGTATTTACAATTTGGAAAATTAATCAGCCCACCATCATTTATCTTATTTCCTGAAAATTTATCATGGCTCTGGAATTTGGAAAAATCAAAAGGGTTAGACTCAAGGTATCTCAGTATCCCCAATACAATTATCATCCAATGTACAAAATCAGAATTATGATCCAAACGAGCAGAAACTTTCACAAAATGCATACCGTCTGAGTCTTAAAGTAGCAAAAACAACTGAACCAGTGAGAACTCGAAAATAATGAAAGAAAAAGAAACTGCTTGAAAATAAATAGAAACAGGAGGTAGAAATGGAACATATTCATTGTAAGATGAAATGCGGACACTGAAAAATTATTGCACTCAATTACTTCATATAAATAGAAACACACACAAAAAAGAAAGAAAAAGACATAAAATAAACACATAATAAGCTACAGAGGGACAAAAAATCGAACGTTTTTTCCCTACAGAGGAAAAAAAAAAATGCAATCATATGAACAGAGAAACATTACATACTGTAAAATAATAAAAGTAATCTCACCAAATGAAATGTCATTATTAATCACCGTAACTAGTCAATCTTAATCCACTGTGAAGACGGAGACTTTTTACATTCTAGCAATAATTTGCTCCCTTTTTGTTTAATACTTGTAAGATGAACCGAACCTGAATCACGCATCTCCTTTCCCTTAGACAATAGCTCATTCCATAGAAAATTTAGCTTTGGTGGGAGATCACTGCAAATGCGAATTCCACTACCCTTCAACTTATTTACCTCACTGAGAATCGACTGAATGCTATGATCCGTGTCTAGCGATATAAAAACATGGGCCGGTCGAACACTAGTTTTCCTACTAGTAATGTTTGAACTGCTATTTCTCTTAAGGTGATAACACTTTGTAAGAGAAATGTCCTCGGTAACTTGCAATTTGTCAGAAAGAAGAGACAATACGTTGCTTGTCACTGATTGATTATGCTTTTCAGCAGGCAGACCATGAACAATCAAATTTAATCTCCTTTCTCTCACTTTGATTTCCAAAAGCCTACTCTCCAAATCGTTATTCCGCAATTTTTCTTGCTCTAGATCATTTCGAAGCTTTTTTGCTTCATAGATTAGCATTTTCTGCTGATATTTTCCTAACTTCGTCTTGAAGAGCAACTATTGAGACCAAAAAACTTTTCTGTTCTGCTAATATTTTATCCAGTGACGCCTGAAGCCATTTCATTCCTTCATCAAACTTTGCTTGAGTGATCGCCATAATAATTGATATAATCCGCTCGTAGAAGTCTATTATTGCATCAAATTATGCAATAAAAAGTCCAAAACAATATCAAATTTAATCCTTTTAACTTGAAAAAGTAATCCGATTATAGGAGTTCACTCTTGAATAGCTAGTGAATGAAGTTAAGAACTATTATGTTGAAAAGGGGCATAAAATAAGGAATCTAATAGTAATTTTGTATTTTTTTGTTTGTTACATAGCCTAGGGAGGGTGACTAGGGATGAATTGCCACAAACACAACTTAAACCATAGAAAAGAGCTTAGAATTAGTAATCTACAAATGCTTCTCTTTATGTTCTAGCTTGTTGCTTTCTAGAGAGACATAATTTTACAAAATTAACAAAAGTATAAAATTAACAATCTAAAAATATTTCATTTTGATGTAGCATGTCTGTTTCTGGAGAGAGATGTCTTTCTATGTAGCTAAATTTGAATATAACTCAATAGCAATTGCCAGTAAAATTGCAGAACTAAGGCATTTTTTGATTGTTAATTAAATGTTCATTCTTATTAATAGAGTTGTATTTCTGACAAGACAACTCCATCCCCCCTAATGGTCCCATATATAGCCCTATTTTATTTTTATATATCCCAATATTATGCTTGTTGTTGTTCTTTCTATTGCTTAATCTGTTGTAAAATTAGTTACACCATATATGCTCAAAATATCTGGATTAGGCTGAGTGATTATGCTGGACATTACATAAAAGATTACTTTAAATGAGTAAAAAATGTGTTTAATAATAAAAGAAAACCTGGTAATCTGATTAATATAAATATGCTGCTACTAATAACAACTCACCACAGCACCAAGTTGTGTGGGTTCAATACAGCTATGCACGCTTCTCCATCCCAATCTATTCAAAGCCTCCCTCTTTACAGCCTCCCAGAAAGTTGTCATTTCCCTTAAAACTTTCTTTACAACATCCTCCCACACAAATCATAGACAACCTGCTATCCATTTAGCCCTAGATGGGTGGCCAGAAAGGACAATCTGTAACCCTTCATACAAAAAGCATGCCCCAGCTATCTCAACCTTTCTCTCATTATAGCCCTAGAAAGTAAGAGTAAACAACACTTTTTTTTTACAGCCAACTGTTTGAAATACATCAGTCATTTAGGTACCCAAAACAGTATCTCTGGAAAACATCTAGCATATCTTCCTCTGTTTTTTGTTTTGTTTTTTTGTTGTTTTTTTTTAGAACCTATAGCTTCCAATATTATAATCTTAGTTTGGTTGCCTTGAGAGCAACAAAGCTTATCCCTGCGTTGCAAGACAAATCCTAAAAAAATATCTGAATTCACTCAAACTCCCTGCTTCAATTTACTGCAGGATAAGAGGAGATATAACTACTTGTAAGTCACTAAAAAATGACCATCTTATGTCATGTTTTCTTCTCATCCCTCTCAACCACCAATAGAAGACACCAAAAAGCTGCAGGCCCCCCATTGTATTGAGTAAGAGGGTAAACAGTTTATATCAGTCTGTCTTGTCCCACTCTGGAACAGCCTATTTGAAGCCACTGTCCAGTCTCAAACCCTAAAAGCCTTCAAGAAAGGAGTCAGTCAAGACTGGGCCAATGCTGAATGGAGACTGAACTGAGATGTCAGATCATAACCTAGAAACACCAACAGCGAGATTTTCTACTGATTGTTCAGCACCACATTATCTTGCTGGATCTGACATTTAAGTTAATTACATTTCTTACCTTACAATATGCAGTGTGTCTATTAAGAAGGTCATCATTTTTTCTTCCATTGTCATCCATGTTGTAAAACTGTTTCAAACATTTTAACCACAACTCTACTGTAATCAGATCTAGGTGAAACTGGATCTTATTAAGTCAAGATAGAGGTACCCATCACAAGATAAAAACAATGAACACATATATTCTTAGGGCAACATATGGGGCCATAAGGGTAATGGAGGGCATTATTAGAAATTAGGAAAGGATAGTTGAAAAGAGCATAAAATAATGAATCTAATTACCTTAAATTGCATTGTCCAGCAACTAAGGTAAATCCTGTGATGTTGCTGGTATTTGAATGCAATGATTCCAGTTGGCAGCATCCTATTTTGTTTTCCAAGGTTGCTTCTGCCATCTGCCATTCATGATCAACTCTGGATTTGATAGCATTGGTGGTAGGGGCTGTTATCATCTCATCAGTTAAAGAATTCCAGGATGACAAAATTCTATTGGAGAAGAAGTGGTTTGCTGTACTTGTCTGTGCTCTCCTCTTGAACAATTTCAGTGAGTAACTTCTAGTCCTCTGCAGGGTGTCTAGTTGGAGGTAAGATAGAGGACTGTTGTTGGTTAATAATTTCTTAATCATAACCATGTGTTCCCTTTGTCTTCTGTAAACTAGCAAAGGTAACTTAAGTTTTTATAATCATGTCAGATAATCCAACCTTTGCACCCTTCTATGCATTTTATGGCATTTAGTTGAATGGATTCAAGTGCAGCTACATCATCTTTATTGATAGGAGAGGCAATAGTCATTCCATATTCTATGACAGGTTGAACTAGGGCTTTGCACAACTTTAGCATGGTTTCTGGGGCTCTGTTTGAGATTGTCTGTTTTATTAACACTAGTCTTTGTGATGCTTTACTGATAATCAGTTGCTATCTTCAGTTGCAGCTGAAATAGGTTGAGGTTGTGAATTAGTTAAACCTATATTGTGCAGATTACTAGGGTTGGTTTTCCCAAAATGGATAGTTTGGCATTTTTTAATATTTAGTTCAAAGCACCAACTCTCTGTTCATTTATAGAAAGAGTAAATTTCAGCTTATAAGGTGGTGTCTGCATTTATTGGGCCAATATTTTAGAATCATCAGCTTATAGGCTCAGCTTATTTGGAATTACATTTGGGGCATCATTAATATAGATATTGAGCAATGTTGGCCCAAGCACAGCACCTTGTGGAACTCTACTGGTTACTATTGCAGTTTCAGAAAAGAAAGATTGGCCTCCATCAACATGAACCTTGACCACTTGCTTCCTGTTTGCCAAGAAGGCCATTATCCAGTTGGTTGCAACTTATTTAATACCAATAGCATGCAGCTTTATTTTCAGTTTTTAGTGACACACTTTATGAAATGTCTTGGCAAAGTCAAGAAGCACTACATCTACACCACTGCTTGATCAATAAGTTCATTTACATATTCTTAGCTGTCTTGGAGGTTAGTTATAGTTGATTTCCTTTGTCTAAAGCCATGCTGTTTTGGGGTGAGCAGCTATTAGAAACTAGGTGCTTAATTACAGCTGAATTCACAAGACTTTCCAATACTTTACACACTGCTGATGTTATACTAATATGTCTGTAGCTCTCAACCATATTCCTATTACCCTATTTGGAAATAGGTGTAATATGTCCCAGTCTCAAGTCATCTGTTACTACTGAAGTGTCTAGTTATTTTTGGAATAGCTTAGTGGCTCAGCTAAAACTGAACATGCTTCCTTCAAAAGTCTGAGGGAAATTCTATTAGGACCTGTTTATTTATTTTGATCCAGCTTTCTCAACTGCTTATAGACTAACCCAGAATCAAGACTAAGCAATGGCATATGGTTATCAGGCTCTTCTGGTTGACTTGTTTTGACTGGAGTTATGGACACTGACTTGAACTGCTCACTTAGTAGATTTGCTATGTTCTTAGGGTTAGTAATCAATTGACCTTGATATGCTAAATGGGTCATGGAGTATATACCTTTTTTTTTTCTCTGATGTCCATTTCCGATTTTTTTTTGGATTTTCTTTTGTCTCTATTGCCAAAAAATCTTCATATTGTGCAATTATTTTTCTTGTCAAATATCTGAGGTGATTTCTAGCTTGTTTGAACTTTTCTGGTTTATCTGGGGATAAAGAGTTTTTGAATTTTCCATGATCTCTTTTTTTTATTAATAGCTTTACGTACATCCTGGGATATAAATGGAAGTGTTCTTGGTTTTTTCACAAATTTAATTGTTCTATAGTTTTCAACTGTTTCTCCTCAATCACCTTAATCCATCTGAGAGCTTTAAGGTCTTCCAGACCTATAGTGCTCTTTAGTTGATGACTGCCAGTCGAACCTTCACTGCTTCTTCTCCCACTCTTTGTCAAGTTGGTTTTTGAAGGACTGGATGGAGGGAGCACTGACAGTTGAACCTTTCAGTTGATTCCAATGGTTTATGGAGTTGATCCTTGCAATAAATTTCTCATTTCACTCCATGTACTTACAATGTCATGGTTTTAACGAAAGACCAGTCAGGGACTTAGAGTTTGTTAATTTATTAGTTACTTTGAGGTTGTCCACAAACACATGTCTTTTGATTTTATGTTTTGTAGGTGGAGTGGAAGCAAATGATTTGTACTAAGGATGCACACATGATTACTTAGCTCAAGTAGTGGTAAATCTTTTACTCATAGAACATAATCTATATTATCCACTATAAGTAAATCTAAGAGGGATGGTTCCTGGATTGCTTGATATTTTGTGTTGATACTTTCATTTAAACACCTCAGGAGAAACTTATCTCTAAAAAATTCTGTTCCAGATTTAGGGAAACCTCCACCATTTAATCACTTTGTATCTGATAAATTGAAGTGCCCAGCTAGTATCATTTACCTTAAATTGCAGCTTGGAGCAATATAAGGATTTTTCCTTGTAGAAACTCCAGAGTTGATAACACATGACACACAGTTGAATACATACTCTTGACTAGTGGTTTGATGTTGCTGATTCGAGTGCTTCCCAGTTATACTTCCATTCTTTTTTTGACCATTCGCTGTCAAGATGGTTGTTAAAGCTGTCTGTGGTTTGGGCAGCAATGGCATCTGGCAGTAATTTGTTCCAGAGGTTGGCAACTTGGTTGGTAAGCAAATGGGCGCGTTGCCGCTTTGAGGAGAAATGCCTGGATAACTTCAAGTTATGTCCCCTTGTACAAGAATCCTGAGACGCCAGAGGAAGAAGACCAGGAACTGCCTTTGAATTAATAAGTTTATGAACCAGAATGGCATCAACCCCGTCTTCTTCTATAAACCAGAGTTAGGAGTTTCAGCTTGCATAGCCTTGTAGGATAAGTGAGCTCATGCAGTCCACTCACCATCTTAGTGGCTCTTCTCTGGACATCTTCAAGAATTTTAACATCTTTTTTGAAAAAGGGGGATGCAAGGACCATGCCTGTCTCAAGCCTCGGCTGAACAAGTCCTTTATACAAAAGGCTCAGAATTTTAGGAGAACGGGAGCCCTAGTGATGAGCTAGCTGATGCTGCTGCCTTCATTTATTAGAAAAGTTGACTCTTCTCCCACTCTTTGTCAAGTTGGTTTTTGAAGGACTGAATGGAGGGAGCACTGACAGCTGAATCTTTCAGTTGATTCCAATAGCTTATGGAGTTGATCCTTGCAATAAATTTCTCATTTCACTCCATGTACTTACAATGTCTTGGTTTTTAATGAAAGACCAGTCAGGGACTTAGAGTTTGTTAATTTATTAGTTACTTTGAGGTTGTCCACAAACACATGTCTTTTGATTTTATGTTTTCTAAGTGGAAGCAAATGATGTGTACTAAGGACGCACACATGATCACTCTGCCCAAGTAGTGGTAAATCTTTTACTCATAGAACATCATCTATATTATCCACTATAAGTCAATCTAAGAGGGATGGCTCCTGGATTGCTTGATATTGTGTGCTGATATTTTCATTTAAACACCTCAGGAGAAACTTATCTCTAAAAAATTCTGTTCCAGATTTAGGGAAACCTCCACCATTTAGTCACTTTGTATCTGATAAATAGAAGTGCCCAGCTATTATCATATGCTTATTTAAGTTGACTGGTTGGTTTATTGATCTTGTAATAGCAAGCAAGGATTCATCTCTACTCAGTTAACTGGGGCTGCAAGAAACACATGCAAAAGTGAGAGTTGCCTGGGATGCAAATTTTTAACCATTTTTGTTCATCTCAATGTTCTAAATTATAAATCACTTTGATTTGGTTCACTTGCAAATCACATTATTATAATAATGTATATTAATTATTATAATAATGGTTGCTGAATGCCTTATATCCATTCAACACAATCTGATCATCAGTTAAATTTATAGATGAATGTTTAGGTTTAACTTCATAAAGTTCAATACTGTCTACTGTTTTAGCTACATGAGTACACAGCTGTGTCATTTCAATAGGGAGTGAGTCACAATTTCTAAACAAGACAGAGAGACAGCTACCAGGCTCCACAGGACATCCGAATGTACTACACGTTGTCAATACAGAGTTGGCACTACAAAACCTTTTGCCATTTGAGCAATCAGTTAGATTAAGTTCAGGGCTTAAACAATTAAATGATTCTGGAGTACTAGACAACAAACAAGAAGCTGTTGAGGAATAAGAAGTTGGTGTAGACTTGCCAGAGCCGCCCACTGAAGAAATAGTATTTAAACAATTAACAAAGGTAGAAGGAGGCATAGACATTAGTGGCATATTGGAGCAGTCAGGGGAATTGATCCAAGTGGCAAGTTTCTTTGAATGATGGGACCCATACAAATTATCAAATCTGCCTCTCCATTAGCTTTTCTGTGTTTCAACTCGTCAACAAGAGCTCTGTAATTTATTTTATCTTCATTAGGGCTGTCACCATAGAGACTGATTGATCCTTTTGCTTCAAAGGATTTTTGTATTATTTCCTTTCTAAATGCAGTTGCTGGCACAGAGGAAAGGAGAGGAAGGGGATGGCTACTAGACAGTTGATGGTTATTTGAAAGTCTTTTTACTTGGGCTGGGGGGCACCAATGTCAACTCCATAAGTTTGTAACTAATGGTGCTACTTTTATTTTATCAATATATTGCCTTCCACAGAGTTTTCACTGATGAAACCAAGCAATCCAATTTCTTGGTGGTATAATAATGCTTTTACAGTCATGAACCTGTTAGGGTGGTGACTAACTAACTAGCTACTAACTGCTGGTTATCTTACCCTAAGCCTAGACTAAGTCTGATTTTGGATGAGGTAGCAAGGTAAGAGCTAAAAAAAATACTGAAAAGGTGCAAAAGAAGTGTACAGGTATAACAAAGTACAACATAAATTAAGATACATAGTAGTCAGATCAATAGCCATCATTTCAGTAGTTAAATCACTATAAAATCCCCGGTACTTATCAGTTATATAATAGACACTGGGGAAGTGAAGTTTGATATGCTAATGAAATGAAACAAAATATGATGGATGTATAGAAGTTTAGAAACAAATTTGGGCTATATATTTGCACATTAGGGGTGGGGGTAAAGCATAGCATATATTAAATGCATAAACTAATCATTGCTGTATTTAATATATGCTATGCTTTCACCCCTCCCCCCTAATATGCAAATATATAGCCCAAACTTTTGATAAAGCTAATGAAATAAAACAAAATATGATGAAAATATAATACTTTATAAGGAAAATTGTAAAATTACAACTTAGAATTATGTACCCAGAATGCAGAAATGTTGTTAAGAATTGCATTAAAAGGAGGTCTTCCTTCTGCCTTCACTGCCGCCTGCCACATGTACTTAACTAAGTATGATTGCAAATGCTGCCAGAATATACCTCGGTGCTGTTTATTATGCCACTTTATGGAACCCCACATTCTCTCTACTTTTTGGGTAGAGGCACCAGTTTCTGGGTTGACAAAATAATTTTTGTGGTTCACTTTCATGTGAGTGAAACCTGCTCCAGTTCCAGCTCAGTTGTGTTGTAGCCTCTCCAACGAAGTTACTTGACCAGTTTCTTGTGTCGAAATTTTATAGTGTCTATTATATAGTCAATAAGTACCAAACCTCTTACATACCACCTAGCACATGGATTATTTACATTTCCTTAATGTGAGATTAGCCTTGACATTTTAACATATAAAAGGCTAACAATTTAAATGCACTGATAGTCAACAGGAGCCTAAACCTGGACACATGCTTTTAGCTTAAGTATAAACTTGAAAAATGCTGCCCAATCTTGGGCATGGTATCTTAAAGTAAGAGCAAAAAGTAAGAGCAAAAAAGTTCACTATAAGGCAAGTGCTAAGAAGCTCAATACTTGTAGTTGCATCGGTTAAGATATAAGGGTAACCTTTTTTTAAATTTTAGATGTGAAAAAAGTTTCTTGATTATAGTTAGCCATTTCTAAATAGCCAATTTAACCTATCAGGCAATCCCAACTGTCTATATCATATCCAAGATGAGGACCCTTTTGTCTTTGTCTATGATTAAATAACAAAACTTTTTTTAACTGAAAGTAAAGAGCAACATTAAAACTTAAAATGAACAGAAATTATTATGTGTATGAAGCAGATTGCCCCCTTCTATACACCTCACTCTTTATACTACTTTTAAAAAGCGTCTTATTGTTGTAATTAAATGGCCCTAGTGTTTCAGGAGTCATTCTTAAAGAATTGGGAAAAAAATTCAAACTTTGCAAGCATGAGCAAAGAGCGAGATACTGAGAAGGAGGCAACTCCTTCATATCTATATATATAAAAATAAGTTGTCTGTGGATCTGTGGATCAGGTGACGTCATGTTTGTTCGCATATGACGTCTGAATTATTTCACACTAATACAAAAGAAGAAAAAAACTAAAAAAGGTAAAAACTACAAAAAAAACTAAAAAGAAAAAAAAAACTAAAAAAGCTAAAAAACTAAAAAAAAACTAAAAAAAGGTAAAAATCTAATAACTAAAAAAAAACGGAAAAAAATAAAAAAAGGCAAAAACTACAAAAAAAATAAAAACTAATAAAAAAACTAAAAAAGCTAAAAAACTAAAAAAACTAAAAAAAACTAAAAAAAGGTAAAAAACTAAAAAAAACTAAAAAAAGGTAAAAAACTAAAAAAAACTAAAAACTAAAAAAGAAAAAAACTAAAAAAAAGGAAAAAACTGAAAAATAAAAGAGAAAAAGAAAACTAAAAAAATATGAATAAATATATATAAAAATAAGTTGTTTGTGGGTTATGTCTGTCTGTCTGTCTGTCGAGTGACGTCGTGTTTGTCCGCATATGACGTCTGAATTATTTCACACTAATACAAAAGAAGAAAAAAAACTAAAAAAGGTAAAAACTACAAAAAAAACTAAAAAGAAAAAAACTAAAAAAGCTAAAAAACTAAAAAAAGGTAAAAAACTAAAAACTAAAAAAAACTGAAAAAACTAAAAAAAGGCAAAAACTAAAAAAAAACTAAAAACTAATAAAAAACTAAAAAAGCTAAAAAACTAAAAAAACTAAAAAAACTAAAAAAAGGTAAAAAACCAAAAAAAACTAAAAAAGAAAAAACTAAAAAAAAAGGAAAAAACTGAAAAATAAGAGAAAAAGAAAACTAAAAAAATATTAATAAATATAAAAAATATAAATATAAATATAATATAAATTAGCAATCAACAAAGCACCGAGACACAAATGACGACCGGGACACAGGGAGTATAAATGACGACCAGGACATAAGTAAAAAAAAAACTAAAAAAACTAAAAAAATGGTAAAAACTACAAAAAAACTAAAAACTAATAAAAAAACTAAAAAATCTAAAAATCTAAATAAACTAAAAAAGAAAAAAAAGAAAAAAGGAAAAAAATAAAGGAGAAAAACAAAACTAAAAAACGAATGTATATACAGACCGGGACACCGGGATACAAATGACGACCGGGACACAGGGAATATAAATGACGACCGGGACACAGGGACACAACTACAATGGGGACGCCGGGGGGCACAGGGGGATATAAATGACGACCGGGACACCGGGACACAAGGAATATAAATGACGCCCGGGACACTCAAAGAGAAATCACAGACTGGAACACCGGGACACAAATGACGACCGGGACACAGGGAATATAAATGACGACCGGGACACAGGGACATAACTACAAAGTGGACGCCGGGGTGCACGGGGGGATATATAAATGACGATGGCGACTCAGGGAATGGTCGATTAGCAATCACCATCAACAAAGCTCAAGGGCAATCATTAGAATCATGAGGTAAGGCCTTGAAATTCAATGGTGAAACAATGGGAATGTGTTGCGCCTCAGGAAAAGTTAAACTTCCTCTATTGGCTGCACCACCAGAGCCATTGAAGACGAATGAATGCTTGCCTGAAAAATTCTAATTTATGGGCACACGTAAAAATATTAAAATTAACTACAAATATGCGTGTCCGATTGCAAAACGATGACTCTGGTCAAACATTTTCAGATCAATTGCTGACAATTGGAAACGGAAAGCTCCCAGTAGACTCAATTTCAGGACGTATACAACTACCTGCTGATTTCTGTAATTTAGTGACGTCCAAAAATGAATTGATTGAAAAAGTATTTCCGAATATTCTAAAAAATTATAAAAATAATAAATGGCTAAGTGAAAGAGCGATTCTCGCACCCAAAAATATAGACGTCCACGAAATCAACAATATTGTTTTGACCAAGATTCGAGACCAGGCAGTCCTTTACAAGTCAGTCGACACAGTTTTAGAACCAAATGAAGCGGTTAATTATCCATCTGAATTTTTAAATTCCATAGATCCTTCAGGGTTTCCACCACACGTGCTACAACTAAAAATAGGCGTACCAATAATACTTTTAAGAAATATCAACCCACCAAAGCTTTGCAATGGCACGCGACTTGCCGTAAAAAAAAACAATGGAAAACCTAATAGAGGCCACAATCTTGACAGGGCCTTATGAGGGTGAGGCTGTTCTTATTCCTCGCATTCCCATGATTTCAACGGATCTGCTTTTTCAATTTAAAAGATTGCAATTCCCAATTCGATTAGTATTTGCAATCACCATTAACAAAGCTCAAGGTCAATCATTAGAAAAATGTGGTATAGATCTTAATACTGATTGTTTTTCCCATGGACAATTGTACGTTACATGTTCGAGGGTCGGTAAACCTGACAATGTATTTATATGCAGCGACAATTGGACAGCGAAGAATGTTGTATATTCGCAAGTTTTACGCAGTTAATTTGTATTGTATCTATCTATCTATCTATCTATATAAAAACGAGTTGTGTGGATGCATGTTTGTTTGTTTGTAAAAAGAGCGTTTGCATATGACGTCATTATTAGTACATACGGCTTTGTATATGCACAGACAATGGGAAAGCCAAGAATGTTGTTTATTCGCAATTTTTACGTAGTTTGAAACACATATATAAATCTATCTATATTCACAGGTGGGACACAGGGACACAACTACAATGGCGCATAACTAATATGGCGCGTAACGACTTACGCGCGCGGGGGGGCTTGGGGGGCGCGCAAGTCGTTACGTGCCATATTAGTTACGCGCCATTGTAGTTGTGTCCCTGTGTCCCACCTGTGAATATAGATAGATATATATATATATATATTTTAAACTACGTAAAATTTGCGAATGTACAACATTCTTGGCTGTCCCATTGTCTGTGCATATAAATAGATTGTCAGGTTTACCGACTCTTGAACATGCAACATATAATTGTCCATGGGAAAAACAATCTGTATTCAGATCTATACCTCATTATTCTAATGATTGCCCTTGAGCTTTGTTGATGGTGATTGCTAATCGAACATTCCCTGTGTCCTCATTTATATATCCCCCTGTGCCCCCCGGCATCCCTGTTGTTGTTGTTTCCCTGTGTCCCGGTCGTCATTTGTGTCCCGGTGTCCCAGTCTGTAATTTCTCTTTGAGTGTCGCGGTCGTCATTTATATTCCCTGTTGTCCCGGTCGTCATTTGTGTTCCGGTGTCCCGGTCTGTAATTTCTCTTTGAGTGTCCTGGTCGTCATTTATATTCCCTGTGTCCCGGTCGTCATTTGTGTCCTGGTGCTTTGTTGATGGTGATTGCTAATCGAACATTCCTTGTGTCCCGGTCGCTTTCTCTTTGAGTGTCCCGGTCGTCATTTGTATTCCCTATGTCCCGGTGTGTAATTTCGTCAATCAACAAACATGACGTCAGTCGACACACAAACATGACGTCACTCGACACACACACACAGACAACTTATTTTTATATATATTCCCTGTGTCCCGGTCGTCATTTGTGTCCTGGTTCTTTGTTGATGGTGATTGCTAATCGAACATTCCTTGTGTCCCGGTCGCTTTCTCTTTGAGTGTCCCAGTCGTCATTTATATTCCCTATGTCCCGGTCGTCATTTGTGTCCCGATGTCCCGGTGTGTAATTTCGTCAATCAACAAACATGACGTCAGTCGACACACAAACATGACGTCACACGACACACAAACATGACGTCACTCGACACACAGACAACTTATTTATATATATAATCATAGTTATCATAGTTATGGTAAAATCATAGTTATGATTTTTTAAAATCATAGTTAAGAAGCTGATTAAGATAAAATTAATTGCTAAGGTTGGCGGAAAAAATAACAGAAACAAATTATTGTTTATATTGGCCATTATTTAACAAAATTCTAACTCTAATGTAAAGAGCAAGGTACTGACAAGGGGAAGAAAATCGCTCATATGCATAATATGAGGATTTCGCCCCCTCATCAATGCCTTGCTGTTTATGCTGAAGTTCGAATTTTATTCCAATTCTTTAAGAATGTACCCTGAATCCCAAAAGCCATTTAATTAGAATAAATAGATTTTTTGAAGTTGCTCAAACTATTTTAGCATAAAGAGCAAGTTATTGATGAGGGGGCAAACCCACTCATATATGTAATAATTTCTGTTTGTTTTTAGTTTTAATGTTGCTCCTTATTTTAAGTTTTAATGTTGCTCCTTATTTTAGGCTGAAAAAACTTTTTAAAAATTTAATATCTAATTGCTTTTTAAATAATCCTGGGAAATCTAGCGCTCCCTTCAGTGAAATTCTCTTCTCCCATAAAAAATTCCTCCGTGGAAATATCATTCACATAACCCTGTCCCCCGTGATCCCCCCCAGAAAAATCCCCCCTGAAAATGTCTGTATAATTCCCAATAACCAATACTATATGTAAACAGTGGGCAAAGTTCATAACTTGCAGCCCTTCCTTTGGGGACTGTGGGGATTCAGTCATCTTCAAAGACATAGTTATTAAATTTTTTGACTATGTTGAACAAAATGGCTATCTCAAAATTTTGATCCGGTGACATTGGGAACAAATGAGCGTGGGAGGGGGCCTAGTTGCCCTCCAATTTTTTGATCACTTAAAAAGGGCCCTAGAACTTCTAATTTCCGTTCGAGTGAGCCCTCTCGTGACATTCTAGGATCACTTGGTTGATGCAATCACCCCTGGAAAACAAAACAAAACAATTAAACAGGCATCCATGATCTTTCTTCTGGTAAAAAATATAAAATTCCACATAGGAGCTTGAAACCTCTTCAGCAGGGTTCACTGAACCCTACTGTACCGCCCTACAGTAGTTTCCCCCTGTTTTCGAAAACAAGGCACATTTTCTCAGGTTTGTAGCTTTTGATGGGTAGGACTAAAGTTGATGAAACTTATATATTTAAAATCAACATAAAAATTCAATTCTTTTGATGTGTCTATTTATATCAGAATTTCGTTTTTAGTTTTTGTTACTCTTGAGTTGCATTGCTCTTTACTTTCAGCTTATTACAATGAACTGTTTTAAAGATACATTCCACTCAAAACATTTGTCAGATTAGGCTCTGTCTGATTGTTGCAGATATTACCCCATAGGCTGTGATGTTTCAGGACTTTTGGAAATGGAAAGGATTGCTAGGGCTAGATCTCTGAAGGAGCCATTTTCATAGATAATTGCACACACCTTGGTGGGCTGAATTTATAGTAGCCTATACAACACAAATCAGATTGGGAAACATAGAGGTTCAGTAAAATGTCTCTACGTTTTGGGTGATTTGCTGTCTAAAAGGCTGGTTACATGCTGTGCCTTTTAAATATTTTTACTGTGAATAAGGGAGACAGCTGAGCTAAGTCAAAGGACAGCATGTACATCCTGGCCATCAAAATGCTGTATGTACAACATCTCAGCAACGGATTTGGGGAATGAATTGCAACTTTTACGTAGTTTAGGAAAGGAAAAGGGAGACCAAAAATTATGGGCTGTATCCAGCCCACCTGAACAGTTTTGCAGTGCAAGTATTCTTGAGAATTAAAATGTACTCATGTCTTAGCATCAAGGTAAATAAAAAAACACTATGTAGTGCAAGATTGTTTAAATTTGTCTGTTTGCAATAGCTCTAAAATGGCTTATGGCATCAAGTTGATACTTTTATGGAGTGCTAGGAGACCAAGTGAACCTTCAGTTGTAATTTGGAGAAGGGAGATGGCCTGAAAATGTTTTTCTTTTTATCCACTAAAAGATCTCTGTACTGTAATCCTCTATGGGGCCCACAACCCATTTGCAATTAATGACCATGGTAAATTAAAAGATATTATTTGTTGCCAGGTGATTGATGCTATATATCTGCAATATACTGGGAATAGCTTTGGGGGATAAAGTTTAAACTTACATGGAATATTGGCTGGGGGAAGGGGGACAAGTGAACCTTGAATTTGGACTAGGGGATAGAGGGAAATGGTTCTAAAGTTTGGTCTCCAGTTTGTTTTTATATTTTTACATTAAGAGCCCCTTCTAGATTAGAATCAATCCATGGTAAAATCTTAAAGTAAGAAACCATGTGTTCCCAGGCTATTGAAATTGTGTGTCTACATTATTTCAGGGACAGCTTGGGGGATTTAACGGAGATTTTCAGGAGGTTGTGAGGGTCAAGTGGGGCTCATATTTGAGTTGGGGGAGGGGTTCAGGTAGATCAAAAGATGCTGTGTCCAGGCAATCACAATGGTATATCTGCTGTATCTCAGGAAAAACAAATGTCTACATGCCTTGTAAATAAAAATTTATAAGGTTGTTGGGGAATTGAGAGTCAAGGGTCGTCCTATTTTTTATTTAAATGGAGGAACTGTGGGGCCCAAAAACGTGGTTTTAGAGTATTGGATAGCTGCTCACTAGTAGGCTGTTGATCAATTTGAAGGGAAATTCAGATGCTTAAGGATTTAACCTCTGACCTCTAATCATTTAGAAGAACACATATCTGGATTAATACAAGAAGAAACATGCAGTATGGATGCTGAGGGAGTGACGGTTTCTCTCTTTCTGTGGAGATAAGGGTTTATTTTCGAAAATCATATTTTATTTCAAAAAGTAAATATACTGAATGATTCATTTTGTTTCATAGCATTGTTTTGCAGAAGTAAAACTTAGATGTAAAAATTGGGTTTGATGGGGCTGTAGCCCTTCTCATATTTGAAGTACCCTGTGTGGGATATTAAAAACAGACAAAATTATAAAAAATAAGTTTCATTTTTTGAAAATGAAACTAAAGAGTGACATGAAAGTTCAAAAGAAAAGGAAATTATTCCAAATAATTGTAAGTCTATTTTCTAAGCTTGGATCTATCTTTGAGCATCACAAACCACTGGAGTCAAGATTAGTTTGAAATTTTTTCTCTGTATAGCAGCCCACTAGATAAAGAAACTAATTAATCTTGTTTTAAGCCGATTAAATAAAAAAGCAAGTTTTTTTTTAACTGAAAGTAAGGAGCGATATTAAAACTTAAAACGAACAGAAATTACTTCGTATATGAAAGGGGCTGCTTCCTCATCAACGCCCCGCCCTTTACGCTAAAGTTTTAATGTCGCTCCTCACTTTCAGTTAAAAAAACTGTTTTTTTTTTAGTTTAATTTCTGAACGTTTTTGAATCAATGCATGCTTTGATTTTTGATCTCCGACGAAACTTGCATATTTATTTTTTTGACTAAATCGTTTTCTCATAGTGTTGATCGAATGATTTTGAGAAAAAAAAAGAGCGGGGGAGGAAGCCTAGTTGCCCTCCGATTTTTTGGTTAATTAAAAAGGCAACTAGAACTTTTAATTATTTACGACTGTTTTTATTAGTAAAAGATATACGTAACTTATAAATTAGGTTACGTAGTGAACTTTTGTATTATCATGTTTATATTACATATATGAGGGGTTCACCCCCTCGTCAGTACCTCGCTCTTTACACTAAAGCTTAAATTTTGTCCCAATTCATTAAGAATGACCCCTGAATCACAAACGCCATAGAATAAATAGTTGAAATTACTAAAATACTTTAGCTTAAAGAGCGAGGTATTAAGAGGAGGCGAGCCCCTCGTAAGCGTAATAATTTCTGTTCATTTTAAGTTTTAATGCTGCTTTTAATGCAGTTTTAATCCTTACTTCCAGTTGAAAAAACTTCTACATATTTATTTTTTCATTTTTTTTTTTTTAAATAATGCTAGAAAATCCTGCAATCCCTTCATGGAAATTCTCTTCCCCCATGACAAATTTCTCGATGGAAAGTTCCCTCAAAATATCCCCCTCTTTCCTCCCCCCAACCAAAAAATGCCCCTGAAAACGTCTATACACTTCCCAATAACCATTGCTATATGTAGGCATTGGTCAAGTTTTTATTTTGTAGCCCCTCCCACGGGGACTGTGGGGGAGTAAGTCGTCCCCAAAGACATAGTTATAAGGTTTTTCGACTACGCTGAATAAAATGGCTATCTCAGAATTTTGATCCGTTGACTTTGGGAAAATAATTAGAGTGGGAGGGGGACTAGGTACCCTCCAATTTTTTTGGTCACTTAAAACGGGCACTAAAACATTTCATTTCCGTTAGAATGAGCCCTCTCGCAACATTCTAGGACCACTGGGTCGATACGATCACCCCTGGAAAAAAAAACAACCAACAAAGAAAGAAATAAACATTAATCCGTGATCTGCCTTCTGGCAAAAAATACAAAATTCCATATTTTTGTAGACAGGAGCTTGAAACTTCTACAATAGGGTTCTCTGATACGCTGAATCTGATGGTCTGATTTTCGTTAAGATTTTATGACTTTTAGGGGGTGATTCCTCCTATTTTCTAAAATAGGGCAAATTTTCTCAGGCTCGTAACTTTTGATGGGTGAGATTAAACTTGATGAAACTTATATATTTAAAATCAGCATTAAAATGCGATTCTTTTGATGTAGCTATTGGTATCAAAATTACAGTTTCTAGAGTTTTGGTTACTATTGAGCCGGGTCGCTCCTTACTACAGTTCATAGAGAGGCAAAATTTAAGGTAGATTGTGAAAACACGTTTCTGGGTCCCACATTTCATCCACCTGTCGGGGGAATGAGAGGCAAGGGACTTCCTATTCTTTATTTCGATGGAGGAAATGTGGGGCCCAAAAACATATTTTACGAAACTTATGGCTATAGAGTATTGTAGTGAGTTTGACTCACTATTGTAGTTTGATTCTTTGCCACAATTCAACTTTTTAAAACAATTAAAAACTTTAGCGTAAAGAGCGAGGGATTGCGGAGGGGACAACCCATTTCATATACGGAGTAATTTCTGTTCCTTTTAAGTTTTAATGTCGCTCCTTACTTTCAGTTAAAAAAACTAGTTTTTTTATTTAATATTTTAAAAAGTAAATACTCTGAATGATTTATGTTTCTTGAAGCATATTTTTGTAGAAGTTAAACTTGATGTAAAATTGGGTTTGATGGGGCTGTAGCCCTTCTCATATTTGAAGTACCCTGGGTGCAATACTAAAAACAGACAAAAATTATATACAAAAAGTTTTTTTTTGTAAATGAAAGTAAAGAGTGATATGAAAGCTCAAAAGGAAAAAAATTATTCCAAATATAAGCAAGTCTTCCTCCTCCCCAACACCCTATTTGTTAAACTAAAGATAGATTCTTTTTCATCCCAATGTTTTAAAAACAAATGCTCAAACACGAAGTCAATTGGAATGGGATAAAATTGATTTTTTACAGTGCTTCAAGAATAGATGAGCTTTTTGCTTTAGATTCAATTAAAACATTAAAACATTTAGTTCAAATTTTTTTTTAAAGCCAATTGGTAAGTAAAAAAAAATGCAATTGATACAATTTTATATTTTTAATTGCAAAACTACATTTTCTATACTCGTAAATACTTTAAGTTAAGCATTATAAAACTAGCATGAAAAGCAGGGTATTGAGGAAGATAGAACCCCTCATATACATAATTTTGTATGTGTGTTTGTTTTCAATTGGAAACTCTTTTTTTTCTTTTCTTTTTAATGTTACTCAGATCTTACTTTACTGGCTATCTGATTCTGATTTTATTAGTTCTGCTGAGGTGTACAAATTTTTCCCCAGTTGACTGTCCTCTTCCCATATGGATTGATTCTCTATCCTCCCATTGCTTTTGCTGTGCTCCTGGAGACAAAGTCCATCAAAATATTCTATACAACTAAGGATATAACGTACCCTGCTTACTTCTTGATTTGGTACAAAACCCTCATGTTATACATTAACTTCAGCAATGTATATCCCATCCATAGCCCTAATCACTTAAATGTATTTATCTGGTATTCAATACAAGCATACAACCTTTGCTGAAGTTTCTCTGTCAGGTGAATAAACAAATTGCTCATAATCTATTCAACTGGGGACTAAGGGGATTTGGTCATTCAGGTACTTATTAATTATTAATATAAGAGTAAAGATTTGATTGATGCATCCTATCCCCTTCCTAAAACCACACTAGCTACTATTAGATGATCTCCTTTGTGTTGTATTCGTCGTGTCAGTCTTCAGTTTATATAACATTATCAATAAGTTTAATTATCTTACCATTATTTGGTAAAAACTTATAAGGACCACAAAAAAAACATCAACACAATACACAGTAAAAACATAAATAAGTATAAATTCATTGATTTTTAGTATTTTTTTTTATGCTTGCAATTAAAAACTAATGCTGGAATACATTTTGTTTGAAGCATTGCACCATTATAGTTTATCGTATGAACCATTTTATGACCAAATACTGTATTGGTTATGACTGGATTGTTAAACCTGCATAATTGCAGTAATCAAACCATTACTGTTTTCTTTTCCTGCATCAAATTTACCCAGGCTACAATACCATCTATCCTATTTTTACTGCCCTTGGCATTAAAATTCCCTAATAAAAGTGCCATATTTCTACTTGGGATCCTGTAGCTGTAAGTAAAATTCACCTGAGATAATACTATCTCCATCAGTTAGTTCTACTGGGGCATGTACTTCTATGATTGATACTCTGCACTTTTTAGTCATAAAATGAGAAATCAGCTTTCTATTATTAATGCCTTTCCAGCCTAATTAAGACTTGGCAGCTTCCTTATTCGTCATGTATGACAAACAAGAAAATGATTAATTATATAATTAGATAACTGAGAAAACAAGGGTAATATCAGCCAGTGGACAGAAAAGAAGCAAAAAGGACAAAAGCAGATATTTTGGCAAGAACCTCCCCCAAGCTGCCTTCAGTGTTAAAAAAAAGAGAGAAGAAAATCTAACCAAAGTTAAACGTTAGTTTCTGTTCTTTTTTTGAGCACTGAAGATGACTTGGCAGAGGCTCTTGCCAAAATTTATACTTTTGTCCTTTTTGCTTCTTTTCTGTCCACTGACTGATATTACCATCGTTTTCTCAGGCATTTAATTGTGTTATTTGTTTTTCTTGTTTGTCATACATCTTGAATTGTCAGCTTTGTCTTAGAATGTATTTTCCTTATTGACCATAAGTCCTACTTCCTGCCTATGCACCTCATTCGTCCCATTGAGTAAATGAAGTATAATGTCTCCCAATTTAATATTTTGCCCCTGGGATTAGCGTTTCTGAAACTCCTAATAAGTCCAGGTTGAAGCGTCTGAATTTATGTTCTAACATTTCAAGTTGCATTTTTTGTGTCCTTTAAATCATTGAAATTGTTATTGCCTCAAGAAAAGCAATGGTCGCACACAACCAATGCAGGACTGGGACTAAAACATCTACTCAAGTCTATTCAAAGCACCTCAGCTGGCTTAGAACTGGGCAGTAAGGAAACCTGGGACCTCCAGTGTGAATGGAGGCTTGACGCATTCCTGGGTCCTTGGTTACAACCTAGTTTTCCATACTTGATGATGATCTTCTGTCAACAAGTCAAAATCCTGCACATGCAGTCTCAAGCCTATCACCTCTGACTCATTATATATTCATGCCTACAAATATTATGCCGCTAGGGGGAGGCAACCCATAATAGGTAACTTAGTTAGGAAGAAGTTTCTTAGCGCAGGAAAGCCCGTCAAAACAAAACAAACCCAGAAGAATTATCGCGTTAATCAGAATCCAATGCTGTGTTGTTTACTAGGCTATAATTTCCTCAAGGGATGCCACTCCTCAAGTTCACCCGTGAGCACTGTCAGCAGTCATGGGTTTTGTTATTATAAATCGTGAAAGGTCCAACCTTATGCCTTGAAGCCACACGAGCAGGATTTTCTTGTCCTGGATAGGGATGTATAAAGGAGCGATGGAGAAAAAGTTAACTTTGTTTCAACAGTAGAATAACTCCAATCTTTTATACACAGCCTATCCTCGTCAGGGTTATATGCTAAGCGTTAATAGTGATGAATTAACAGGAATTTAGAAAAAAGGTTATTATTGACAGGGAAAAGTCTAATTCACATGTAAAATAATCTTATGCAAACAACATATTATGTAGCCAATATTTGATAATAGAAGAAAAGAATATAATAGAAAAGAAATAGAAGGACATAGTGCTTGACCATATTTTTGTTATAGGCTAAATGGTTGTATGATTGGAAATTTTTAGTTGTTAATTTATCAATCAAAGCAAAGAAAAAATCATCAGGATATTCATGAAACTCTAAAAAAAGATCTCTAAAAAAAAAAAAAAAAAAATGTTCAATTTCTAGTAAAAATCTAAAAATTTTGGTAAATTACAATGATAATTCAAGGAAAAAGAATAAAAAAACCAGGTAATTTTCTACTCTATATAATAAATCACCCATTGAATCCTTTATCCTATTGCACTTTACTTAGTTAGTCTTGATACGAAGTCGGTTACATATTGACTCTCAATCGTAAGATTGATAGAAAGCAAATGTAAGCAAAAAGAAACGAAAAGTGTGCTTAAAGATTAAATTCTAAAATTGAGGGAAAGACAGAGGAAGAAACAAAAAAGCGAGAAATATTCACCTTTCCATAAGTCTGGGATTTTTTTGGACTATGAAATAGGAATATTCCTGACTCTACTCATTCCTGACTCTTAAGTCTATTAAAGTAATTCAAAGGGTCAATAACATCAAATTTTATTGTAAAACACTGATCCAAAAAATATTAAAAACAAATAATTTTGCATTTGTCCAAACGAATTATTACTCTAAGGCTAATGAATAAATGGACATTTTGCTCTATAGCACTTCAAACCATATCGACACAATTTCTTCACATATTTGTATGTTCTGTGCATCTTCTGCTGGTAGCATTGCTTTCCTTTCAAATTGACAATATCCCCGAGTCTATCTTTGATGCTCATTCTTTTTGACTTTGGTTGAGTTATTTGGCTGTCTGTCAACAATTCAGAATCTTTGGAGTCTCTGTTGCTATTGACAACTTCTCCAAGTCTTTCAAATACACTCCGTTTTTTTGAATTCGGCTGTCTAATCTGCACTCGGTTTGTAGTATTCTTACAAGTAACGTTGCAAAAATCAGTCGAATTACGTGTTGATGCTTCAACTGCTACTCTTGCATCCACAGTTTGATTATTGGAGACTTCTACTTTAAGAACTTGTGAATTATTTGGTTGTCTAACCCACACTCGGTTTGGAGTCTTCTTGGAAGTAAGGTTGGAATAATTCGTCAAGTTAAATTTTGGTACTTCAATTGATGCTCTTGCAGTCTTACAAATCGATGCTCTTGCATTCACATTTTCATCATTGCAGGGTTTAACTGTAGGAACATCACTTGTATTCTTTGTAATAAAACCAACTCCAGTTAACAAGAAATTCACAATCTCGGCATAAATTTCATTTTTAATCCTGTAGCTGAACCGTTTTTTTTCATTTATTTCTGCATCGCGGCTTCTGAACTTCTCATTATCAGTATAAGCTTTGAATGCTTGTTGATAGAATTTCTCGTTCAGCATTTTCTTTGTAAATTCTTCAAAAGTAGTAGTTTCCATTTTTAAAACTCTATAAAATGCTCACACATAAGCGTTCTAAGATATACTAAGTACTCTGCATTCACCTCGAGGCTATATATGCTTGGGATGACGTCACGTTATGTTTGTACCAGCTGTTTTTTTTCTGACCACATGACGTCATGTTTTCTTTATATCAGCTGTTTTTTTCCTGGCCGCATGACGTCATTGCGTTCATGATTGATACGCGTGATAACCGAATTTTTGTAACGTGTAGGATGAGTAGGGTTAAGGCCTCATTCACGTACTGATCTATATTAATTACTAATTTAGGAAAACAGTCTTCCCTTTCTCTTTCTCTTTTTTTTGTTTTTTTTTTTTGTTTTGTTGTATTGGTGATTTCTTTTTTCACTATATAATTACAGCGAAAAAAAGTGGTGTTATGTTTTGTTTGCTGTGTGGTTTTTGATTAAGGGTTCTGCAACTAAAAATTGTTACATCAAGAAAAAATTGGACCAAATTTTGCAAGTAAGTAGTGCATATAGAGGTTAAAATGCTACAAGAGCTAATGTTTATTTATTCATTAGTCTTATAGGTATAATGTTTTCAGACACACCAATATTAAATTGTCTTTTTTTATTATTATTTTGGATCAATGTTGTGCAGTAAAGTTTAATCTTATTCCTAAGTTGGATTACTTTAATAGACTTAAGAGTCAAGATTGAGGCAAATAATGAAGAAATAGTCAGGAATAAGCTGATTTAATCGCCCTGGAATAATTTCTAAGGTTTTGTGGGTAAATTACACTAAAGTTATAAATTAAAAGTAAAATATTTTTTTTATGCTAAAGTTCGAATTTTTGTCCCATTTCTTTAAAAATGACTCCTGAATAACAAAGTAAATAACTAAAAAAGACTTTAGCGTAAAGAGCGAGGTATTGAGGAGGGGACGAACCCCCTCATATACGTAATAATTTCTGTTTGTTTTAAGTTTTAATGTCGCTCCTTACTTTCAGTTGAAAAAACTTTTATTTATTTATTTAATTTCTTATGGTTTTGAGATAATGCTGGGAAATTCGGCTCCCCTCTATGGAAAATTCCCTTCCCCCATGAAATATCCTCCTACGTAACTCCCCCCAGACCCCCACAAGAAAAATACCCCCTGAAAACGTCCGTAAGCTTCCCGATAACCAATATTATGTGTAAATAATTGGCATAATTCATAACTTGTAGCCCTTTCCTTGGGGACTGTGGGGATTAAGTCATCCTCAAGAACATAATTTATTATATTTTTTGACTATGCTGAACAAAGCGCCCATCTCAAAATTTTGATCCGGTGACTGGGAAAAAATGAGCGTGGGACGGGGCCTTGTTGTCCTCCAATTTTTTCGGTCACTTAAAAAGGTCACTAGAACTCTCAATTTTCGCTAGAATGTGCCCTCTCGCGACATTCTAAGACCACTGGGTCGATACGATCACTCCTAAAAAAAAAACACGAAAAACAAAAAACAAAAACACGTATCTTTGATCTTTCTTCTGGCAGGCAAAAAATAAAAAATTTCACATTTTTGCAAGTGGGAGCTTGAAATCTAGACAGTAGTGTTCTCTGATACGGTGAATTTGATGGTGTGATTTTCATTAAGATTCTATGACTTATAGGGGATGTTTCCCCCTTTTTTGAAAGTAAGGCAAATTTTCTCAGTTTCGTAACTATTGATTGGTATGACTAAACTTGATGAAACTTATATATTTAAAATCAGTATAAAAATCCGATTCTTTTGATTTATGTTTTGGTATCAAAATTCCGTTTTTTGAAGTTCCAGTTACTATTGAGCCAGATCGCTCCTTACTACCTACTTACTACCTTACAGTTTGTTACCACAAACTGTTTGAAAAGGCTGCAGCTTTACATTTCATAATTTTGGACCAAAAGGGTTGGGAAAATTTATGAGGGACGAAATTATTTCTAAACAGTTTTTAAAGACATTCTAGCGCACTTTATGATTATTATTATCATGTCTCTATCCTTTCAAACAGTTCGTGGTAACGAACTGTAATAAGGAGCGACCCGGCTCAATAGTAAACGAAACTCTAAAAAACAGAATTTTGATGCTAAAAGATACATCAAAAGAATCGGATTTTCATGCTGATTTTAAATATATAAGTTTTATCAAATTTAGTCTTTGTCATCAAAAGTTACGAGCCTGAGAAAATTTGTCTTATTCTGGAAAATTTGGGGATTATAGAAGGATGCCTCCAATTTCATCGTATCGATCAAGTGGTCCTAGAATGTTGCAAGAGGGCTCATTCTAATGGGAATGAAAAGTTCTAGTTCTCTTTTAAGTGACCAAAAAAAATTGGATTGCACCCAGGCCCTCTCCCACGCTCATTTTTTTCTCAAAGTCAACAGATCAAAATTTTGAGATAGCCATTTTGTTCAACATAGTTGAAAACCATAATAACTATGTCTTTGGGAATGCCTTACTCCTCCACAGTTCCTGTGGGAGGGACTGCAAGTTACAAACTTTGAACAGTGTTTACATACAGCAATGGTTATTGGGAAGTGTACAGACCTTTTCAGGGGTATTTTTTTGGTTTGGGGGTGGGATTTAGGGGAGGGGACTATGTGGGAGGATCTTTCATTGGAGGAATATGTCACGGGGGAAGAGAAATTCAATGAAAAGGGGGCGATATTTTCTAGCATTGCTATAAAAAAAAAACAATGAAAAAATAAACATGAAACATTTTTTTTCAATTGAAAGTAAGGAGTAGCATTACAACTTAAAACGAACAGAGATTATTACGCATATGAGGGGTTCTAAAAATACTTTAGCTTAAAGAGCGAGGTATTTAGGGAGAGATAAATACCTCATTCATTATACTAAAGTATTTTTAGTAATTTTAGCTATTTATTCTACGGCCTTTCTGATTCAGGGGTCATTCTTAAAGAATTGGGACAAAACTTAAGATTTAGCCTCGTATACATAATATAAATATAAGAATATAAAAGTTTGTTACGAAAGTTAATTCTTAAGTTATGTATATTTTTTACTAATAAAACGTTCGTTAAATATTAAAAGTTCTAGTTGCCTTTTTAAGTAACCGAAAAATTAGAGGGCAACTAGGCTTCCTTCATTTTAATAATTATGTGCGGAGAGCCAAAATCAAACATGCATTAATTCAAAAACGTTCAGAAATTAAATAAAAAAACTAGTTTTTTTTAACCGAAAGGAAGGAGCGACATTAAAGCATAAAACGAACAGAAATTACTCCGTATATGAAATGGGTTGTCCCCTCCGCAATCCCTCGCTCTTTACGTTTGACTCTTTGTCACAGTCCGACTTTTTAAAACAGTAAAAAACTTTAGCGTAAAGAGCGAGGGATTGCGGAGGGGACAACCCATTTCATATACGGAGTAATTTCTGTTCGTTTTAAGTTTTAATGTTGCTCCTTACTTTTAGTTAAAAAAACTAGTTTTTTTTATTTAATCCATCCAAGAGTCTCTTCCCAGAATGGTGTATAAAATTAGGCTTATTAACATGTTTCTTGTTTTTGGAATTATTCATTAATAAAGTTTTGGTGTTGATTTGCTGTGGGAACTGCTAAGAATTTTAAGGGGGAAATATGGGGGATTTATGAATGTTATTATTATGTAAGCTAGCAAAGTTACAATTCTAAGAATTAATTGTAGTAAAAAAAAATTGCCAAGAAAAGTCAATTTCTTGTTTAAAGTCAAAATACCATTTATCTCTCTCCCCCCTCCTCCGTTTATAATCATGAAACAATAAGATTATAGAAATATGTTGCCGGAGGAACTATCATGATTGAGTTTATAACTTTTCATAAGAATTCATTAAAATTACATTGGAACAGAAACAATCTTTCAAAATTAGAGCATAGTGTTAAAATATAATTTTTCTTTTCCTACAGATTAGAATGCCAAAATCTTCCTTAAGTATTGAAGTAGATATTCCTAAATGTAATTCAAGATACACAATTTTTTTAGGTCTGTAAATACTGCATGTACATAGAAAAGCTTTTGGCTTAGTGTGATTACCACTATGGCAGTTGGAAGTAAAGGATCTTCAGGAGGAGGAGGACGCAATCAAAACAAGACAAAACCAGCAGACAGTCAGCCAAATCGGGAACAACTAAAAGGGACCTCAAAATCTATAGAACCCATTGTACCTGCAAAAGTAGAGGCTATACAAAAACCAGAACCTCCCAAAATACAGGTATTTAATTACTGAAAGTTTAAATATCTGTGTTACACAAAAATTATTTTTTATAGCCATTTGGTGGGAGCGAGCCTACTTTTTTTTCTTTTTTTTTTTAGACTGTTGACCTTTATCTGAGACTTACTTGTAAAAACGAACATCTGAATAAAGATTTTATTAAAATACCTCTCCTATTCTTTCCCATATGCCTGGTTTAAGTAATAGCAACGAAATCATTTGGATATCTACTAAGCCCAAATGCCGGCCACGGCCTTACACTAATTTAATCATTTGCTCATTTTACTATTCACCCGGACATAATGCTTATTATCGTTGTAATTTTCATGATAGGTACAAGCAAGTCCTGTGACAAGACTTGCTTTTTAGTCTGACTCAAATTAAATACTAGCATCAAAGCCTCCCAAATATACGCATATACGAAAGTGTCTATTAAAAGGGTTGAGGACGGGAGGATTAGTCCTAAATTATCAGTGGGTGCTGTACAGTGTGTATCTTCGAAGAAGTTGATTTTCAAACTAAATAGCTTCCATCTCCACTGTCGTCTTGAAAATAATCATGTAGGATAAAGTTTCAGTGGCATTTAAATGCATTGATACTTATGCTCAAGATTCAGAAGCGTGATTACCCAAAGTATTTTGTTAAATTTGAAAAATTGCGTTAATTACAGGCCAATTATTTGGCCTGTATGTATTAGACCAATATATTTGGTATCAGCATAAAAATCCAATTCTTTGATGGACCTATTGTTATCGAAACTCTTGGTTTTTGGGGTCTTTGGACTATTTTGAAAAAAATGAATGTCTCAAAATTTTGACTCGATGCGCTTAGGGAAAAGAGGGTGGGGGTGGGAGGAGGTTTCTAGTTTCCCTTTAATCGGTGGAGCAGAGCGGGTAAACTTTCGTTGGCGTTCCTCCCGAATATTTACTGTGTGTCGGTCCCTGTCCACAAACAAATTAAAGACACTAAAAAACTTTGTTTAATGAACAAAAAGGGGACAGTCCCCTTATATACAAGGTAGTTCCGTTCTTATATACGTTCTTTATATAAATTACATAAAAAAACTAGTTTTTTAACTGAAAGTAAGGAGCGACATTAAAACTTAAAACGAACAGAAATTACTTCGTATATGAAATGGGTTGTCCCCTCCGCAATCCCTCGCTCTTTACGCTAAAGCTTTTAATTGTTTTAAAAAGCAGAATTGTGGCAAAGAGTCAAACTTTAGCGTAAAGAGTGTGGGATTGCGGAGGGGACAACCCATTTCATATACTTAGTAATTCTGTTCGTTTTAAGTTTTAATGTCGCTCCTTACTTTCAGTTAAAAAAACTAGCTGATCGTTTTTGAATTAATGCATGTTTGATTTTGGCTCTCCACACATAAATTATTAAAATGAAATTTGCATATTAATTCCTATTTTGGCTAAATGGATTTCTCTTAGTTTTGATCAGACGATTTTGAGAAATAAGGGGTGGGGAAGGAGGCCTAGTTGTCCTGCAATTTTTCGGTTACATAAAAAGGCAACTATGAATTTTAATTTTTAACGTATGTTTTTATTAGTAAAAAAAATACGTAACTTAAGAATTAACTTACATTACAAACTTATATATTCTTAAATTTTTATTATGTATATGAGGGGGTTTGTACCCTCGTTAATACCTCGCTCTTTACACTAAATTGTAAGTTTTGTCCTAATTCTTTAAGAATGACCCCTGAATCAGAAAGGCCGTAGAATAAATAGTTGAAATTACTAAACATACTATAGCATAAAGAGCAAAGTATTTATCTCCTCCTAAATACCTCGCTCTTTATGCTAAAGTATTTTTAGAACCCCTCATATGCGTAATCATCTCTGCTCATTTTAAGTTTCAATGTTACTCCTTACTTTCAATTGAAAAAACTTTTCCATGTTTATTTTTTCATTGTTTTTTTTTTATAGTAATTTTAGAAAATCCTGCGCCCTTTTAATTGAATTTCTCTTCCCCCGTGACATATTTCTCCAAGGAAAGATCCTCCCACATAGCCCCCTCCCCTCAACCCCACCCCCAAAATAAAAAAAAATCCCCTGAAAACGTCAGTACACTTCCCAATAACCATTATTATATGTAAACACTGGTCGAAGTTTTAACTTGCAGCCCTCCCCCAGGGACCGTGGGGGAGTAAGTCATTTCCAAAGACATAGTTATTATGGTTTTTGACTATGCGGAACAAAATGGCTATCTCAAAATTTTGATCCGTTGACTTTGGAGAAAAAATGAGCGTGGGAGGGGGCCTAGGTGCCCTCCATTTTTTTGTCATTTCTGTTAGAATGAGCCCTCTTGCGACATTCTAGGACCACTTGGTCGATACGATGACCCCTGGAAAAAAAAGAAAAAAACAAACAAATAAACACGCACCCGTGATTTGTCTTCTGGCAAAAAATACGAAATTCCACATTTTGTAGATAGGAGCTTGAAATTTTTGCTGTAGGGTTCTCTGATACGCCGAATGCGATGGTGTGATTTTCGTTAAGATTCTGTGACTTTTCGGGGGTGTTTCCCCCTATTTTCCAAAATAAGGCAAATTTTTTCAGGCTCGTAACTTTTGATGACAAAGACTAAATTTGATGAAACTTATATATTTAAAATCAGCATGAAAATCCGATTCTTTTGATGTATATTTTAGCATCAAAATTCCGTTTTTTAGAGCTCCATTTACTATTGAGCCGGGTCGCTCCTTACTACAGTTCGTTACCACGAACTGTTTGAAAATTCATGTAAATAAATTTATTATATTAATTAAGATTGTATTTTTTTAGACCTTCTTGAAGTAGACAAACTAATGCTTTCATGCGCACGATTCTTTCATGATGTTTTCCAGTTTTAGTTCAAAATTAATTTAAATAATAATTTTTTTTTTTTTATAAAAAGACAAACTTAATTATTTTACTTTCCTGTTTTGCTAACCTGATTCTTCTTTTATAGCCAACTGCTGAACAGATTAGATTAGCACAGATTACAGCATCTAGTAGAAGAGATGATCCTGATGTAGAGGATAAAGTAAAACAGGTACCTTTTTTCCATAAAACTTTTGCATCTTCTAAAGTCGTATTTGATTAAGCTTTTTTGATGTATAGAATCTCAGCTTTGTGTCAGAACAGACTTACAGTTATTGAGATTCTGATTTAATGATTCACAATAACAGTCTAATAACAGCAAATTCAGTTCAACCTGCTAAAAATAAGAAGTAGTATTTAGCGATCAGAACCATACTATTAAAATTAGAGTTGATAAAATAACTTGATTGCTCTTCATCAGTTTTATTTATACTTCACGATCTCCAGCCATTTAATGATTTTTGTCGCCTATAGCCTGAATCATAAAGCACTTATAAATTGGTGGAATCGGAGATTTTTTAACTGGCAATTCTGCAGCATTTATTCTACTAATATTTGAAGAAAACTTCAATTCTGCCTAAAAGCTTCTTTTTTAATAGACGCTTGTTCTGGATTTATGATATGCGTGTTTATATGTATATAACAATCAAGTGTAAACACTCAACGCTTCCATACTAAAATTAGATCATTTGCCCGTAATCTTTCTGAGTTGGGTTGGCAATATCCCCATCTTTGGTTTGTTCTTCTTCTTCTGTTTTAGCAAACTAGGGCTGTTCAGTCGAGACTATTCAGTCTTTTTCCTTTTGGTTCACTCTGTGACATGAACAGAGCAACTGAATTGGTTGCTTCTTATTTATCTCGAATCTGCTCAAATTTCATTCATTAAATCTTTTGATTCTAGGAGCTGAAATATAAGAAGATAAATATCGAGTTTTGAGCTCTGTGTCTAGGTATAGTCAGATAGACTCTTAGTTGATAGCGATACTTTGTGGTGTTTGATGCACAACAGTTTTTACAGTTTATGTAATTGCATTAAGTTGAGCAAATTTTTGTTCGTTCTTCTTTTCTCCGTAATCTTCTTCTTGGGACAATTCAATTGTGGCTGAATGAGATGTTGTCTTGCTACGTAGTTACTCTTATGTCGTAAAAAATATGTTTGTATTATGGTAATGGCGTCACTAAAAACACTGCTTATCAAATTAAATATTCAAAATATGGATAAATATGAAAATATGGTAAATCAGCTAATTAGGTAAAATATTCGGTAACGTCATAGTAGGGTTTATCTAATTCAATAAAGGCAGCCTTTATGGAAGTTGTTGATAAAATTATAATTTACCGAAATTTGTGTGATCGTTATTGTAATTTTTGCCAAAACACGGGTAAGAAAGTTTAACTTCTCAAAGGGCCTTATCCAGGGGGGTCACCCAGCTTGCCCCCTCCCCTCCAAAAAAACAACTTGAACTACTATATATGGTGTTGCATGTTTAGATCCATTAAGCTACTAGTATTCTGGTCCCTGCCCTGTGCTTTTCCAAAATATATAGAATTTTCTCTTTTAAAAATCATCCACCCCTTTTCATCCAAGACCCATCTACAAATAGTTGGGCACATCCATTACATTTCTTCTTTTTTTAAACTGTTTGAAGTGTTTGATTGTAGCATGGGATCCAAGTTCTTTCTTTTGTGTGTGTGTGTGTGTGTGTGGGAGGAGGAGGAGAGAAATTTTAGCTTAACCTCTGGGATGATTGATGTCCTTGGCGACTCTTTTTCTGTTTTATAATTTGAATTTTACCGTGTTCTAGTTTGATGGTGTATTGTGTCCTGGCTGTAGTTAATGGCATCAGTGGGTGATTTTTGGGTTCTCGCCGGCAAGATCTGGCTTCTGGAAAAAAGAAATGGCGAAGGGTTGTTTCCAATTTTGTCAAGTATCTTATAGTTAAGAGCTTGCACCTGCTTTCAATTGGGGGAAGACCTTCTTGTAGAAGGTTTTGAATCTTTGTTGTTTTCCTACATCCTGTAGCAAGGCGAATTGCTGGATTTTGTACACATTCTAGTTTGTTGAAGAGTTATTTTGAACACTTTCCATAGATAATCAGACCACACTCAATGGCTTGTCTGATGTACTGTGTGTAGGGTTAAAGGAGGGCTGTATCCATACTGCCTCAATTTGTTCCACATAGTCTTTGCATAATTGTCATTTTTTTCGTGCATGATTGTATGATATGGTCAATATGAGGTTTGAAGGCAAGCGAGTTGTCTAGGATTATTCCAAAATATTTAGCTGCATTGGTAGTTGGGATTGTAGAAGTTCCTTGGGTAACTGGTTGTAATTATACTTTTCGTCTATGATGGAAATATATGATCACTGATTGGGGGACTGATATCGGTAGTTTCATACTGGTAGAAATGATTTGGAGGCTGTTTACAATAATTTAGAGTTCGGTTGCAACTTCAGCAAATGACTTTCCTGTTGCCTATGCTCCAATGTCATCTGCACAAATTACATGTGGTGAATCAATTTTCGATACTGTCATATATTAAACGAATAATAAACAGCTGATTACAGATCTCTCTGGGAGTCCCTTTTCAATAAGTCTTGAGGTTGATAGTTTCCAATTTGCTTTAACTTTGTGAGTTCTATTGTCTAGAAAGTTGTCAATAAATTTCCAATTCGTTGAGGGAAACTTAATGTATGTAGTATTTCCCCTAGTATTTCTTTTTGTCAATTATCATGTTCTGCTTCTAATTCAATCAGTACAGCACCCAGTAGTAATCCTTCATTCACAGTTTTCTATGCATCTGTGACAAGTTTCATAATGGTGTCTATAGTTTAATAGTAAGGTCTAAATCCAGCTTGATATTTTGGGAGGATGTTATTGGTCTTTGTATACCACTGGATACGGTCGTACACCATTCTCTCATGTAACATACCAAGGGCTGGTAAACATACTATTGGTCTGTATGAATTAGTGTCATCTTTGGGTTTCCCTCGTTTAGCCACAGGTGTTATAATTGCTTGTTCCATTGCTGGAGGAACACTCCTTGTGTGTAGCAGAGGTTAAATGTATGGATTGGAGCTTAGAAATTTTTTGGGACATTTGATACCCATGAGATACGGATTTCATCTTCTCTTGGACTTGCTTTCTGATTCATTTTATTAACTGCTTGCTTAAATTCATTTGTTTTAAAGGGTTGTGTAATGGGCGTTGGCTCATAAACTGGATTTAATCTTTCATTTTGCCTTTGCTCATTTAACTCTTCTTTCTGGGCAAACCTCTTTTGATAGATGTCAACAAATGCTTCAGCTTTTTTGCTATCATCTTCAAGTTGGATACCAGATACAAGTAGGGATTCTTAATGTTATTCTTCTCTTTTCCTGCTCCCATGATTCTGTCAAAAAATTTGTGTTTATTTTTGATTCAGGTGTATATCTGTGAATCTTTTCCTAGTAGGAAGGCCATGTCAGGGCTTTTACCTTTCTTGTGTCTCTTCCTAATCTTGAGTAGGCTTGTTTAAATTGGACATATGTTGTGGGCTTTGGCTATTTATTAAAAAAAAAATTTCCATCTCTTTTTTTAGCAAATGAAGTTTGACACTTGCATATATATATATATATATATATATATATATATATATATATATATATATATATATATATATATATATATATATATATATATATATATATATATATATATATATATATATATATATATATATATATATACGAAAAGAGAAATCACCAATGCAACAGCACAAACACATAAAAAAAGGAGACAGAAGGAGAAAAGGAAGATTGTTGAACATGAAAAAAAAAAGTTGTTATATATATATATATATATATATATATATATATATATATATATATATATATATATATATATATATATATATCAGGATGAAGAGAAATATATTTTAAAATGCCGTCAATTGTTTCACCAATACATTGTTGATATGTATGCAAAGATGGAATCAGAGCGTTTGCTATTCATCCATCTAAATCAGACCAAGCTCTGCTCTGAACAATACATTCATTTGCGAGATGCAGTTGTAAATGACAATAATACCACTAGCATTAGAAGAATAACAATTTTACCTTCATCATATGCTGGAAGTCCGCATCATATGCATGAGTATGCTCAGGATGCCATTGCATACGTTTGTCTCTATGGTCGTCCAGATTTATTTATTACATTTACATGTAATCCATCTTGGGAGGAGATACAGCAACTTTTACTTCCTGGACAATTGTCGGTTCATAGAAATGACATTATGGCCCGTGTCTTCCAGCAAAAGTTGAAATCACTGATAAATTTCTTAGTAAAACTTAAAGTGTTTGGGCCAGTGCGATGCTGGTTGTACTCAAAGGAATGGCAAAAACAAGGATTGCCACACGCACACATACTAATATGATTATTTAATAAAATTGCTTCTAATGAAATTGACGATGTGATTTCCGCTGAAATACCTGATGTAGATTTTGATAGGGGCTTACATGACATTGTGGTAAAAAATATGATACATGGACCTTGCAGTGAACTGAATGAAAATTCACCATGCATGGACAGAGGAAGGTGCACAAAGCAATATCCTCAACTTTCAGTACCTAACACAATTACTGGCAATGATGGATACCCTTTATATAAAAGAAGGTCTACCAAAGATGGTGGAAAATCAGCAATCATAAAGTGGCATAACCATTACATCAAAGTAGATAACCGGTGGGTCGTTCCATATTCACCTTTATTATCAAAAACATACAATGCACACATAAACGTGGAATATTGTAATTCTGTAAAGACAATCAAATACATATGTAAATACATCAACAAAGGCAGTGACATGGCAGTTTTTGGCTTGCAGTCCGAAATCAGTGATATAGATGAAGTTGTACAATATCAGGCTGGGAGATACATAAGCAGTAATGAAGCTGTGTGGCAAATTCTTTCATTTCTGATACATGAACTAAGTCCAACTGTTGTTCACTTAGCGATACATTTACAGAATTGTCTACATGTTTATTTTTTGGAATCCAACATGCAATAAAGTGCCCTGAATCCACCGGATACAACGTTAACTGTTTTCTTTTCGTTATGTCAAAATGATTCTTTTGCAAAAAAAAACTGCTGTATTCTAAAGTGCCTATGTATTACATGTGGAATGCTAATAAAAAAATCCTTTGAACATCATAAACAGGGTGAGTCAGTCGACAGCTAACCTAATATCTTCAAAGAAACCATGATAATAAGAATCTACACCATTCACCCCAATCAAGATGAATGCTTCTTTCTCTACCTGCTTTTGGTTAATTTACCCAGCCTGACATCCTTTGAGCATTTGAGAACTGTAAACAGGACTATACATGACACTTATTGTAGTGCACGCCAAGCTCTAAATTTATTGGAGAACAACCAACACTAGGATAATTGCATTCATGACACATGCAAAACGTCAACTCAAAGTCGAATTTGTGCATTGTTTGGAATCATAGTGACAACTTGCTCTCCATCATCTCCTACAGAGTTATGGGAGAAATACAAATCGCAAATGACCGAGGATATACTCCACCAAATACGGAGAGAGGTAAAGATATACTAGAATACTAGAGAGGTGAGATATGACCTTGGACTTTACAACAGAAATTTATAACTGCACTTTAGTTATGTTTGAAGATTTGTGCTTATCTATGGCAAACAAACTTCTCAAGTATTTGGGAATGCCTTCACCTAATTGTACTGCTGCTATTTCTACATGTGTAGAATTGGATTGTGAACAAAGTTACATGGTAAATTTTATCTACCCTTCTGTGCCTGATATAGAGACAGTGAAACATACAAAATAGTTGCTGTTCTTCCTTCTCCAACTGCTATTAAGGGAAAAAAAGTAATTTTTTTTGTTCATATTATTCACTTACAAATAAAGTGAACATACCCCTCAACTCCTTTTCTTAAGTTCTTTGTGAATATAATAATTGAAATAATTGAATATAGTAAAATTATGTTGAGCAGAAGATATAAAGAAAAGGTCAATTAATGGTGAGGTAACAGACTTTTGAATTTTGGTGTCCCAATGTAGACTGGTTTCCTATATGTGCTAGCCTAACACAGTTATGATCTTCAATTGGGTTTTTTGTCTTATACATATTTATATACTGTATTTGTAAGAAACATAAAAACAGGCATAAAACAGTTTGTTTACCTTTTATCTAAGTAAGCAATGAAATCCTAAAATTTCTGCTGAATTTCCTGAAAATCAATCCTTGGTAAAATTCTAGCTTATTGACTTTTGGCCATCTCGGAAAGGGGCTAGGTTAGGAAAACTTAGAACCAGAGACCCTTTTCAATTTGAAACATACCTAAAATGTTGGAAGTAATTTTAGAACCAAATGGGAACCAATGCGTCGAATCAGTCTATCTTAACAGTTTAAGTGGACAGTTTAAACTGTTCAAAGTCCTTAATTTAAGTTTATGTGTTATAAGTTCTAATTTGTTTAAACAAAAAATGTCAAAAAAAAAAAAATGCTATCACCTTCTGATCTGCTGTAGCCAAAAATCTTTTGAAATTATATCTTGTTAAAAGACTTGGGAAAATAAATGGCTAAAAACAACCGTTTAAAATTACCTTGCTATTTTCTAATATGCTTAGAAATGATATTGATTAACGTAAGCCCTTTTTAATCTCTTTCTACATTTTTGCTTAGCTTTATGAAATAAATAGATAAACATCTGTTAAATTCTTACTAATGAACAATTTTTACTACCTACCATTACGATTGAACCATCCTTGTTATATAGCGTTGTGTCTTCACACAGGCATTCCTCTTTTTATATGATCAGTTTGGATATATCACCTAGAAATTTTGAAATAGTCTTGCTTCAAGTCCACTTCTAAGTAACAAACATTATACAAAAAATGAAATTTGTTTCTGCCATGTTTTAATATTTGGCTTTTTTCAGCTTGTTGATCTCAGTAATAAATCAGCAGATGCATGTCTATCAGCTCTGCACGATGCGGACTATGATATTGAAAAAGCAATTGAGCTTCTATTGGAAGGCGTTGAAGACCAATGGGAAGTATCAGGGAGGAAGAAGAAGCAAAAGCCACCTAAAGCCCCAGTTGTAGAAATTGTCGAAGATGACTTGCCAGGAGATAAAAAGAACGATGCTAATGCATGGGATAATGATAATAGAGGTTCTCGGAGCAGAGGTGGAGGACCACCTAGATTTAGAGGGAGAGGTACGCAATTAAGATATTATTAATTTCTATTTGAGATGAGGTGGGAAATCAGTCAGAAATAACCTCGCTTAATTCTTATCCAATGATTGTCGGGTGTTGGTAAACTTTTCTTGATTTTCCGCCTCGTTTTCTTTCTTTTTTTTTGTAGTCATACTTTTCCTTTATAATATCTTTTATTTAACACCTTGTTTGTTTTTACATTTATTTGTCGTATTTTTCATCTTCCCCTGTCGCTTTTGTGATTTTTGTTCTTGTCTTTCCTGAATAATCAGTTTCTTAATGGTCTGAGTATCCCCTTCCAGAATTAAAGTCCTACTGTCCTGTAAATTTGAAGTTGTATTTTTACCGAAAGCTATTCCTGTTTTCTTCCTTTTTTAGCGAGAAAATGTACATTTTTATGCACAAAAATATCGATAACCGACCAGCAATGCCACCGCTGCCATTCTTTCCCTGAACCATTGTCATAACTCGTGATGCCTGAATTTCTTTTCCATAATGTTCCCTAGTAGTTTTAAAATTTTTCCAAGAAGTAAATGAATTCTTTAATGCTGCCTCACTGCCCGAATAACAACTTTTATTAACGTTTGTGGGATTTGATATAAGATCGTTGCTATTTATATCTAAACCTAGATCAACTTTCTTGGTAAAAACCAATTTGATGCGTTAAGAATTTATCCTTTCAAATTCACCTGTCTACTTTTGTATCATTTATTTTTATTCACATTGTGTTTTTATGTTTCTAAACTATGTTTTTGACCTTGAATTTGACCTGTTTTAGATAAGTTTGTAATTTGCATCATACAAAAATTTTTCACTTTTTATACGTTTAATAATGCTAAATATATTATTTATATAATATTAAACACATAATATTATTAAATGTTAACATATATTAAATATAATTCTCCATTAAGGGAGTATTGTAAGTTGTTTGGTTTAATTTTTAGTATCCTGGTGCTGCTGATTAATGCTGATGAATCTATTTCTGTATTTCAAGGTCGTGGAAGAGATGGTTTTTCAGACGGCCCAGAAAGGGGTAGAGGAGGAAGAGGCCGAGGTAGAGGTGGTGCTCGTGGTGGTCGTGGTGGCTATAGGGGAAATATACCCACAGAAGTCACTGTTTTCGACTCACCCATGGAAACTTGGGGTGGTACACCTCAAGAAAAGCCAGAAGAAGAACTTAAAGTTGGTAAGTTCTGTTTTTCAAATGTATATGTTGCTGTGAATGTTCGCAAATTGCTGAATGTCGACATTCACCGGTGAATGTCCAAAATATCTTTTTTTGTTTTTAGATTTAGTCAGCGTTGCCAGTTAACTTTTTCAGTTTAATGCAAGGTTTGACTAGAACAGGTTAGGTTAGTTTAGATTAAGTTTTTAACCCATTTCTGATGTTTAAAACCAAATTTAACCTAACTTTAACTAACATATCTAGCCTAACTTAACTTCAAATATCACCATTATAGCTTGCATAAGACTGAAAAAGTGACTCGTGGAGCTAATTGAATCCAAGCACAGAAAAAGGAATTTCGGAAATTCACCGGTGTATGTCAACATTAACCAGATTTCGAATATTCACGATAACATATATACTATGGTTCATTAATGGAGATGAAATTTAGACTGGGAGATAAATAATCCCGCTTTTTTAGAACCTGATTTTTTGTTTGAGAAATATGAAGCAAATAAAAAGAATGATCTATTTTTAAGTCAAAAAATAAGTAATTTTGGATTTTTACATGTCTATGTTGTGGCAGCGAGGCGGGAGGAGAGGGGGGATGGCGGGTGGTCTTTTTTAGGAGTGTTTCTGAGTGCAAACAAAAGTGCAGTAGCTTAGATATTTATTTTAAATGTGCTTCTTGTTGTGCACTTTTGGCTTACATGAAGAAAAGAATGGAAAATGTTTTTTTTTTATTATCTTGATCTATCTCGGCGTTAATTTTCTTATTAAGTTATTCTGTTTTTATAATTTGATCATAAATGTATGTAATAAAATAAAATAATATAGTAGTTTAACTCAACTTCTATTTTACTTCTGTATTTAAGCAAAAATAATCTCCCCTATATAGAATAAGTAGTTTCACCCTAGTTTATTAACCTGATTATAGTGACCAACCATGTACGGAAAATTTATTCCTGAAAGGCATAATTTGACAGAAATATTAAAAAACATGTGAATATTATGGAACATATAGGAAATGATCGAAAAAAATCAAAATTAATCGAGAATTGAGGAAATTAAAGGAATTTAGACTTCTTTTTATATGCCTTAATTTTATACTTAACAGGACAGTGGTGGCACTGGCCTCTCTTGCACCCGGGGCAAATCTTGATTAGCCCTCCCCCCCTTTTGTCTCCCAAAAATTTTCAAGCCAAATTTTAACAAAAGTTTTCATTTATTTAAATTTGACTTTTGTTACTTTAGCCTCTGAAAAATTATCGGTTATCTTGACATCCTTTAAAATACATACAGGTTTGAATACAAAAAAGAAGAAAAAAGAAAAAAGTAAATTCGGTGTACTTACTTATATTTTCAAGGAATGCTGATGAAGATATGGGAAAAACGAAAACGCTGAAATCTGTTTGAATATATTTACTAGCAACTGGGCCCTCTACTTTATCAAAAAAAAAAATATATATATAAAAATGATTATAACCGTTAGATTATTTATTTGAAATTTTCTATCCCTAAAATTTTCTGCGCCCAGGGTAATTTCTCCTTCTCCCCCGCCCCCTCCTCCCACAAAAAAACTATCTCGTTCACGAGGTTGGAACATCCTGCAAATGTACGGCTGAATAAAACTCCTGGAAAAAATAACGCGGAACTATAGAATAACAATACCACCTTTCAACAAAAACCGCAAGAAAACTTGATCATTTTGTAAATAGGTGAGAATGTGTGTGGTTATAAGGGGCTACTTCGTACTATGAACCATATTGGAAGTCGAGTACAATCTACCTGCTCATAAAAATGGTAATTGTATTTTTATTAAACGTCACAACAATAAAAACAACGTTCTTGATTGTAATGAAATTCAAAAAAGCGTTTAGACAAATTATTACTTAAGAAAAGCACAATTGAAGTACAAATAAAGTTAAACATAAAATTAACATAAGTCACCCTAAATATGAGTTAGACGTGTCCCTCCCCGCGGACGCGTTTAGACAAATTATTACTTAAGAAAAGCTCAATTGAATTACAAATAAATTTAAACATAAAATTAACATAAGTCACCCTAAATATGAGTTAGGCGTGTTCCTCCCCACGGCTAAATCAACGTCACGATTATGGAGTCACATATGTTAAGATTTGATTGTGGATTATTTGCCATTTAATTTTCTGCATGTCAGACTCACCAAGAGGAATGCTAATTTATGTTCTAGCTGCTCTGTAGTAACAATGTCAGTGCAACATAAAATGTCTCTTGCTTTATAACAAGGAAATTACGACCGAAGAACAAAAAATTCGGTATTTAGGGATGTTTCTAGAGAATGATGTACATTTAGTCCATTTCCTCTATTATTGAATCTTTTATAAGGACATCGCTCTATTTTATTGCTTAGCCTAAATTAAGTTCACTTTTGAGAACACATTCTTATATTCTTGGTGTAAGGTTTCCCTTGACTCTGGTGTTTAGACTGCTCGGCCATTTTGACAAAAGCGAAGGCGGTAAAATCGTTACAGCGGCCTGAAATATCGATGTGGGTGTCATCAGCACTATACTTGGTAACTGAAAAGTTACTATGGTGGGTTATTTAAATTTTATTAAGCTAATTTTGTGATGGTAATTGTTACTTCAGCCTTGGTTTTTTGTCTGCTTTCAATGCATAATTTCGTATGACGTGAAGCTACTACTTTGGGGAAGTTATCTAAATTAGCGCAAATATATAAATTGAACCCTTTTTGAAATTTCAAGGGTAGCTATTTATTAAAGCCTATCTTATTGTGTGACAAGTCTTAGTTCTCTTTTTCATGTCTTTGGATATTGTTTCTTGATATATCTGTAGCTTGGCTTCAGAGCCACTCAAGTGGGAGGGGTCTACCGAGTCAGCTGCCCCAGTCGTTGCAGCTGGTATGAGGGCCGTGGCTTGGGAGTTACCTACTTATATCAAATTTTTCACGTATATTTGAGTCGTTTTTTCCTTATATTTGTTTTTGCCTTATTTTTTCCTTATATTTGAGTCGGGAGGGGGTGCCGTAATTAATGTTTCTCTGGGCTTAACCAACCCTTGGAACAGCTCTGCTTGGCTCTAATTATTTTCTTTTGTCTTAATGTATTATAATTGTTATTTGTTATTGCTATTTCAATTGTTATTTTGTGTAGATAACTGGGGTGACGACTTTCCTGCAGCAGAAGATTGGGACAATGAAGAATACACAGTCTCCTTAGCAGATACCAAAGTTTTTACTGCCAGTTCTGCAGTTGTTCCGGAATCACCGGCTCCAGCTGGTGACCAAGGATTATCCAACGGTGACAAATTTGTAAGTAAAGGTCGGCTAGTAAATATTCGGCTAACAAGTTCGTGAGCAATACAAATATCAATAAGTAGTTAAGTGACTATAATAATAAATAAATAGATGAAAACATACCTAAAAGACACTTAGATAGTAGTAGTCATGGTATTTCTAAAATGCAGAGCTGAAGAGGAAAATGGGCAAACTTGAATTACTACAGAAATGTTTATGTTCTATTATTTAATGGCTAAAATATTTTTCCCTTCTTTCCTTGTTATATTTTACCATTTGTCTTGTCGATCTCAACTTTGAGCCTTTGCTTTATTATTGATTCCAGACTTTAGGAGAAATAACCATTTTAAATAACTATGTGTCATTTTTCTCTAATCGTGCCAAAATGCAAATTGATGCAAATTGAAAATTCTTGTACAATTTCGCTTTATACGACGGTTTAACATGTGCAATGTTCTGTATAAAAATTGATGAGACGATGAGAGGAATGGGTTTGAGGGTGCACGGACTCATTTGTTGCCTGAAATTATATGCATTGAAAATCATTGCATGTTATGATTTAAAAGAAGCCTGCCATAAAAAATACGTTTACCTGCCTTAAAAAAATGAAGAGACATAGAAGGGTATTCGGTTTTTTCATTCTCTAAGGGCATCGGTGTACCCAGAGGGTAACTTTTCGCCTTCAAAAAGACAGGTTTAGAATGCTTTTTTATTTTCAATTAACTTCTCTTGTATTACATTTCTACTTGTCTACCGAAAATTTGACAGGGAGAGAGACAGGGGAATATTGGACTGGTCACTTGTCTAATTCGGACTGACCTTGCAATATTGGACTGACCTCATGTCTTCTACTTGTTTAATTCGCACTGAATCATTACTTTGCTTTATAGATTTTGAAAATAGTGCATCTCATAGACTAATTTTTTTGTATGCGTATATATAACTTAAAAACGGATGCCTTGTTGTATAAGCGCTTTAATGAGTATTAGAGTATTGGTCACGTCAATTCCTATAGCAATAAGATACTTTTTTTGGGGTGGACATGTCACACCATTTTTCTGTCCTAAATACTGACAATAAAAAAGTAAAAAAAGGTAAAGGATACGGCATTAGACTTTACAGTCCGTACCGGCGGTGCTGATCTCCGTTTCTTGGCCCTTCAGCCAGGAAGTGCAATGGGGGGTTGGGGGCCAGCCATCCTGTGCTTTCGCACACCCTTCCTGTTTACCTTCCCCAGATTTCTCCAGGTACCCATTTAGAGCTGGGTCGACTCTGGCTAAGCTTGCAGAGTCACGCCACTGACCCCCGTCCCAAACTGAAGAATTGAGTACACTGGGATTCGAACCCGCGTCCTCTCAGACAAGGGATCCCGAATCCAGCGCACCAACCCACTCGGCCAGGACGGCTTTACAGCATATTCAACCAAAATCACAAACAGTAATGTGAAATAAAAGTTGGTGGCACCACTTTCGGATCTGTGGGAAAATACCTACAAATTATTCCATTTATCATTGGAAGCAAATGTCTTGGCGATGGGGCCATGGAACCGATGCATATCTTAGACACTTCTAGATATTACTCCAACTTTAATTTGAAACTTGTGCAAGATTGAATGAAGTTTTCCACTCGGAAGTAGAATTATCGTTGGAAAATTCTCAATCTTGGTGGAACAACCTCAGATAGGTGGCTGTTAGATACCATAAAATCCGTTTCATCTCAAACAATGTTAGCTATGTAACCACAATGTAAGCGTTAATCATGGTTTTATCCCAAGGCACGAATTATAATATTAACAAGCCTGACCACACTTTCCGTCAAAAACGTAACTCATTGGACCCTTACGGCTTTCCTGCAACAAACTGAAATCGACGAGATAGGAAAAAATTTATGAACAAACATAAAAAAAAAATTCCAAGACAAAACTAAGTTGTTGCTCCCGTGCAGAGTCTGGATACAACCCTGATACAATTCTGGATACAACCCTGGTTCATATTGTTTTTGCCTGCATAGATGTTAAATATTGTAGAGGAACTATTGCTATGCGCGAGAAGTTAAACGGTCGTCACTAATTATTTGATTGGAGACAATAACAATCAATCAAACAGGTTAGAGAAGGAGGCAAGGTCATATCCAGGGTTTTGTTTGGGGGGATCAAAATTTGTTTATATACATTTTTGTTATGTTTTTACGAATTGGTTACTTCTATTTGATTTTTCTTTTTTTTGGGGGGGGGGGGTGCGTTAGTTCAAAAAGGGTACCCCCCCCCCTGGATATGGCCAGAATTCTGAATACAAGTATGTTTAAGTTTTGAGAAACTAATGTTTAAGTTTTGAAAAACTACAAGTTTCTCTCACTATAGTCCCTTTTAAACCTGGTTTAATTTAAAAGGCCGGACTCATCGCTAATTTGATCTGCGGCTAAAGTTGAGGAGTATTAAAATTAGCCATTTTATATAAAGAAGTCTGAAAATATAAAAATCTTTCCACAACAGTGAAAATATGACATGGACCGTCTTCGACTCAATTGAAGGGTCGGGACCTGATTATGGTTAAACAAGCGACTTAAAAGAAGGGGTCACTGTATCACAAACTCCTCCCCCCCTCCCCTCCCCCTGTGAGTCCCTTTTTAGGGTACAATCGGACTGGGACTCCGCTGTACTAGCTGGTTTTGTAACTTGGGCATTCACTCTGGTCATCAGGCAGTAGTTTTTGAGGCGTCTAATCGTGGTCTTGATAAGTCGGCAGTGGTTCCTTTTGGGAGCTTGTATCGAAAGCAATGTAAAGATTAAGACTAGTCACCCGCGTGTGTTGAAAATTACCTTTACTAAAATCATGTTCTGTAAAGGGATCCGTCAAGGAGCTACTTCCTCGCCACCTTTCTCAATTATAGTGTAGTTAAAGTCTATTACATTATTAATGCTAGTTTTCTGAGTCTTGATCTAGATTTGTCAGTTATGCTGATGATAATTAATATGTTTTCTTCCCCGTTTCGTAAAGAATTGTGTGGTACTTAGACTCATATGAGAAACTCCATGCAATGAGAACTGCCCCAATGTAACATTAAGAAAGGAATACTACCCCGAGGTGAAACCAGTGACAGTGAGGTAAAACAATCATTCAGCATAGCCTATATTGGTGTACCTAGTGGTTGTGATGTAAGGTTGAATCGGTCTTGTTACTAGACGATTTTAAGAGAAGTATCTGAACAGCTTATGGTATGCTTGTATCTTTGAATACTTCTTGCTGTCGAAAGATTTGAGAAAAATTATTTTCTCAAATGTTAAACATCATATGTGCTAGCATTCGTCCTGATTTGGACTGTTAAGTTAAATATAAAAAAAATGCATTGTACCTCTTGCTTTTACGAATTACGGAAATCTCTGCTGTTTGTACCTTCTTGGAAGAGTAACTTAGTGATAATTAACTGATACTGCATGTCTTCGCACGCGGTTGTGCAGAAAAGAACTGAGAGGCTCCATAAAAGTTTAAGGGGAAACTAACTCGGGGACGGTGTGTTGCACTTGTAATATAGTTGTTCTCTTGTTCGTTAATAATTGTACGTCTCTCAATCCTTTGCTTCTGCAATGAAACAAATTTGTGAAATTTCTTTATCCTCCTCCAAATAACTAAGGCCTCAGTAGTCTGTTGAAACTGTACTGTGTGGGGGGGGGGGGAGTTCTGGATGGAAAACGTCTAGACCCATAAACAAGTCACTGTAGCATAAACAGTGAGATTTTGGGATGTACCAACTCCCTTATTATGTAGATTAATTACCAATAATTTAAAGTCTAATGTTGTTTTCTAATTTCATACAATTTTTTTTATCTCCATTCATTTTCGTTATCATATTCATTTTAATGCACTCTAAGCTTTTACGCCCAAGTTAAACTTTAGCATTAATAATGGAAAAAAAAAACCTGACAAAAACTGTTTTCTAAAGATTTTTTTAAAAGAATGCCTTAAATGCTAACATCATCACTTTCGTCCTCGTCAACATCATCAGTTTCGTATCTCAAATATTTATCTTATTACCACACTGTCTCTGTCCCAGGTAACATTTCTCATCTTTCTGAATATTTATATTAATGTTTATCCGTTGACATGCTAAAAGATTGTCTGTATGAAGGTTCGATTTAATTTCTAAATTTGGAAGAGCCTAAAGACCTACTAATGACTGTCTCGACCTGCTTGACTGTTTTAACCTGCTTGACTGTGCTTGATTCTCTCTTTTTTCTTCTTAGCTCTGATTTTGTTATCCTAAAGGACTTTTGCAAACTGACATTCTCTTTTTTTTACAGCATGAACCTGACGCTATAAAAGTGCCACCTGCACCAGTGGGCTCAATTACTCATCCGAGTCTAGATCTTAACCATCTTCTACAGAAGTCCACAAATGCTGTGCAACAGCAGGTAAATTTTCTCTCTGAGTAGATAGAGGTTTAATGTATTTTGCGTAGCTAAGCCTGGTATGAACTATAAAACTTGAGAATCAAATTGTATGATCATTAAGAGAGCTTTGATCCAGGTTTTGTGTGCACTGTTTCTGGAATATGTGCTATAAATACTAAGTCGTAGATTATTATTTTTTGTCAAATTTAAATATGAATTTTTGGGTAATCTTGGATAATTTTGCATACCCTTTCAGGACCGTGATAATTTGGGTTTATCTGACTAGTTATGTCAAGTTCATACACTTGACTGATGTGATTCAAAAACTGTTTCTCAGAGGTTTGCCAGTGTTTTTTTTTTTTTTTTTTTTTTTTTTTTTTGCATTTTTCTTTTTTTATTATCAGAATGACTCTTGTATGCTGCATGGTTTAAAATTGTAGCAATAATTAGTGATGTGTAAGAGCGCACGGGATCCTGAGATCGAACCTTGCTGTAGCAACACTCTGCAGGGCCGACGCAGGGACCATAACAGTCAAGAAGCGTCGTTAATTCGATTACTTACTACTACCATTTTTGTTTCCTTAGGGGAGGGGAGGGGGGCTAATGCAACTGTGCTTGATGCTGTCTTATTATCAGGTAAATTAGCTCTAAAGGTCGTGGAAGTGCAGGTATTTGAGTTTTGTGAGTTGTTTTTTTGTCACAATCAAACTAACTCACAGCCGCATCGTGAGGTGTTTGATAAGCAGTTGTTTTGCAGTGACGAAAATATGCTGCAACTTAAATTGAAGAAGATGAAATTTAAATTTTGTTGGAATAGAAAATTTTCAATGGGAATTTATGCTTCTGTTTCTTCTAAAAATGTGTATCCTTAGAATCCCTAGAATTCTTGACTTGGCTTATTGGCTGTTTCTTTGGTTAACAGCCTTTTTTTATATCTACACATTTTAAAATATGTTTTTATTTACCACCACATGCCTTATTCACAATGATGAATGAATTCTTGAAACCCGTTTTGCCAATTCAAAATGCTTTTTCGATAAATCGTTTGTTTTTGCAACTTTTTTTCGAGATCATAATTTTTTAAGACTAATGTGCTATACAACTTTAGAGGAAGAAAATTACGAAAAAGTTCCCAAAAATAATCGCAAAAAGGGTTTAAAACAGTGTATGTTTTGTCGAAAGTGTTTAAACCTAAAAAAGTGTGTTTCACGAAAACAAAATTTGAGAATGAATTGCTTAAGAATTAAGTAACTAAGTTTGTAGAAATACAAGAACTTCTAAAATAAAAAAAAAATATTGCTTGGTTTTTATTTCTCTATTTAATCCTTGATATTTACTTCTATTCTTTATGGATTGTTTTGGACCCATAGAAATAAAGTTGTTTTATATTTTAGAGCCAGTCATCATATATGTCCAGTTATACGCAACAGGCGTCTGAAACGTTGAAAGCTGCAATAGGTGTTGGACTTCCAAGTCAACATGCAAGCTCTAGCTTATTTACTAGTCCACAAGTAGTACAGGGACAATTTAGCCCCAACACACAGCTACAACAACAACGTGCGAAGTTAGTAAAGCCTAAGTTGCCTCCTCCGTCAAAGGTAAATATATAACAAAATAGCATTCTTTTTTTCTAGTTTTTTAACATGGTCAGGTTGGCCATAATTAATGAAACTGCATCGCTGAAAAAAAAAAGATTAATCCGTTTCTTTCTTCTTTTCATGTCCTCTAAGCCAACCTGTCCAAAAAGAACATCAATTTTTTTATTTTTTTTTAAAGTTTGAAGAGCCTAGCCTGTATGCCATACATACCGACTTCTAGGACGCAATAAAGTTTTAGGAGTGGAGGGAAAGCAATTTCAGTTTCCACTTTGAGAGGGGGGTGAAATTCGTCGTTTTTTAATTTTTTTTCATAGGAAATATCAAAAACGCAGGGGAGTGGAAGTTTTAATAATCTTATTTCGTCAATTTGAAAATAACGTAAATATTTTTGATTTATGCTTTCCTTATTCTGGAAAAGAAGTGACACCATTGACTGTGTGGTGTTCCTGATAGTGCAGACGACATTGTTTTTGTATAATATAAATAGAATATTGATATAAACTTGTAATAAATGCAGGACTTGTCTATATTTCCACTCAGTTACTTCCTTGGAACAATTCCAATTACTAAGCGCAGGATATTTTAGGAAAATATAGTAATGTACGAGGGTGAAATTTGTTAAAGGATAATTTTTGTAAGATACACGTTCTGTTTTTCCTTAAAAAAAGAGATAAAAAAAAAGGTCATCTTTATTTACATGAGTTTGAGTACTTGATAGTGTTAATTTGTGAGGTTTTAGCTCTGTAGGTACTTTTGATTCGACCAAATGCTTTTGAGAAATAACTTGCCCAAGGCATTTTAAATTAAAATTCGATGAAGCAAGTTAGAAGAAATTACCTTCCAGTTTAAACAGGAAGTAGATGCTATCCAGTTCCAGAGTTTCCAGAGTTATATTTTAATAGTTTTATGCTCATTTCTCAGGATCTCAGTAATGTCGATACGACTCTCTTCATTGTTCACTGAACAAAACTGAATATTCTAGCAAAATCTAAAATTTTCTGACAGTATGATTCTTTTTTTACAGCAATTTTTTTTTGACATTAAAAAAGTTTTTCATACACTTGATTATTCAATACTTTTTGATAAATTGGAAAATATTGGTATTTGTGGAATGGCCCTAGATTTAAAAACATCGTTTTTAAAACGTTAAAACAGATTAAACGTTTGTTACTTGGGCTACTTATATTTATTATAATTTTTTTTATCTTTCTTGGTAGATTCCGTCATCAGCTGTGGAAATGCCAGATGATACTGTGAGCCAATTGGATATTCAGTTTGGTGGACTTGAGTTCGGCACGGACTCTACGTCCGTGGAATTTGGATCAAATGAACAAAATTCTGGATATACTGCAGAAACTCATTCACTGTTAAGTAGCAAGACAGAACCTTATGGATCAGCAGCTTCAAACACTCCTGTGGTGCAGCCCTCCCAAACACAGCCTAAGGTAAAGTTTGAACCGATTTGCAATCATAAAGGGATGTAGTGGCGAAAATTCCTTTAGGCGATGACAATTTTTTTCTAATTAAGTTCAAATATAGATTATTTTCTAATATATTACAGTGTTTTTTGGTTGTTTTTCACGGAAACTATCATTATTAATCATTGTTGAATATCTGTTTTGAGCAGGCCTTTTTGACCTAATTGGTTGACACAGAAGCAAAAGCACTCGGAAATCGCAAACCTCATCACCCCCGCAAAAAAACCCAGCTGACTCAGCGAAAACTATTTTTATGCATATGTTCCCTTCTAAAAGAGTTTCGGATCCTTGCAATGAGATGTCATACTAAAAAATGTGATACAAATTGCTTCTTAGTCAAGTTTTCTAGCCTTGGAACTTTCGTTTTTTGTCTTGTCGCTTATACCTAATTTTGGTTGTCTTATTTTAATTTATTTTTATCTCTGGAGGAAAATTTCCTGATTTTTTCTTTTGATAATTTGTGGTGATAAAGTAAGGGAACTGTGAACCTAGGTTAGGAGATCTACAAATCAAGTTTCAATCAAGTTAGATTCTTTCTGTAAAGATTAATCTCCTTAAAATTTAAATCGAAACTTAATTTGTTAATACAACTAATTTAATAATTGCAATGACTTCTTTTGTTTAATTGATAAAATTTTAGGACTATTCCCCAAAAATCCATGAATGATTAAGAGTTTACAGAGATCCAATATGTCAATATATATCACAGTGGAAGGCTGGGGAGAGAAAGTGATTCAGACTTTTGACCCAACCTTCAAGACAGAAGAACTGTCTTTTTCAAATCCTATTCCCCTTAAAAGGGACGCTAGAAGTTGTAATTTGAAGTTGAGTGAGCCTTTAATACAGACAAATAGAAACAACAGGGAATTTTACAAGGACCCCCACCTAGACAGACAGACTAGACACGCAATACTAGAAAAACTAGATAGACAAGACCAGACAGTCTTGTCTTAAAGGCTTGATTGAGCCTTTAATACAAACAACAGGGAGTTTGTTTCTTTAGACAGTGGACCTTTAACCCTAAATGAATATTTTGACCCAATATCCAAGGGCCGTCCTCTGCAAAACAAATGAAAATATAAAAGAGTTGTTTTGTGATCTGGATTGAGTTGGCTCTGGCTTTGGCCTTGCTTTTGGTTCTTCTTTAGGGCTAAGAAAAAGTTGCATGGGGGACACACATATTTTTGCTAAAGCAGCGCTACTGTGTTGACTATGATTAACCCCTGTGCGTTAACTTTGATCTCTTAAAACGAACTACCAATTTTCGTAATGATTGCGGCTTGAGATATTCAAGTAAAAGATGAAACTAAACTAAAGATATATTTTTTCTTGAAATAGAAAGAAATGGAGATTCTTGGAATACAGTTCTTCGGGGTTCATTTCCTGAGCAATTGTTCTTTTCTTTTTTTTCTTTCTCTTTTTGTAGATGTTATAGACACATCATTAATGGCTTTTTAGTATGGCATGGATGTAACGTTTTGTAAATTTCGGAAATGAAAACCTGGTATTTTGTCACAGTTAGATATCGCTTTTACTTGGTTGCATTCATTTTCAGTGAAAAATTTACACCTACATTTGGAAAGAAAGAAGAAAACAAACCACAATATATTGCATTTCTTGGCAAAATTCTTAAACCCCTATTCCAAAACTTTACAGAATGAACATTGGTGACAATAGTTGCTTTAGTTTTATATTTATTGGCGTTGCTTTTGCTTGGTTGCATTCATGCTTCTCTTCTTTCACGTTTGGAAAGAAATCCGAAAGCACACCACTTCGTGGTTGCTTGTGACAATAGTTGCTTTAATTTTATATTTATTGGCTTGCTATAAAAAGGAAATAAAAAGTCAGTCCATATATTATCATTACCGTGTGAAGTTGTGCTCAGATGCTTTTAGCTGCAAATTTAGAAAAAAAAAATACAATCTAGTGTCTTTGATCCATAGACCGAGCTTTGCCTGTTGGTATTGAAAAGTTTTATTTTTATTAAAAATTTGAATTAATCTGTTGTTTTGGTTCAACCTTAAAACGGCCTCTTCTTTTTTTGTTTAATTATAAGTTTTATCTTTAATGCTGACTCTGACGCGAAAGTATTATTAAGTTTGAAGTTACCAACAAGAAGGAACTTACATAAAAAGCATTTGCAAGGGAGTCTCCCTTTTCAAAGATCTTTTTCAGAAAGAAATTTTTGTGTGACATTTGAAATAATAATAAAAAAAACTAAATGCTTTTTTTTTGTTTTGAAAATTTGAAGCAACATTATAATCAAAGTTTTTATTTAAAATAGAACCTAAGACTGTTTCTTGGGTAAAGGGCAAGAGGATACTGTTCACGTTTTCCTTTTGAATTTACCATCTACTTTTCAAGTTTTTTTTGTCCCTTTTTTTTAACTATATACATTCAGTTTTTTTTTTTTTTTTTTAATTTGAAGCAACTTTATAGCCTAAGTTTCTACTGGACATAGGAACTGAACTTTTTTTCGGGGTAGGGGGCTAGAGGATAACGTTCACATTTTCCTTTCGGATTTAGCATCCCCTTTTCAAGTTTTTTTTTCTTGGTCTGACCCTAAACATTTATGTGGTTTGCTTTAAATTTCTATAAATAATTTTTTTTTTCAAGTACCTTATCCGTTCTGACTTTTGAGAATCATGTTATTATTTGTATTTCTGTGTCTGTTGATGACTATTGCTGTAAATATTATAAAGCGAATTATAATACTTTTAATACTACTATTGCTAACAACTCACCGTAGCACCAAGCCGCCTGAGGCCAACAGCTACGCACGCTCCTCGTCCTACCCAATCTATTCAAAGCCTCTCTCTTTACATTCTCCCAGGTAGTTGCTATTTCCTTTAAATATTTCTTTATGACATCCTTCCACCCCAAACGCGGACGACTTGCTTTTCATTTAACCCTTGACGGTTGGCTAAAAAAGGACAATCTTTGGGAATCTGTCATGCTTCATCCGCAGAACGTACCCTAGCCATCTCAATTTTTCTCATTACAGCCTTAAAAAGTTGGGTTGAACCATTCTCTTTGTACAGCCCACTGTTTGAAGCCGGGTACCCTGAACAATTCGTTGGCAATTTTTCTGGAAAAAATCTAGCAAATCTTCATCCGTTTTGGAGTGCCCATGCTTCAGAGCCGTATTTGACCACTACGATCGTTATAGCTTCTAATATTCTAATCTTGGTTTGCACTTATCTTCCTACTCTTCGAAACTTCCTTTTAGCTGTGAAAAAACATCCAGCACTAATCACTTTAATGTATTTGTCTGGTATACCATTCAAGGATAAGGCCTTCGCTAAAGCTCCTCTATCGACAAAATCATATACTCACTCAGAATTTATAAAACTGAGGACCAAAGGTGTTTGATAACTCAGGCGCTTCTCAATTATTAACCTAAGAGTGAAAATTTGGACGACACATCCTCTACCTTTTCTAAAACAGCACTGTTCTTCTCTTAAAACTTTGTCTACAGCATCTCTCAGTCTAAAAAGTATGATATCACTAAATAACTTGTTACCCACAGAGAATAGTATATATAAAAAAATATATTACTAATTTTTAATATAGTACTGGAAAAGGATTTGAAGAAACATACTTTCTTCAAGCAATTCGACATTGTTTTTATTCTTCATCTTTTTTTTTGCAGGCTACTGGGTTTCCAATAGCTACAACAGGATACACTCAACAGCAAACGTCTTACTCATCTGTACAGAGTAGTCAGGCCGTGTCTACAACAAGTCCAACAATTGTGAGTCAAGCTAGTACAACTTATCAGACTTCAACGAACTATCAGACAGGTTTTCAGAGTGGGGGTGCCTCTAATTATGGTTCAACTGTATATAGTCCAAATGCTTACCCCTCTGGATATGGTGCATCTAGCACCGTGAATAAGCTACCAGGAGTGACTTCAACCCAGGTATGTTAGACACTCTTGATTTGTGGTACATGTCGCTTCAATTTTTAGTCCAGTTTCAATTTTTCTTTTTGTCTAGATTTAAGCAAGATGCCTAAATATTGAAAATAGTTTAGCCGTGGGTATTACTTTGTATGTACAGTATAGTTAATACTCCTACACTTGCGTGAAAATTTACGTTATAACAGATTGATTTGGTTTTATGCTCATTTCTCAGGGTCTCAGCAATGTCGATACGATTATCTCCATTGTTCACCGAGCAAAACTGTTTAGTCTAACAAAATCTAAAAATGTTCTGACAATATGATTTTTTTTTTTTTTTTTTACAGCAGATTTCTTCTTTGACATTGAAAAAGTTTTTGATACAGTTGATCATTCAATTATTTTGGATAAATTGGAAAATATTGGTATTTGTGGAATGACCCTCGATTTTAAAACATAATGTTTATCTCGTAGAAGTTTTAAAGTTCAAGTTGCCGGGCATATTGAGATTCTTTCCTTAAAAGGAGTGGTACTTTTACATATTTAGTATATACATAGATTCAAACCCTCATTTAAAGCGCAAATTTCTCCTCTGTCTACCATGTAATAACTTAATATTTATAATTTGCACAAGATTAATTCAAATTCAAAATAAGAATAAATGAAACATATTTTAGCATTTCTAACTGAAGATTATTTGTCAATTAGCTATCATGTACTACATTTATTTCTGGAGTTCTAAAAAATTTGTCCATGCGAAATTTACACTTGTAACCACAACTACTGCTACTAACAACTCACCGCAGTACCAAGCCGCTGGAGGCCAACACAGCTACGCATGCTCCTCCTCCATCCTAAGTTATTCAACGCCTCCCGCTTTACACCTTTCCAGGAAGCTCCCATTTCCCAGTTCCCTTTAAGACACCCTGCCACCGCAACCGCGGACGACCTGCTTTCCGTTTAGCCCTAGACAGTTAGCTGATAAGGATAATCCCTGGAAATTTGTCATCCTTCATCTGTAGAACGTGCCCTAACCCTCTCAACCTAGCTTATCAAAGCATTGCTGATGCCTATAGGGATTAAATGTCTGCTTCGTTTCGGCCTCTACTTTACTGGCTGAAAATGATCCTCGTTGTTGTTTATCTTCTTATTTCTTCATTTCTTTTTGTCTTTGTCTGTCATACGTTAAAAAAAAAAAAAAAAAAAAAAAAAAAAAAAAAAAAAAAAAAAAATGCCGCATGCAAAAATTTCTTGCGCGTTTCACACCCACAAAATCAGTCGTAACATTTCCCGGTCGGTCGTTGTGATTGGGGACCAAATAATTTTTACTGCCCCTAGAAAAATAAAAAAAAAGTCTTAGCCCTCTACCTATTGAGTCTGTTTTTAGTTTGTAACAGTTTTTTTTCGCAGCGCCACACCGTTTTTGTGTGTGTTTGTGTGTGTGTGTGGGGGGGGGGGTTCAAATCCCGAAAAAAAAATGTGAATTGAATTTCAAATGATGAGTAAGACGTCGGACATTATTAAGAAGATCGTACGTGCTCCATATCGATACTATTAGGAATGGCGGTAGGTGACACAATCTTGAAGGTTCATGCCTTGAGGGCTGTTCTTATGGTCATGGAACTTGGAAAACACACAGGTAAGTACTCAAAGAAGAAAACTGTACCCCTTTTATGTTGCTCTCCTTACAATAGCAAGAGCTTCAAGTTAGAGGCTGAAAATCCTACAAGGATTTTCTAGGTCCAGCGTGTGTTAAGTCAATGGCAGTCATTCCCGTAACTTCCCTTGACGTCTCAATGATTGTCAAAAACTTGAGAGGTACATCTGCGTCCGGATTCGACCGTGTTCACACGAAAGTGTTGAAAGCATTGTTGCCGTCTGTATTACAACCGTTAACACATTTGATAAACCTTTCATTGCGGAAGGGGGTATTTCCATCACTCCTCAAGAAAGCACGAATAGTACCTCTCCATAAAGGTGGTCCTCAAGATGGCCCATCTAACTTTCGACTCATCTCAATTCTCTCGGTATTTTCCAAAGTCTTCGAAAAACCTATGAAGAATCAACTTTACTCTTTTCTCGAAGCGAAGGGATTCCTCAATAAACGACAATTTGGATTCAGACCAGGACATTCAACTGAAGATGCGCTGACGTCACTGAGCTTATTTATTAACAAAGCTCTTGACCTGGGACTTTTGCCAGCGGCTATTTTACTTGATATCAAAAAAGCATTCAACAGTATGGATAATGGAATTCTACTAGGTAAACTTGAACAAATCGGCGTTAGAGGAGAGGCACTGAAATGGTTCCAGTCCTACCTGCAATTGGCGCATGTACATAGGAGAAGATCCGTTGAACGATATCGTGGTAAATTTCGGTGTGCCACAGGGATCGATCCTAGGTCCACTGTTATTTCTGATTCATGTGAATGACCTAAGTCGTGTTCTGAACCCAAATTTCAGGACCTCACGGTGCTGCAAACTCTGCTGCGGTGAAGACACTTCAAAAAATGACAACGACTCTAGTGAGCTGCTGGCATTCGCCAACGATACTACAATGGCCTCCTGTGACTGGCATGACGGCACTCCAGAGAAAACTAGAGATTGTCTTGGAAGAAACTTGCGTCTGGATGGATGCAAATCGATTTGTAATAAATGTCGACAAATTGTGTGTGCTATTCTTTTCAAGGATTGGAACTACTCATCCAGAAATAACTGGAATCACAACTTCTAGAGGAACGATCAGGCGGCCAGAAACGGGTTTTGCGAGGTATCTAGGTGTACTCCTGAACGAAAGCCTCTCCTTTCTAAACCACATCCAGGCTGTGGAGCTGAAACTCTCTCGCAATCTTGGCATCATCAGGAAACTGAAGCACGTATTTCCTTAAAAAACCCTTCGTCTACTTTACAACGGACTTCTGAAATCACCTGCAGTATGTGCCATAATTTGGCAGTCAACCTTCAAATCACACCTGAAGAGACTTGACTCAATCCACAAGCGTGCACTGAAAATTATTGGAAATGTAGACGACTATCTGTCCCTTGGTTCCCTTTACCGTCTGTAGTGCTCAGTTTTTGTCTTTAAATTTTTATCCGGTTTACTTCCATCTCCCTTCCACAATCTGTTAGGGTTGATATCTGAACAACATAATTGAAACACGCGCTCTGCCTTTGACCTTCAAGTGAGACGAACTCCAACAGTACCCTCAGATTTTTCCTGGATGTAGCATGTGCTAAAGTGTGGAACATGCTTCCAAAAGAGCTGAGATGTAGGAGCTCCCTCGGGTCTTTCAAAAATAATTTAAATAAATATTTAGTTAAAGGTCAATAAGTGAAAGATAAAAAGAAGAAAGATAAATTAAATTAGATGAAGTTTAGACTTTTTAGTGTATTCAGGTGAGGTTGTTATACGTCCGGGGAGGGAGGGAGGAACCCTATGGTTAAGATTAAAAAAATTATTTAATGAGGAGGCGTGTGGTTGTGTCGAAGAGTGAAGTGGGAGCCGTACTGCGTGTTAGTAAAGAATCTTTTATGTTTATGGGTCTCAACTTTTGTGTGAGTTTTGTCACAGAGCAGTGTACTTTAAGTTTAGTTACTTCCTCTTTTTTTTTAATTAAACCCTATTGAACCTTGAACCTTGAAAAACTTACTAAAAAATTGTGTTTCTCCCCTCTTGATCGTTAATTATTCTCTGTGAACTGTGTTGATTTTATGCGGTGGCTTGGAACCAACAAATGTATATCCTTGACTTCATTTCGATTACGAAAACTGCCTTGTATTAAAGATAAGCTGAAACGTGGTACGTTAAAATCGTTTTAAATCGCGGAAGATGCAAAATAAAAGCACTGGTTAGAATATGCTCCATTTTTCGTTGTCAAGTCATTCTGTCTACGGCTGGTGTTCGCACTTTACTAGATCCAATTATATTAAGATTATGTATTTCTACACTCTTAATTATCCACTCTTCTAGGTAGTCACTGTAGCGTGATATGCACCTAGTTAGCTTTAAAATCAGGGTTAGCGTAAATTGTACTCATATTCACTGAACTTGAACGACGAAGAAACCTGGCCTCAAAAGAGTTTAATGCAGTTTTTACTCATCTTTGGGCATCTTCGCTTATGGCTGGTAAGATGAAAAGATTCGCGAACCGTTCTTTGACTGATCTCTGAAGAAGCTGGTACTCCTTTTATGTTGCTCTCCTTACAATAGTAAGAGCTTCTAGTTAGAGGCTGAAAATGTTGATTAACCTCTCCTGGTCATTATTACCAGATCTTCAATTCCTCACCCCGTCTTTCTTCAGATTGAGACCATTTATACAGCTACTGGCCACTTTTTCTAACTGCTATCCATATTTTTTGCCACAATAAAAAAAATAATAATAATAATAAATAGTGCGAATGTATAGTATAAGGTTGATTTCAACACTACCAACACATGACAAGATGCACAGTGCATCGGGAACTGGATTAGGTCAACCGGGGCTCAGTAAAAAAAAAAGGCCATCATGTTATATAACTGACACTGTAATGAATTATGACTATCCTACCCATCTGATATACTAAACATTTTACTATCTGACCACCGCTTCTTCGTGGACCTTAAAAATGCTTACCCAATGATGCATTGGGCAAGACGGTATTAAAATTACCTTTAACGAGCTCGTAATTCACAAAACACGACTTAATTCTACTGGAATAGTTAAAGCTGTGATCTAATTTGTAAGAAAATGTTGTTCCTATTCCGCTTAGAATAATATAGTTTGAGAAGAACTACGTTATATTATTTCCAGGGAATTTGATTTCCAAAATTGACCCTTATTTTTTGAACTAATTCTTGTAGTATGTTGGCTTGATGTTTTTTATGATTAGTATAGAAAGAATCTTTTTGATTCATTTTAGGTTTTATGTTTTTGATCATCTTTTTTAATTCTTTTAGATGATGTTGGATTAAATAATAGTTCAGTATCTTAGCCCGTTTTAGATGGCTTCAAAGTAGTAGTATTTTCTGAATGTCTTTATTTTCTCATTTTTTTTTTATGTTTCAATCAATCTTAATTAATTAATTATTTTTTAAGTGCTACTAAATGTAACTATAAACTTGAAAGTATAAATTCTTAATTTTTTTTTCTGCATTCTTAACAATTCTTGTTTTTGGTTCTTTAACAAAAATGAATTCATGGGCCCAAGATTTAGCAGATCAGTTCAACAAACAAAGATCGAATATGTGTTTTTTTCTCTTTAGTCGTACGATTCAACAACAGTGACGAGCTCTTCTACCTCCTCAATGTCTGCAGGAACATTTGGCTTGACGCCAAGTGTCAGTGCTGCTCCAGCAGTACAATCTGTCACGCCCGCCTCAGCTGTCTCACAGAGGGTTGTGCCAAATGCTGGGTCTGGAATGCCTAGTATAGCTAGTTCAGGTAAGAATTGACAATGTGTTGTCTTTGTTTTATTTAGTATATATATATTTAATTGGTAAACTATGGATAAAAGCTGTTTGTTTTTATATATTAATGCCCCATAGATGTAAAACCAATTAATAAAGCAATCTACTTGCTCAGTAGATAGAGTATTAATCTTCTAATAATCTTGGGGGTCGCGGGTTCTAGCCGACCCACCCTTTTTATGAAAAACGTGAAGTAATCGAGAGTATATTATGGCACTTGGTATTAACCAAGTGACATATAGCAATCACAAATTCTGTCGGTCTGTCGGTCCCGGTTTTGCTATTTTAGGCACTTCCAGGTAAGCTAGGACGATGAAATTTGGCAGGCGTATCAGGGACCGGACCAGATTAAATTAGAAATATTTATTATCCCGATTTGACCATCTGGGGGGAGTGGGGGGGCCCGTTAATTCGCAAAAATAGAAAAGTTGAAGTATTTTTAACTTACGAACGGTGTATCATATCTTAATGAAATTTGATGTTTGGAAAGATATCGTGTCTCAGAGCTCTTATTTTAAATCCCGACCAGATCTGGTGACATGGGGGGAGAGTTGGGTGGGGAAAACCTAAAACTTGGAAAACACTTAGAGTGGAGGGATCGGGATGAAACTTGGTGGGAAAAATAAGCACAAGTCCTAGATACATTATTTACATAACCGGAACAGATCTGCTCTCTTTAGGGTAGTGGGGGGGGGGGTTAATTCTAAAAAATTAGAAAAAATGAGGTATTTTTGACTTACGAATGGGTGATTGGATCTAAATGAAATTTGATATTTAGAAGGATATCGTGTCTCAAAGTTCTTATTTTAAATCCCGACTGGATCTGGTGACATTGGGGGGGGGGAGTTTGGGGCGGAGGAACCTTTAATCATGGAAAACGCTTAGATTGGAGGGATCGGGATGAAACTTGGTGGGAAAAATAAGCAGAAGTCTTAGATACGCCATTTACATAATTGGAACGGATCCACTCTATTGGGGGGGGGGGCTAATTCTGAAAAATTAGAAAAAATGACGTATTTTTAACTTACGAAGGAGTGATCGGATCTTCATGAAACTTCATATTTAGAAGGACCTCGTAACTCAGATCTCTTATTGTAAATCTCAACCGGAACCAGCGTGATTTGGGGGGCGGTTGGGGGGAACCGGAAATCTTAGAAAATACTTAAAGCGGTGAGATCGGGATGAAACTGGATGGGAAGAATAAAAACCTGTCTCAGATACGAGACTGACATAACCGAACCGGATCTGCTCTCTTTGGTGGAGTTAGGAGGGGGGGGGGGTAATTTTGAAAATTGTGGTATTTTTAACTTACGAAAGGGTGACCAGATCTTAATGAAATTTGATATTTAGAAGGATTTTGTGCTTTAAAGCTCTAATTTTAAATTCCGACCAGATCCTATGACAATGGGGGGAGTTGGAGGGGGAAACCGGAATTCTTGGAAAACGTGAAAATTGGGGTATTTTTATCTTACGAATAGGTGGTCAGATCTTAATAAAATTTGATATTTAGAAGGAATTCCTGTCTCAGAGCTCTTATTTCAAATCCCGACCAGATCTTTTGACATTGGGGGGAGTTGGAGGGGGAAATCTTGGAAAACACTTGGAGTGGAGGAATCGGGATGAGGCAAGGTGGATAGAATACGCAAATGTCCTTGATACGTGATAGATGGAACCGTACTGGATTCGCTCTCTTTGGGGGAGTTGGGGGGAGGGGTTCAGTGATTTGGCGAGTTTGGTGCTTCTGGACGTGCTAGGATGATGAAAATTGGTAGGCGTGTCAGGGAGCTGCACAAATCGACTTGATGAAGTCGTTTTCCCAGATTCAACCATCTGGGGGGCCAAAGGGAGAGGAAAAATTAGAAAAAATTAGGTATTTATAACATACGAGTGGGTGATTCGTATGTTATTTTATATGAATTTTATATTTATAGAAAAAAAAAATCATGACCCAAAGCTCTTATTTTAAATCCTGATCGGCATTAAGCCTCTTATTTTTCCTTTTAAATCAATCTATTGATTCATAGAATTTTGTTAAAGCTCATACCATATGAGCTCTTGGCTCTTAGCTCTTCTTGCCTCGTCACAAGTGCCATAAGAGCTCTTAGCTCTTGTTCTTTTTTGGATAAAAGCAATTTTTACGGAGTAAGAAATCAATATAAGGCATATAGTCAAAAACTAGTGCTTTGCTGAATACTCCTTTCTTGTGTTTTTAAGAGAGTTAAAATCGTCTCGTGGTAGTTATTGATTTCATGGCATGTAAAACACTATTGAAAGCTTTGTGAATTACATCCGTTTATTTTATGCAGGCCACTTAAGTGTTTTCTTATTCCTATTTCTGTTTTGTTGCGTCAGATTAGTGTTTCAGTAAAGTGTAGAACTTCAAAAATGTAGGGAAACGTCACGAACCAATTTGCTTGAAATGGTTTTTCAAAAACATGTTGCATAAACCGAAAAGTAGTAATTTTTATCGTTTTAAGTTTCACCTTCGATCTTTACTTTCATCCAGAAAAGGTTTTGTTTTTGAAGTTAATAAGTATTGAGTTACCTATCAAAAATTCTGAGTCAACACCCCTAAGAAGGGAAATGATCTCAATGAAAATTACATTCCCAAATTCAGCATAAAAAAAAACCATTACAGACATCTATTTCGAGTTGAATGGTCAGGAATTCTTTTTATTTATGTTTTTTTCACCATGGATGATTTTACCAAACCAGCTGCTCTAACATATCGTAAGAGGGCTTGTTCAACCATAATTTGGGAATTGTACCTTTTTTAAATAGCAAGAGACATCACAACACAGAAATGTGGTGTTTTCTATCATTTTTTGGGCGATAAAACAAAAACCCAAGCATAAAGAGGGCTAAAATGCTACCGAATGAAAGTTCCTAGAGAACCAAAAACTTTCTACGCAGCTCCCCAGTTCCAGAAGCCACAAAGTCCATTTTTTTTCTTTTCGTTTGCCATTTAGTAGGCCAAATAAATATGCCTTGAGGGGGAGTTGGTATTAGAATATTTTTGAAATGCAGAGGTTACGTCTTAAGTTTCAGAGAAAAAAAAATCTCTGGTTGTTATCCAGCTACTAGACCGCGGATAACGATGAAAAAACAAACCACCATAGCAATATTTTATAAAAAAAAGTTTTTCAGAAAATTATTTTAGAGGTGGTACTATCGCACTACATTTATACGAAGCCCGTCGATATGAGCATTAGCTTTCCAATTAGCTCTTAACCATTTCTCTAGGATCTTTCAGTGTGATTCTAGTGCTGGCGGGAATAAAAAAAAGAGACATCACTGCCACTAGCAAACATTATTTCGTTGTTTTTCAAGATAGACATCTAACTTAGGGGTTTTTAGGTACAGTGTTTTCACTGGTGTATTTTTATTCCGATTTGATGTCATACTTGAAGTGTTTTTGGCTCTTTCGAAATTCTGAATATTTGTTTTGTATATTACAAATCTTTATTCTGTCGAGTCTGAGTTATGATTCTTATTTTTGAACAAGCTTCTTAGGGGAAATATTTTTCATTAAATATATCTTCAGAAAATACGTATTTGAACTCTTTAGTTATGATTTTTTGGGAGATACTTCTCTGTGGGTATTCAAAAATGTAAGTGAAAACCCACAAAACGAATCGGAATTAGAAAGTTTAGTGTGAGTTCTTCACTTAATAGCACTAAACGTAAATCAAGTGCTAAACCGGCAAAATTTACTTTTTACGTTTTCCTGTTCAGTTTATGCATATTCGAAATTGTCGACATCGAACTGCACAATATTTAATGAAAATGCTAGATTCTTAAATTTTTTTACTAGTGTTTATTATTATTTGGATTTATTTTATTTAGTTTTTATGTGTAATATTTTTATTTTGGTTTTTACGACTAACTTTAGGCTTTAGCTTTCGGAGAGGCTAAATGGGTTGGGATTATTTTTCTCTTATAGTAAGTCGAGACACAATGATAAAAGTGGTTACTCAACCTGTAAGAACTCTACTGGGAAAAACATGTTGAGCTCACACTGTAATGGTAGGCTATCGAAGTAAGAATGAAATGTAAAGGAAAGTAGAGGATAAATAGTAGTTGTTTTATTGCAAACAACCGTGTTTAAAGATGGGGAGATCCCTTTTTCAGCATGTCCGAACTTTTCATTATTATTTTCACTGTCTATCATTTAATAAATACTTTCATTACATTTTTTATTAAGTAAAATCATTTCATTTTCTTTGTGTTTCTTACTATTTATAAAATATTATGAAAATGTTTCTGATATGCTTTCTTATTTTAATGTATATTTAATGTTGAACTGAAGTTCCACGTTACTGATTATCCTTCTTAAATAGTATTGCTAAACAAACCAAAAACGGAAAAATGTGAAAATCAAGAATTGCTTGCATTTGGGCTGTATAGTTCAGTGATCTTAAATTGTATGGTGCGTTTTTATGACTGTAGGTACATGACTGGAACATTGTACGTGCATTTCTTGTAGATAAGTTTAATGCCAAGTGATCTTAAACACACTTTAAATTTACGCTCACTTCCCCGGCAAGTCATCGCTGAAGTGACTAGTCTCGATCAATCACAAATTTTTCAGTTCCAACTTTTGTTTACCAAGGTAAAGCATACCAACAGCTATTTTTTGCTTTTTCTTACGTTTAATAGTGGTAGTGGTTTCGTTTGACGCAGACAGTATTTAAAATTAGGATTTTATCTTGTTTGCAGTTGGGAAAGGTGTTGGCATGCCACCTGGTGTTCCGGCACAAATGTTGGGTCAATATGTAATGAGTCAGGCTCCACCAGGTTTGCCATTTGCTTATGCTGGTTTGGCTCAGCAGCCCATTTATTCAATGGAAGATGTACAGAATTTACAGTATCTTCAAAGATATCAGCAACCCCTGGTAAGCTTTTACTAGTTCTTTTGTTTTACTATACAATAAGACATTTTAATATGGTGTATGGTTACAATGTTTCAAAGATACTGAATTTTGTAAGGTTGCAAAATTCTGGAAAAACTATTTTACGTAAAAATTTTACGCAATTCTGAAAATAATTACCTAAAGTTGACTTCTGGATATTTTATTTCCAATTTTTCTATTCATTTTTGTCTGCCGGAGTAAAACTGGGTAAACTTTTACAATGTAAATGTACTAGCTAACGTGATGGAACACTTTCATCTCTTTTTTCCTCAATATGCTGCTTCTCTTCTTTACTTTTTATTGCACATCTAATAAAAGTGCCCTATATTCATGTGCAACATCTTCGTCTTTATCTTTTGGCTTTAGTATTAGTTTCCTACTTTGTAGATTGAATTTGGAAGCAATTCTTTTCAAGATTGTGTATTGTGAACAACTTTGATCAGGAAATATCAGTAGAGTATTGAAACATTTTATGAGCCATCATTGATTATAGCTGTTTCTTGTGCAAATATTTTTTTGTGTCTGATTTGTTTGATATTAATCGGATATTAACGAATTTGCTGTGTTTTCCAGGTTGATTGTGTAGATTGTGTTGGCTAAACCAGTGGTCGGCAAACTTTTTAGCCAAAAAGACAAACATGAACATTACTACAATTTAAATCAAAATCGGGAGCCAAATCTGCTTGTTTTCCAAACTTTTATTACACTAAACAAGCAGTATACAAAATGAAACTAAATTTCGGTCTTAATAGATACTTATTAATGTGAACAATGTGCTTGCATCTCCTTGGAAAGTTGGAGTTGTAATCAGGTCTGTATGTTGGTGTTTTAAATTTTAGGCAAGATCCCAAGTTCTCATCAATGAGACGACTTCTCAGTTGGCTCTTGATAATGTTCATGCTTGAAAAAGATTGTTCGCATGTATATATGTAGAACCAAAAAGGGAAAGAACAACAAACGCGAGCTTTTTAGCTGATTGGAAGAGTATTGAATACTCAATCTACGTTACATGGGCTACGTGAGGTGTTGTGGCAACCTTTGTTCGTCTTCGCCGAGTAAAGTGTTGCGAGAGCAAAACTTTGGTTTTGTTTCCTCGCTTCGATTAAACGCTGAAATAGTTAATCTGTAAGGATCTTAAAATAAATACTAGGTCCACCAACTCGCAAAAGTTGCAAACCCGCGAAAGTTTGATCAGCTCATCAAGAGGTATCGACTGCCGTCGAAAAAAAATATATCTGTCTTAGTTCAAAAGTTGACTTTTTTGCCGTAGGCCAAGATTCTAACGTCATCAATTAGGAAGGAGCAATGGATAAACTAATTTCTTTAGCAATAGAGAACTTTTGAAGTTTAAGAGGCACATCTGATACCATTTCTCTGCTGCAATCCCAAGTGAGAAAACCGAATGATAAACTCAGCTAAAATCACGAAGAGAAAGGGGCAGAAATAGTAGATTTTTGGCCCCAGGCAAGAATTCTATGAAGCTTTCCAAAATGTAAATTGTGTTGCGAATTAAGACTACGCTTTTTCTTCTCCAATGTTTCCAATTCGAATATTTTCAAGTATATTCGAATTTAGAGTATCCTTTTTAAATCCAGCAATTGTATTTCAAAGCTACCAATGTCAATTTCAAAGGGAGAAAATTTCAACTCGGTTATCTAAGCATTAAGAGGATTTTTGACAAATGCTAAATTTGTTCTGGTGTTTTAAATTCCTGAAACCTGCTCAGAAATGCCTCCATCACTTTTAAATTATTGTTTTTAAAATAGTGTTCATCAATAGAGGAATTATTTTCTCGGAGATGCTTCGATAGGTTTTGAAAGCGATACAATGTTTTCCTTTTAAAATTCTGATCAAAAATAGATAATTTGTTTTCAAATGTTATTACTTCTTCTAGCATCGAAAAAATTAAATTTCTTTTTTCTTGTATTCTACGATTAAGCTGATTTAGATGAGACGTAACGTCTGTCATGAAATAAAAGTTATGGATCCACTGATCGTCTGTTAGTTTTGGAAAGTGAATACCCTTCTCAAAGAGAAATGCTTTAATTTCCGGAGAAAGAGACGCTAAATGTTTTAAAACGCTCTTTCTGGATAGTCAACCACCTTGTTATGAAGCAGAAGATCAGCTTGTTCACTCCATTTCAAATAAAAATTGTTTGAATTTGCCATTATTAATGAGTTTTTGCTTAAATTGAGTTGATAACGGTAATCGCTAATTCTATAACTTTACAAATTTCTTCTGGAAATGTTTGCGCACAAAGTGCTTCTTGATAAATTGTAAATGATATCACAATGATAAACAAGTCTCCATGCGTCTGACCTTTGAGTGGCGATAATCCTAAAAATTAGTAGATAAAAAAATCTACAAAAATTGAAACTTGCGCTGTATCATTTATGTAAAAAGATTCGTCAACAGCTATTCCTAAAGCCGAAACCAATTTCATATCTTTGATATGCTGGGTGGTTATATTAAAACATATTTTAATTGTTCTATATTAAATGGTTTTGGAAGGCAAAGACGACTCTTAATTTCTTTTCAGAATATCTGCTTTATTCTTAAGATCCTTAAATATCTCTTAGGATGCATTTATAAAGCAATTTTTAATGCATTCACCGTCTGTGTACGGTCTCCCTCTCTTAGTAATCTCTTGACTAACAACAATACTTCCCATGTTAATATTGCTGGAAGATTGCATCTAGTTATTAAACATAGAAGTTAACGACTCTTGACTTTACTGAAGTTCCTGAACTGCTTTGTTCCTTGCATCACCGGTAGAGAAAACTTTTAAAATTTGGAAAAATAGAAGTTATCGAAAAATCGAATACAAATTTTACACCAGAACCACAAACATACATAGCAGGTGTAATAAAGTCGTAGAAAAAATACCTGTAAGATGTGCTGCTAGATTGAAAAATAAATGCGTGTCGTACCATTGTATTACACCACTGTATGCCAGAAAAATACGAGCTATTTCAGCCGGTAGCTTGTACATGGTTTGTGTTTACGTTTATGAAAACTGATAGAATTAAACTCAATGTTCATCACGTATTATTAAACCAATATAATTTTTTAGTCTGTCTTTTAACTTCAACCAAAAATTGTACATGGTCTCGATTTATAGAAGCATTTTAATTCATCAAAAAAGGTGTATTTTTTTTTCTTACGATTTGTTTTTTAACAAAATAGTATTGTGCCTTCCGTGGATATTTGTACCAGAGCCACACTTAAGGAGCTAAAAAGCCACGTACGACTCTGGAGCCGGACTTGCCGATCACTGGGCTAAACTGTCATTGATAATATCTATTTCTTATGCAACATTTCTTTTTTCCACTTAGTTTTGTTTGACCGTAATGGAATATTTACGGTTTTTTTTTTTTTAAGATTGATGTTGTAGATTAAATTGGCTATCAAATCTTTCTAATGTTACTCAAGGGGAACAATATCTAATGCGATCTATGTATAGCAGTACGCTAGTATAGACATATATATTCTATAATTGATTCTCATGTAATACTTATTCTTTTACTGGGTTTAGCTTCATGCTTATCTCGCTAGTCAAAGAATAAGCTTTGAATATTACACCAATTATTCCTTGGTTTTACAGAGTAACACAACGGCTATGGGAGGTCGAGATACAGGTCTTGCCGGATATGACCCAAGCAAATTCCAAAGAAATGAAAATAATTCTCCTGTTCCTACTGCGACCACACTAACTGGACAGGTGAGTGTTACATGAAGCTAACTTTTTCTATCACTTACTTTTGCTCTTTTCTTCTCATTACCTTTGGCCTCCTTTACTTCTTTTTTCTTGTTGTAACCATCGTAGATATTAATTGAGATCAGAAAGAATAGGAAGTGATGGTAATCCTGATCAGTTGGAGGTTTCATAAAAAAAAAGAACAGCAAATGACTTCCTCAAAGTAAATTGTTATTTATATTATTTAAGAAGCAACATTGAGAGAAAAGGAAGGATTTATTAATATAAATAAACAAAACAAAACAACCGAATGGCCTGAAGCAGAGCTTGCTTGGGCTTACAACCCTAATACAAATACAAATAAAACAATACGAAAAAGGAGAGGAAAAGGAAAAAAAGCAAAGCAAAGAAGGAAAAGAAAAGAAAAAGAAAAAAAAAACATTAAATTATCCTGCATTTCGATCGATTTGGGATTACTTTTCAGAAAAGACAAAACAAAAAGAAACTAAAACCACTTGACCAGTATTGCCTACAACCAAACCAACATCTTGGCTCCACTTGAGGTCCACTCAACTATCAAAACTCATAAATATTTAGGCAAAATGGCTTTAATTCCCGCCGGAATCCACGAAAATCATCCATATTTCTCAAAGTCGTAGGAAAAGAATTCCATGCATGGGGTCCTAGATACTGAATAGAAAATTGAGATCTACGGGTAATAGCAAGCGGACGACGAATTGTATCAGACTATCTCGTAAAATGCGTATGAATATCACTTCTTATTTCAAATATACTTTTAAAACACATTGGTAAACAATTTTGATTAAAGGCAAGATTTTGCAATCTATCTACCTCTTTTGTACCGAGTCTTTAAAACAGACACCGCATAACACTCGAAGCGTTTTATTCTGCAAAACTCGAATATGATGGAAATGAGAAGAAAACGTACTACCCCAAACAGAACAAAAATATAGCAGATAAGGATGAATTAAGGAATAATACAGTGTTCTTAGAATATCTCATGGGAAAATATACTCCAGCTATCTTAAAATTCCAGCATTCCAAGTGATTTTATGAATAATATAATATATATATTCTCTAAAATAAAAACCTTCATCAATTAAAACTCCAAGATATTTTTTTTTACTATTTGTTCTTAAAATACTCATATCAGCAAAAATTAGTCTCTATCAAAGGGTAGTAATTTGAGTTCCTACCATACAATAAAAAACAAGATTTGCTATAATTCAAATTTAACTTATTAAGCGTCATCCACTTTTGAACAAACTCCAAACAAGAACTAATACGACTCAACAGCTGAATTCCTGTTTGTGCAGCCACAGTTAAATGAGTGTCATCCGCAAAGCTGAGGATAATTATTTTCCCCCGTCACATCCAAATTAAAGATCAAGTGAAATCGTACTAAAAGCTCTGCATAAATCATTTGTAAAAACTAGTAATAACAGGGGACCAAGAACAGATCCTATAGGTACTCCAAATTTAACATTACTGACTGAAGCAACGATATCCCCTAATTGTATATGTTAAGTTCTTTCTTTTAAAAACGAGGACAGTAATTCAGGAAATGGTCCTTTAAAACCACAATTTTCTAATTTGGCAATGAATATAAAATGGTCAACGCAGTAAAAAGATTTTACAATATCAAGCAAAACAGAAGCAACTTTCATACCATTATCCAACATATAACTCTCAAAAGTTGTCAAAAATGAAACACCAGGATCAGTAGATAAACCACTCCAAAAACCAAATTGATTTGGATCAAAAAATGACTTACTCTCCAAAAACTCAACCATTCTTTTAACTATTAATTTCTCAAATCTGGATACTACTGGTAATAAAAAAAATGGGCCTATAATTTCCTAGGACATTTTTATCCCTGCCTTTTTATAGAAGAATAACTTTTGTAATTTTAAAACAACTTGGAAACACTCCAGTCCTAAAACATTCATCAAATAAGTACACTAAATGACCGGAAATAACAGGCTAAATATATTTTAAAGTTTTAACTGTTACAAAATCAGAGCCTGAAGCTCGAATTTTTGTATTTTTCAATGTTTCAGAAAGCTCAGAAGCATTGATTGGCTTCAAACATGGTGAAACATCACTTGCGTTCAATAGATATATTTTTAAACTAAGCTTTTGCTCAGACTTTCACTATACTTTGAATTTAATCCTTCCACAGATTAGTAAAATGACGGCACATTCTATCAGCGATCGTATTATCATTATGTATACCATCCGGAAATATAACATTGTAATTAGGTTTTGCCATGTTTTTCTGGATTTTCCGTGGATTTGCACTACCTATTTTACTTATTTATTATGGTTATATGGGTTTTAAACAGTGCATAAGAAATAAACATGGATAAGACTGTTTACTTGACACTGTTATTAAACAGTTACTAAACACCCATGTTTTTTTCACAAGATTTAAATTAGTTACGATAGTAATCAGCTTTGACTTTACGAGGTAGTGTATTTAACTGGTTACTTTAAATCTTATAGTCTGTTTCATCACTTACACTATTACTAGCCGCACATATTTTGAACAAATGCCTTCTCTAATAATAGCCTTTAAAAGAGCCCAAGGTATCCATGGTTTCTTTAGAGTTTCTCTACAGCGAGTTACACTTTTAAGAATACTACAATCAAACAATAAACTACTTACAATTGAATACCAGTTTTGAAACTTAGTATTAATATCTAGTTCTTCACTGTTTAGAAATTCAGGACTACATTTCTCTAACATTACTTTATATGTCTATTTTATGAATTTGTGTTAGGCCTAGGGCCACTACAAAAAAAAAATTTGAACGCCTGTTAATATCCCAAAATGGTCAGATACTTCAGATATCTGGTTAAAAAGGCCTTTGGTAACTTCCTTCAAAAAACGGAAGTAAATATAACCAACAATAATATGACTGAAATAACCATCCTTAACACAAACAACAAGCGAATTAAAAGAAAATAGAGTAAGAAAATGTACAAACAGAAGAAAACACAAGCTAAACTTTTCCTCTGCAAAATTGTCCAAGGAAGTAATAAATCGTAAACCAGCACAGTTCACAATATTTTTTTTACCGGATACCTACACAATATAGACACACAAACACACCACTCACTCACACTGAAAGGAAAAACAAAGGGAAAAGGGGAAGTTGTGTACTATAACAAAAACAACATATACAAACATACAGTTAAAAGGAAAAATATAAGCAAAGGGAAAAAAAAAAAGGCAAAAAGATTTGCATGGACATACTATATAATTATAGTTTCATTGTAGAACACCGCCGAAACACACTGGCTGGCTTAATTTGGGAATTAATTGATCACATTTATATACAGCTTTCACTCCATTTGATCTTTCGATACGAATAACTGGCGGAACAGAATTGGAAACCCAAGACGGTATGCCTAGTGCAGTCAATTCATCTTTCATTGCAAATAACTTTTTCGAGCAACATGAATAGAAATAGATGCATCATCACTCAAATAAATGTTAATGTGATTAGCTACTCACTTGCCTTTCAGCCTTTTACCTCTTTTTAATATTTAATACCTTAGCATCATTTAATACCTTAATACTTAATAATTCAATTTAATACCTTAGCATCAGATGACCGAACATTAACAATAAAGATTTTTTTTTCCTTCTTTACCATCACAATAGAGTACTCCGGTATTTCAGACATCTGCCGACCGTCCTGACAAATTTTTTCGAAAGTGACTTTAGCGTCATTTTGGCTTTCAGGCGGAAAATTTCACACAATAAGGTTGCAGTCGTTATCTCGATATTCAAGGGATATTAGGCGGTTTGATAAATCAGAGGTAGAATCTCTGAAGAAACTAGCCTCCTCCAAGACAACACAGAGATGTTTCTTGAGTTTAACAACTTCGCTTTTCATGCTAGTAACTTCAGCATCAACGCGATTAATTTTGTGTTTAAATTTGTATGTCCAGATTCCACTGTTGAAATACGGCATTCCAATGTTTATAATCTATCAACACTTGACTCAAAAACCTTCTTATTATCTTTTACAATTTCTAACATCTGAGTGAAACCGAATTTAGAAACCAGGAATCTGCGTACAATTATTTTGATAACTTGCTTCTTGGTTAAGTAATCTGCTTTTCTTTTTGTGTGTGTGTTGTTGCCAGGCTTTGTAAATTTTACAGTAGTAATTGAAGATTTCGCACATTTAATACAGTGCACTGTTAAAGTGAGGTTTTAGTTTTTTTTTTTTTTTTGTATTCAAAGTGGCAGCAATTTCTCACGGATGCGCTGCTAGTCCTTGCTATCCTTATTCCATAATAAACTGCTAATAGCCTTGTTCTTCTTCTTAGCAAAAACGACATTCGTAGGCCTGAGAGGGATTTGTAATGGTCACCTTGGGTTCTCTTCGTAATTACATAAAAAAAACTATTTTTTTTTAACTGAAAGCAAAGAGCGACAAACTTAAAATGAACAGAAATTACTCCGTGTATGAAAGGGACTGTTCCCTTCTCAACGCCCCGCTCTTCGCGCTTAAGTTTGACTCTTTCTCTCTATTCTACTTTATTAAACAGTAAAAAACTTTAGCGTAAAGAGCAGGGCGTTAAGAAGGGAACAGTCCCTTTCATACACGGAGTAGTTTCTGTTCGTTTTAAGTTTTAATGTCGCTCCTTACTTTCAGTTAAAAAAAAAACTAGTTTTTTTTATGTAATTTCTGAACGTTTTTGAATTAATGCATGTTTGATTTTGGCTCTCCGCTCTTAAATTATTAAAATGTAATTTGCATATTAATTCTTTTTTTTGGCTAGATGGCTTTCTCTTAGTTTTGATCAGACGATTTTGCGAAAAATAGGGTGGGAGAGGAGGCCTAGTTTCCCTCCAATTTTTCTGTTACTTTAAAAGGCAACTAGAACTTTTAATTTTTAACGAACGTTTTTATTTAAAAAAATATATACGGAACTTAGGAATTAACTTACGTAACGAACTTCTATATTCTTACATTTTTATTATGTATATGGGGGGGTTTGTCCCCTCGTTAATACCTCGCTCTTTACATTAAAGCTTAGATTTTGTCCCAATTCGTTAAGAATGACCCCTGAATCAGAAAGGCCGTAGAATAAATAGTTGAAGTTAGTGAAAATACTTTAGCATAAAGAGCGAGTCATTTTGGGAGGAGAAGAACCCCTCATATGCGTAATAATCTCTGTTCGTTTTAAGTTTTAATGCTGCTCCTTACTCTCAGTTGAAAAAACCTTTTCATGTTTATTTTTTCATTATTTTTTTAATAATGCTAGAAAATCCTGCGTCCGCTTCATTGAATTTCTCTTCCCCCATGACATATTCCTTCAAGGAAAGATCCTCCCATAAAGCCCCCTCCCATCAACCCCCCCCCCTCAAACCAAAAAAAAAAAACCCTGAAAACGTCTGTATACTTCCCAATAACCATTACTGTATGTAAATACTGATCAAAGTTTGTAACTTGCAGCCCCTTCCCCGGGGACTGTGGGGGAGTAAGTTATCCCCAAAGACATAGTTATTATGGTTTTCGACTATGCTGAACAAAATGGCTATCTCAAAATTTTGATCCATTGACTTTGGGAAAAAATGAGCGTGAGAGGGGACCTAGGTGCCCTCCAATTTTTTGGTCACTTAAAAAGGGCAGTAGAACTTTTCATATCCATTAGAATGAGCCCTCTTACGACATTCTAGGCCTATTAGGTCGATGCGATGACCCTTTGAAAAAAAACAACAAATAAACACGCACCCCTGATCGGTCTTCTGGCAAAAAAATACGAAGTTCCACATTTTGTAGATAGGAGCTTGAAACTTTTGCAATAGGGTTCTCTGATGCGCTGAATGCGATGGTGTGATTTTCGTTAAGATTTTTAGGGGTGTTTCCCCCTATTTTCCAAAATAAGGCAAATTTTCTCAGGCTCGTAACTTTTGATGACAAAGACTAAATATGATGAAACTTATATATTTAAAATCAGCATAAAAATCCAATTCATTTGATGTATCTTTTAGTATCAAAATTCCGTTTTTTAGCGTTTCGTTTACTATTGAGCCGGGTCGCGCCTTACTACAGTTCGTTACCATGGACTGTTTGATTCAGTAGTCCCCGACGATTTCAAGTGAACTAGATATAATAGGATTCTTAAAAGAAAGATTATCCCCAAGGAATACCTCTGAAAACTTTACTACAGTATGGGGTGAACTTAGTTTAACTCTTTTTACATGGGGGTGCAACTCAATCAGGTAAAACCAAAACCAATTTGAGAAAATACAAAAAACTGGAGTTTTGAATAACTAAGGGAAATACAATTTACTGAACTATGCATACGCTCAATCAATCAAAAACAAAGGCTTCGTCTGTAATTCTGACATACCCTGTTTGCGAACCAGTACTGTCCTTTACATAGGCAAATAGTACCAAGGCGCTAAAACCAGCTTTTAAATCAAGAGAAATAGAGCATCCTTAGAGGTAGGATAGTAGACATTATGAAGCTTCACCCTGAGTACCAAAATTAAAAAGTTTTCGAGAACTTTGTGAAATGGCAAAAGCCCTTCAGATGGCCAAAAAACAGCAGTCCACGCTTCTTTCCATGCTAATGCTACAATAGTGAAACTAACAAGGAAAATATAAGTATGTCCATTAGAGAGCTTTAGGCCAAGACTTATCTGATTTGGGTAGGGGAAAAATGTTTGCCTTGAAAAATTTCATTCGATTATTGTCTGAATTATTTGCATGTCTGTAAGTGACGAATATGGCAGTTATTGTATGCACAATTTGAATGTGAATATATTGGCAGAATATATTTTGGAAATCTACGATAAATTTTGTTTTCTAACACTCAATGGTACAGCCCCAAGAAATATTCTATTATTTTTCCTCCTTTTCATGGCACTTGGTATTAACCAAGTGACATATAGCAATCGCCAATTCTGTCGGTCTGTCTGTCTGTCTGCCTGTCGGTCTGTCTGTCGGTTCCGGTTTTGCTACTTTAGGCACTTCCAGGTAAGCTAGGACGATGAAATTTGGCAAGCGTATCAGGGACCGGACCGGATTAAATTAGAAATAGTCGTTTTCCCGATTTGACCATCTGGGGGGGGGAGTGGGGGCCCGGTTAATTCGCAAGAAATAGAAAAAATGAAGTATTTTTAACTTATGAGCGGGTGATTGGATCTTAATGAAATTTGATTTTTGGAATGATATTGTGTCTCAGAGCTATTATTTTAAATCCCGACAGGATCTGATGACATTGGGGGGAGTTGGAGGGGGAAAACCTAAAGTCCCGGTTTTGCTACTTTAGGCACTTCCAGGTAAGCTAGGACGATGAAATTTAGCAAGCGTATCAGGGACCGGACCTGATTAAATTAGAAATAGTCGTTTTCCCGATTTGACCATCTGGGGGGGGGGGGCGGTTAATTCGGAAAAAATAGAAAAAATGAAGTATTTTTAACTTATGAGCGGGTGATTGGATCTGAATGAAATTTGATGTTTGGAATGATATTGTGTCTCAGAGCTCTTATTTTAAATCCCGACCGGGTCTGATGACATTGGGGGGAGTTGGAGGGGGGAAACCTAAAATCTTGGAAAACACTTAGAGTGGAGGGATCGGGATGAAACTTGATGGGAAAAATAAGCGCAAGTCCCAGATACATGATTGACATAATCAGAACTGATTCGTTCTCTTTGGGGTAGTTTAGGGGGGGGGGTAATTCTTAAAAATTAGAAAAATGAGGTATTTTCAACCTACGAACGGGTGATCGGATCTCAATGAAATTTGATGTTTAGAAGGATATCGTGTCTTAGAGCTCTTATTTTAAATCCCGGCCGGATCTGGTGATGGGGGCGGGGAGTTGGGAGGGGGAAATCTAAAACTTGGAAAACACTTAGAGTGGAGGGATCGGGATGAAACATGGTGGGAAAATTAAACACAAGTCCTAGATAGGTGATTGACATAAACGGAATGGATCCGCTCTCTTTGGGGTAGTTGGGGGGGAGTATTTCTGAAAAATTGAAAAAAATGAGGTATTTTTAACTAACGAACGGGTGATCGGATCTCAATGAAATTTGATATTTAGAAGGATATCGTGGCTCAGAGCTCTTATTTTAAACCCGACCGGATCTGGTGATATTGGGGGGGGGGGGAAGTTGGGAGGGGGAAACCTAAAACTTGGAAAACACTTAGAGTGGAGGGATCGGGATGAAACTTGGTGGGGGAAAAAACACGAGTCCTAGATACTTGATTGACATAACCAGAACGGATCCGCTCTCTTTGGGGTAGTTGGGGGAAGGGGTTAATTCTGAAAAATTAGAAAAAGGAGGTATTTTTAACTTACGAACGGGTGATTGGATCTCCATGAAATTTGATATTAGAAGGATATCGTGTCTCAAAGCTCTTATTTTAAATCCTGACCGGATCTGGTGACATTGGGGGAAGTTTGGGGTGGGGAAACCTAAAATGATGGAAAACGCTTAGATTGGAGGGATTGGGATGAAACTTGGTTGGAAAAATAAGCAGAAGTCTTTCATACGTGATTTACATAATTGGAACGGATCCGCTCAATTGCGGGGGGGGGGGGGGGTAATTCTGAAAAATAAGAAAAAATGGCGTATTTTTAACTTACGAAGGAGTGATCGGATCTTCATGAAACTTCATATTTAGAAGGATCTCGTAACTCAGATCTCTTATTTTAAATCTCAACCGGATCCAGCGTAATTGGAGGGGGGCAGTTGAGGGGAACCAGAAATCTTAGAAAATACTTAAGAGGTGAGATCAGGATGAAACTGGATGGGAAGAATCAAAACCTGTCTAAGATACGTGACTGACATAACTGGACCGGATCTGCTCTCTTTGGTGGAGTTGGGGGGGGGGTAATTTTGAAAATTGAGGCATTTGTAACTTACGAAAGGGTGACCAGATCTTAATCAAATTTGATATTTAGAAGGATCTTGTGCTTTAAAGCTTTAATTTTAAATACCGATCAGATCCTGTGACATTCGGGGGAGTTGGAGGGGGAAACTGGAATTCTTTGAAAACGTGAAAATTGGGGTATTTTTATTTTACGAACAGGTGATCGGATCGTAATGAAATTTGATATTTTGAAGGAATTCATGTCTCAGAGCTCTTATTTCAAATCCCGACCAGATCGTTCGACATTGGGGGGAGTTGGAGGGGGAAATCTTGGAAAAACACTTGGAGTGTAGGAATCGGGATGAAGCTTGGTGGATAGAATAAACAAATGTCCTTGGTACGTGATTGACTGAACCATACTGGATTCGCTTTTTTTGGGGGAGTTGAGGGGAGGGGTTCAGTGATTTGGCGAGTTTGGTGCTTCTGGGCGTGCTAAAACGATGAAAATTGGTAGGCGTGTCAGGGAGCTTCACAATTTGACTTGATAAAGTCGTTTTCCCAGATTCGACCATCTGGGGGGCAAAAGGGAGAGGAAAAATTAGAAAAAATTAGGTATTTATAACTTACGAGTGGGTGATCGGATCTTAATGAATTTTGATATTTAGAAGGACTTTGTGACTCAGAGCTCTTTTAAATCTTGACCGGCATTAAGCCTTCTATTTTCCTTTTTAAATCAATCTATTGATTTATATAATTTTGCTAGAGCTCATACCATATGATCTCTTGGCTCTTAGCTCTTCTTGCCTCGTCACAAGTGCCATATGAGCTCTTAGCTCCTGTTTATTGGTCTGTTGCTAAAAAACATCTTTCTCTCGTCTTCTTATGGGTTCAATTTCAAGTTCTTTTATTTTTTACAGTAATAACAACATAAATGTGAGCTACTTCCGGCAGAGAGCATAGCTCGAATGGCACGGGAGTAATTCAGAGCCACTATAGAACAGTGTTTCATGAAAATAAAATCACTAGTTTGACTTGGAAGAATATTACAGTTGACCAAATCTTGACCTTTAAATGTTTTTATTTAAGTTCGTCTGTTTAGAGGATCAGAGGTCAAAACCTTCAAAAATATTTACATGTAATGTCACAACATTTATCGTATACGACAGTTAATCTGCTTAATGCTGAATGTACGGATAAATAGATATGCATTAGCGCGGCATGAGGTTTACCTGCGAGATTCTTGATTATAAAGTGTGAATTGTTAGGATGAAACATCAAAAAAACTCACTTTCTTCCTAAAAGATATACCAAAGATTTAAAAGATTAGTTTAGTTAAAAGATTTAAGTGTTTTTTTTTTATCATAATTTTTTAAGACAATAAAAGCACGGACATTTGTAAGATTTTATCATAACTATTAAAGGGTGCTACCTCGTTATCCTACCTCGTCACAGCAATGTTCTTCTCGTATACAGCGCGAATCACTTGTACATTCTTATATGGTATAGCATTGAAAGATTGAACCTTCACTGAAGGCAAATTTGTCTTAAATCAAATGCATGTTTACAATGCATAAAATATTATATAGTATTAAAATTATTTATAGTATTAAAAATCTATCGAGCTTCAAAGAAAAAAATGTATTTACTCTTAATTCATTTGAGAGACAGGCGTGTCTTTCAATACTCTGTTTTTTTGTTTTTTTTTGTTTTTTTTTTCGTTTACGTGTAGTAAACATCTAATGGTATTACATCCATCCCCAATCGACAAACCAGGACTGATAAACATAACGGCCTATTGATATTTGTATTCGGAATGAAAAATATGCCAGTCTGTGATCACTTTGTGTCAGTCTGTGCTTCCTCATCACTTTTCAACAATGTAGTTCTCGATGCGCCATCTACTGCTCCCTTGTTCTTTGTTTTGCCATGTCGCTTGTCTGTTCTAGAGACGAAATTTCGAAGTTTCGTCGAATGAAAAATCAACGACTTAATGTAACAAAATCCAAAGTTATATTATTCAACTGAAAATGTGTTCCACAAGAATAAATTCAACTAGAAGTCAGCACGACCAAGCCAGTTAATAACATAGCTTGTCTTAGTCTCCCTATCGGCTCCTCAACACAGTGTACACGACAACTCGTCGCCTGGAAGTGAAATTGGTGTTTTAGGCACTTCCAAGCAATATTGAGTTATTATTACATCCTAGTTTTTTTTATTTTTGTGCTCCTTCTGAATCTGGACTCCGTTTGAGCGTATCTCACTCCCATGCAATGCTATGAGTCACAACAGTTTTGACGTAACTTGCATTATTTTCATTCTGTTGGAAGCGTAATGGACGCATCAGTTATGTTTTGTTAACAGAGGACTTTTTGACGTATCTGCGCATTCGCCTGTACTTTTTAGGAGAAAATTTTTTGAAAACGTAAAAAAAGAGTAACAAAAGATTAAATAGAAAATTGTTTCCTATTGTTGCAAATGTAGAGAAGCTGCTGGAAGATGCTTGAAGGTACGTATGGTACCGGAAGCTTCAAGTTTGGACTAAATAGGCTGGAGAACTCCCAACTGAGTCACCTCTCAGCTTAGCTAAGATCTGGAGTTTAAGAGACACCCCAGTTCCACGAACGCTAGAGTTGAGAGATGTCCCGAAAAGAAAGGTCTCACATCAAGGCAGGGAGAAAAAACGAAAGGTATAATGATGACATTTAAATGTAACCGTTTCTTAACATTCTTTTGTATCTATTTTTGTTAGTATATTATATCCGAATTTCTTTAAAAGTATTACTCAGTTTGTTCTCACACCTTTTAGGTCAGTTTTGCCGTAAGTCGTATGTCTGATGTTTAACACACTTGATCCGGTTTTGACTTATCTGAAAAGTTGATCAACTGTTAAAACCCAATTGACGTAACAGTATTTTGGCAATTTATTGTCCCAAAACTGTTTGATATTTTACTTGGAAATTCTCACTATTCCTCTATAATACCATGCTTTTCTGCTTAAATTTTTTTCGCATTTCTGTTTTACTAGATTGCAAACATTCAACCGCATTTTTTTTTCGAAATTTTGTATTCTTCACTTATGCCAATACCGCTTCCAGCTGACGAACTGTTAATCCACGTCGAGGGTCAATTCGGTCTAGCTTATACATCCTTTGTCACAAATAAGTTATGTTTGAGTTACTGTCTTCTTTTGGAAGTCTAATTCTGCTGCTCTATCATATTATTTACATTTAGCTACTGTTTCGATTTTTTTTTTTTTTTATTGTTATTAATATGAGCAGCTTTACGTAAGTAATTGTTGTGTTTTTAAGTGTTTTGCTTACTGGATTTGATTGAAGACAAACCATCCTTTATCTTGGTACCAACCCTGTAAATTTATCAAAATGTTTCTTTTCTTCTTCTTCTTTGTTTATGTTCTTTCTTTTTCCTTCTCTGTTTGACGGGTTTTCAAATAAATTCAAATATGTATTAGGAGTTGCGTAAAACAGTAAAACCTCTTCGATTCGAACTCTATTGCGAATAAAAATATTTCACAATTTGTACTAGCTTCTTAGGATTTCAGACTACAGTATTGGTCTAAACAGGTGAATATGTTTAATTTTGCTGATTCTAGTGAGGATATGCATCACTGGGTTGGGATAAGATCCCTCCGCGGGAAAACGATAATCTGGTTTAAATACAGTGTAGATGGGCAATTCTAACCGTCACGTCAAGAGGGCCTACAATTGCCTCTAGAACTGTCTGTTAGATAAGTAGTCTATGTCTAGAGAGGTGATTCACTGTCAATACTACAGACAAAATGCCCAACTGAGCAATTTTTTGGTAACTGAAATTTTTGGTGCTTTTACTCGTTTGTTTGCATTTTCTTCCAGAATATTTTCATGAATGTTTCGTATTGGAACAAGCTTATCCAGAAATATATCATTTTTGAAAAAGAAATTCAAAAGAATTAGCTATAAACTATGAAATCATCATGAATTATCTCGTGATTAGTTATCAGTTTTAACCCTATGATAGTTTAATAAATATTGATCAATAAGCACGTGCTGATCATTTAAATTAATTGACAATGCAAAACTGTCTTCCAATATACGTCACCATCATGACAAATATCTTCAAGGCATGCTTTTCCACTCGAACCTTTATTTAACATTGCAGCGTAGGCCAGTTCGACATCTCTATATTTATATTTTGTCTATGGTCGACAATGTATATTCTTAAAAAAATAAACAATATGTTTGAAAAAGAAAGAAGAGCTGTACTGATAATCAGTAAATGTCTTTTTTGTTTAGGCTGGTGGTACTCCCTATCTAAATCCAGCAGGACCAGCTCAATTAGCTGCTGGACCAGCTTATGCGTATTTCTACAGTAATCTTCCAAGTGGATTCCAGTACGGAGCACCCGCAGCAGCTGCTATCTATCCAGTGAGTTATTTGTTATTCCTATATTGTGAAAATAGACTATAAACTACAAGATCTTCAGATATCCACAAAAACTAGTCTCCTTTAAAAAGGAGATAGCAAAGGCATCACAGCACCACATTATTTAGAAAATGTGGATTTATTTTATTTTAGATGCGAGGTAAGTTAGATTTCTCAGCCAAAAGAACAAATCGAGCTCAATCTTCGTGAAATGAAGTTTGGTTTTCCATATTTCTCAGGATCAGCATTTTGTACATCGACTTTCTTCATTAGGATGTCAGTATAATTTTATTAGCACATTCAGGGATTTAACTGTGGGAGTGGCGATTGTTTTATATATGGCATTTTGGTTTTAGTCAGTTTTTAAGATTTCTTTGTTGTTCCGGTTTTTTTCTTGACATAAGAAGAAAGTTCTTGTAGAGCTTGTAGAAATAAATATTTTCTTATCTCTTATCTTAGTTGTATCCCGGCTGTTGTTCTTATTCGCTTGTTTCTATCTACTAGGTATCCGCTGCCACTACAGGAGCGACTGCAAGTTCCTACAAGAGTCCTTCTGCCTCACAAGCTCCCTATGGTTATGGTGGATATGACAGTAGTGATTATACAAAAACGGCTTATGTCAACCAATCAATGGCTAAAACGGCCGCTGATCTGGGCGTTGGTGCTTCAGTCCATGGGAAAACTGCAACTTATCAACTTGGAAAGGTATTTTGTAGAGTCCACCTTGTGTTTTTGTATTTTGTGCGAGTTTTTCTTTGTTTTTATAAACGTTCTATTTTAGTATATCTTTCTGCAATAGTTTTATGTCAATCGCATAGACACTATTAACAAGTTTTTAAAAGGGCGCAAGTCTAACTCATTGTTGACACAATTAAAAAAAAAAAAGAACATGTTGAAGATATGCTAACATTTATAGGAAAAAATAGTGCCCGAATACAAATAATTGTAACCCAAGGTAACAGTTGCGGAACAACAGAAGTAGCAATATTTACGGGGTTGTGCCTGTAAACAATGTTTACAAGCGCAGGAAAAGTCTTAGTAACTGATCCCTATTAAATGAAATTGATCGGCAGGTTCTTCTTATGGATCCTGACGAAAAGAATGTCCGCCTATCCTCACAAAGGTAAGATCAAGCTTGGATGCTTGTTACCATAAGTGTAGCTGTTGACTAAGTTTGGTCAGGCTCCAACGGTCACTTCTGGTAGGTATCCTGGTGAAAAGAATTTTGGTTTCCCTCCCCCCTCTCGGTCCAAGATCGAATTTTGGATTGTGCCCGGGCATCCTAAAAGTACATCCAGAACAATTATCTTTTATTTCCCATGAAGTTTCATCGAGATTTTGCTACTCTTTTCGGTAGATGTGTTAATGACACAAAACTGGGGGAACCCCTTCCCTTCAAATTTCTTTTCAGAAATTTGGGTCCAAATGGAGAAATAAAAAAAAAAGAAAAAATTTAGGAATTTTCAGATTGATCTCTCTAGGATGATTTTGTAAAAATCTAAGAGACGCGGAATTTGTGATACATAGACAATTCTATTCTCTAGACGAATCTAATGTTACATCATTGCTTAGAAGTTAACTTTTGAAGCTAAGGCAGTTTCGTTATTAGGTAAAAAAAGATTTCAATTTTAATTTTTTTATTATTATTACTGGAAAATCTGCTAACTTCATCGGAACTTCTCCTCTCTATTTGTAACTCTCAGCTCTTTTTGTTGTAGAACTACAGACCATTTATGATGATTTTAAAAATGAATGTGTTTTTCGCTTCTTTTTTTTAAGTTAAACTTTCGAGAGTTTCAGTAGGATTTATAAAAGCAAAAAATATGGCAACTTAAAGTTAAGAATTTTAATATTTAATGGCACGATGATGGTATTAAAAAAAATGTTTGTACTAAGTGTCTGAAATAATACTCATTAAAAATTCGTTGCTGCACAAAGCCACCAGGAGCTAAAACAGCTATTCTCCTCCACCACACTGTTCTGAGCTTCACTTTTATGCTTGCTATGAAGCTCCTACTTCTTTTCAATTGTGCCAATGTGGGGAGGGGGAGCTTTGGTCTCTCCTATCTCGATTTTCGCCCCCTCATCTGGATTTCAAAAAATAGATTTATTTATATTTTCAACAAAAAATAACCATTTGGTATTTTCATTAAAAAAAAATTATTGAAACGTGTCCTCATCTGGATTTCAAGCAATACTTTTTTTTTAGATATTTTCAACGAAAAATAACCCTTTTTGTTATTTTCATTTAAAAAATAATTGAAAAATGCCCCCACTATATTTTGGACAGCATATATTTACCCCCCCTCCCCATAATTTCGTGGATTGGTGCTACTGCTTTCTTTTGTGTTTTGACCTCTCCCTATACCATTCAAGGACATCTGGCTTTTTGTTTGCTCTGATTTAGATTGCGAAAAGCACGATATGTGGATACCTATCATCCTTCGTATATAAAACGTGCCGAAACTTAGGATTTCTTTCAGTAGAGCCCTAGAAAGTGGGACCGAACCAATGTTTTTTCCGCACAGCTCATTGTTTGATACATAGTCATAACGAATACGTAAAACTAAATGTCTTGCATATCTTCCTCTACCTTTCGAAGCGCTCATGTTTCAAACATGCCTGACCACTTACTTTGCCCTGGCTTTTACTATCCTAATCTTAGTTCTAAGAATGATCTTCCTGCTCTTCTAATTTTCTTTCTTGCACTAAGAAAACACCCTGCGCGCAGTTATTTCAATAACACTTGTTAGGTCGTCAATGCATCCACCATTAACGCTGCCTAGATAAGTGACGCTATTTTACCTCGTCACAGCAATGTTATTCTCGTACACAACGCGAATCACTTGTACGTTCTTATATGGTATAGCATTGAAGGATTGAACCTTCACTGAAGGCAAATTTGTCTATTAAATCAAATGCATGTTTACAATCTATAAAACTCGGGATTATATGGTTCTTATAATTCAAACTTCGCACTGCTAATCTATGCGGAAAAATGTACTTTCCCTTTTCTAAAACTCTATTGTTCTTCATTTAAAACTTCATCTACCGCATCTCTTAGTCAAGTGCCATCATGCTAAGTGAATTGCTTCCTATCAGAATATAACCAATGTTTGTATAATTAATAAGTTCACTCATCGCAATTGCACGGTTATATAGTTTTAAAATTGGGACCAGTTTTTATTTTTAGGTTCTTGTAAATGCAAAACGGGGCAGTTATGTAACTTAAAACAGTCTAAATAAAATCTATCCAGGAGGTAAAACACTAATCCATCAAAAAATCGTATAAAATAGATTTCGTGAAGGCATGTTATGAAGATTTATTCTAGTGAACTGTATTCTTCTGCGGCTGATCGATTATATTCCTTTTCTTGTTCAGAGTGGATATGATAAAGGATTTCATACTGGTACACCCCCTCCTTTTGGTATGACTGGTGCAAGTGCAGCGCATCTCGGCAACCCTGTGGCAGCTGGCTATCCACAGATGTTTGTCCCTGCAATGCCACACCAATCGGCATCAGCTTTAATTCATCAACAACTACATGGGGTAGGCTTTGTTTATACTTACAAATTAACTTCCAAACTTTCTTTCAGCTTGTGTTCATAGATCATAGAAGGGATTGCATCGTTTAAAACTAAACAATTGTATATACAACTAATTAAATTTTTCTCTGATAATTTTTTTCTTATGATGAAGATAAGTAGGAGCCAAACTTTAGTATGAATTTCCCTATAATCTTTTTTTACATATTAAAAAGAAGCTAACGCCCTTTAACATAGGTATGATCGAGGTATTTTGGTGTTTTGACAGAAGACATGATGAAGAGCATCATAGCTTATTGGGAAACTGCAAAAATAACGATGATTATTTCACAACTTGCGGGATTATTGTGAAGCAATACAAAAAATGTGATTTTCCTCTATTGAGCTGTTTTGTCAACTTTTCTCGTCCTTAGAATATACTTTTATTAATTACCAAAAGTTTGATGAAGGCTATATTTTATCCAACAAGAGTTAATAAAATGTCATGACGCTTCGCTAATTTTTATCTCAGATATTGTTGTTTTCTTTTACAATTTGAGATACATACTAAGATACAATTTGAGATACAATTCTAATATATCTTTTGTGTAAAGTGCAAAAACAACAAGTGGTTTTCTGAGACGATTTTCTAATGTTTTTCTTGAAACAGGACGGAAAATAATTTTCTTTGCTGTTTCTTTTTGTAATGAATATTCCCTGGTTCTTGTTGGTAAATACTGTGGTTCACTCAGTGCTAGAAGACATTTCGGCTATTTTCTGATTAACTCAAAATATGTTACGAACTGAAATTCCCACTATAAATACAATTTCACATATATTTGAAAAAGAACAGGAATTCAAATACATGAAATCGAATATAAGTAAAATCTCGAATGCTTTAATCATGTTAAAGTAACAATTAGAAGTACAAGGTTCTGACGAAAATCACTAGTAGAAGACATTAACCTTTGTGTCTCTGCTAAATGAATAATAGTGACTGGTTGTTAAATTGTCTTGTCCTTACTGCCAGGATTATAGAAGTAATGTTTAAATACATAGCTTATTTAAAGAAGAAGCATGTATTACAAGCACGTATGACGGGGGGGGGGATTTTCAACGAATTTCTGGAAAATTATTATTCAAAATATTAGTTTTTGTTGTCCCCTTCCCCGAAAATACATGTATACGTGTCTGAAGCATCGTTCTGTAGTTATATTTCAGAAATGGAAAAATAAACCAACAAAAAACTAAGAGCTGTTTAACTGATACAATTCTAGTAATTCAGCTGAAAAAATGCAAACAATTTTGCTGTCTCTGTTTAGTTTCAATTAAATTAAATTAATTTGTCTCTCAGTGGATGCTCTTAACAAAATGCCATCATAATAAGCTCATCTATGTTTTTTTTTTACTGTTGTCTTCTAGTCATCAGCCATCGATACAAGTGTCTGGTTTCAGTTGGCTATGTTTTAACTTGTTAAATCCATTTAAGCTTAAAAGCTAAGAAATTCTTTGATATACTTTATTGGAAATTAAAGGTCATTTTTAAGATACATAGTTTTAGATTTTGTGTCATAGTACAATTTTGGCTTCGTAATGAATCACACTTTACATCAGCTAGGAAAGTTTTCTAAATAATTTTAAATTTCATTATTTCTAATAGTAATTTTTGATGTTTTATGCATTTAGAACTTGCTGTGCATTCAAATTGGTTCGTTTTTTTCCAGGACAACTTAAATAGTCAAAGAGGTTCGGCTGGCGGTCAAGGAAAGGGAGCTCCGTCAAGTAAGCCCTATGGCGGCTCTTATTGGGGCAATTAAACGTTGGCCAATTGTGAAGTATCCTCCTCCTTGTCAAGACACACTGAAGGTGTGGAATGTATTTGTTAGTTGTGTTAGCACTGTCATACTTTAAGCAAGGCTATTTGTAAGTTTTCACTTTTCTCTTGAAGAGACAGAGTAAAGTTTTGACCATGTATAGTCGCTCCTTTAGTGAAATTTTATTTGCTTCTTTTTTTTACGCGGTGAAAAAAGTTGGAAAAAAATTGTATTGTAGTACGCAGTAATTGGCCGGAACTTCCATGGTATTTTGTTTCCAGAGATTATTCTGATTTGTCTCTTGATTTATTGACCTGTCTTGTTTTGTAATGCTTCTCCTCTTCTTGTAGCTAAGATTACATTATGGAATAACTGAATAAAAGAAGTCTTGGACTAATATTTGTTTTCATCTATCCAACGTAGGATCCTGCACGACATTTATTAAAGTCAGGAAAAAAAAGAAGCAAGTTTCATTTGGTTATGCTAATTTAAAGAGTGCTCTGTTGCAATGTATGAATTTTACTTCACAGTGAAGGAAATTACGTTTCGCTTTCTATTGTTTTCACTACTTTTATAAAAACAGTTTTTATGGCGCTTGGTATTACCAATCGCGAATTCTGTCGGTCGTCTGTCTGTCGGTCCTGGTTTTGCTACTTTAGGCACTTCTAGGTAAGCCAGTACGATGAAATTTGGCAGGCGGATCAGGGACCGGACCAGATTAAATTAGAAATGGTCGTTTTCACGATTGGACCATCTGGGGGGAGAGTGGGGGCCCGTTGATTCGGAAAAAATAGAAAAAAAATGAAGTATTTTTAACTTACGAACGGTTGATCAGATTTTAATGAAATTTGATGTTTGGAAGGATATCGTGTCTCAGAGCTGTTATTTTAGATCCCGACCGGATTTGGTGACATTGGGGGGGGGAGTTGGGAGAGGGAAACCTAAAATCTTGGAAAACACTTAAGAGCGGAGGGATCGAGATGAAACTTGGTGAGAAAAATAAGCACAAATCCTAGATATATGATTGACATAACCGGAACGGATCCGCTCTCTTTGGGGTATTTGGGGGGGGGGTTAATTCTGAAAAATTAGAAAAAATGAGGTATTTTTAACTTACGAACGGGTGATCGGATCTCAATGAAATTTGATATTTAGAAGGTTTTCTTGTCTCATAGCTCTTATTTTAAATCCCGGCTGGATCTGCTGACATTGGGGGGGGGGGGGCTAAAATCATGGAAAACGCTTATATTGGAGGGGTCGGGATGAAACTTGGTGGGAAAAATAAGCAGAAGTCTTAGATACGTGATTTACATAATTGGAACGGATCCGCTCTATCGGAGGGGGGGGAATTCCGACCTGATCCTGTGACATTGGGGGGAGTTGGAGGGGGAAAACGTGAGAATTGGGGTATTTTTATCTTCCGAATCGGATCTTAATGAAATTTGATATTTAGAAGGAATTCATGTATCAGAGCTCTTATTTCCAATCCCGACCAGATCTTTTGACATTGGGGGGAGTTGGAGGGGGAAATCTTGGAAAACACTTGGAGTGGAGGAATCGGGATGAAGCTTGGTGGATAGAATAAGCAAATTTCCTTGATACGTGATTGACGTAACCGTACTGGATTCGCTCTCTTTGGGGGAGTTGGAGGGAGGCGTTCAGTGATTTGGCGAGTTTGGTTCTTCTGGACGTGCTAGGGCGATGAAAATTGGTAGGCGTGTCAGGGACCTGCACAAATTGACTTGATAAAGTCGTTTTCCCAGATTCGACCATCTGGTGGGTTAAAGGGAGAGGAAAAATTAGAAAAAAATGAGGTATTTACAACTTACGGGTGGGTGATCAGATCTTAATGAATTTTGATATTTAGAAGGACATCGTGACTCAGAGCTCTTATTTTAAATCTTGACCGGCATTAAGCCTCTGATTTTCCTTTTAAATCAATCTATTGATTCTTAGAATTTTGTTAGAGCTTATACCATATGAACTCTTGGCTCTTAGGTCTTCTTGCCTCGTAACAAGTGCCATATGAGCTCTTAGCTCTTGTTGTATAAGGAAAAGTGCTCTCTTTCGTCAAGGAATCAATACCCAAAAAAATTATATCTAGAGCTTTACATTGCAACTAACTCTTGTGACTTTCCGAAAACATGGAAACAATAATCCTTTCCAATTTCGAAACAAGATCTGGAAAGTGGCTTAAACCGTCCATTCAAATGTGATGAAACTAATGGAGTGTGTTGGTTCTTTTTATATTTTGATAAAAGACCAGAAAAACAAATGGCTCCGTAAGTAATGGTACGTTAGGCTAAGGGTAAAAAAAGGAAAAAGCAAGTAAAAAACTACTAAATGTCCTACTGATATCAAATATTTCGATGATATTCTTAGCGGACTTCCAGAATTTATTATTGTCATTTCTGTTTTATTAGTTTTCTTTTTTATTCTTACTACTGGGAATAGACATGTTTGTATCGTTTACTACAAGAACTGTAAGCCATTTTTCAAAATGGGTAGATATATATGCATACACGATCTTAGTAAATGGGTAGATATTTTGCTATTCTTTGGGAGAGGACGCTTCAAGAAAAAGTAAATCTTATTTACTGTTAAGCAATCGATCATTTCTCTTCATAACAACTGCTTAAAATTCCGAGGAAGACAATTGTATATTATTGATTACAGGTAAGCCTATTAAAATACTAGAAAACAGCCAAGATGAAGAAAGAACAATATTTGCAAGACTGCCTTGGAAAACTAACTGAACAGTTTGGTTGAACTTCGATGAATTAGCAACTTTCTCATTTTGACAACCTTGTATCTTTTTCTTTGCTTCAATTAAGAGCACCTTTTTATCGCCAAATCGTTTTGTATTTTGGCAAAAATATACAAATACTTTCTCATTTCTAATAAAACTGTGCTACACAGTTTATGGCCAAATAAAATCTCGATGTGCGAATGAAACTCTTGAAGTGGAATTTGAAAATGTGACCAGCAATTCTCCATTGCAGGCATATTTTTGAATTCAGCCTAACAAGTAAGCCACTTTTGTCTCCTAGTCCAGATTTGTTGCAGTTGCTTCTTTTTGGGCATTCAGTAATATTCTCGTTTTGGAAAAACTTGCAATCATTGGGGCTGCACAAACTCAAAGAAGGTTGACACCTCGTCACAAGAGAATCTATCGTTGCTCTACTAATGTAGCTATATTTTTACATTCTGCCCAAGTTTCTTCAGATCTTTCTGAAGGGTTTGAAATGTCATAACATAGATAACTACCATCAAAGCATGGATTTCGTCTGGGGAAAAGGAGGGGCACCATAAAACAGTTCTAGAAAGGAAGAGAATAACTTCAAATGAGGGTAGTTAACCAATGGTGTCATTTCGTCAAAACCCAGGGGGGAGGGCGAAGTTGGAACCAATTTTCCCAAATCAAGCCAAAATGAAAAATGAGCCATATAGTACCATAAGGACAAACATATACTAAAGAAAACTAACCTTATTCTCTCGATGATTGAATTATGCAAGCTTATCTTAGTTTCGACAAAAAAAAATTTACAGAAACTCTTATTATTGCAAAAAATCTGAGATCTGGAGGGATAAGTTGCCTCTCCTGTCCCATAGAAAATTACGCCCCTGTAACCACTTTCTTTAGTTTAGGGACTCTCCTATATGGGAAATCCCATATTTTGGCTGACTCATAAAGTTGCCCCCTCCTCTCCCTAAAAGCATAAATTAACAGTCTTCAGTGTCTAGGGTCTTTTTCCTACAATTAATACCATGGAAATTAAAGTCAGACGAAAATCCAGATTGCATTGAACTCATTCAGACATTTACAATTTTTAGTTTACTAGCCCTTTCTCCTCTTTTTCAGCTTCGCGATAGTATTTTAGTGCTATACTCGCATGTCTGGCAAAAACATCAAGGTCGTTCTATGTTGTTTTGGCTTCATCCGCCTTCATCCTCATTTTTATCTTGTATGACTGTTTCGATTATCACTATGAATGCCCAAGATAGTGCGCCCCAAAAAATGCCAATATATTTTACAAGTTGAACTAAGCTTATTTTTTCAATATTGTTCTTTTTTTCTTCAAGTGATTTTGATGATACCGGTGTGACTCGGAAAACTCCATGGGCCACTTTTACCTCAGACCAGATCAAATAAATGGCGTAAGTATTATCCAGCAATGTGTCTTTGTATTAGCTTAATGCTCTTATGAATGTGTTTGATACCAAAATTATTTTAATTTCTGGGTTTAGTCAACTCCTGTTTGGATTTTCAAATTCGTGTTCCTTGAAAAAAAAAGCAAAAATGTGATGAACAAATAGACTCATTGGTTCTTAAGAGGCAAAAGTACCTAATTATTTTATTTAAGTAACAAGAAATTCACAGTACTTAAGTCCCTAAGTGCTCTGAAATTGTACTGAAATGGAACTTAACTAAAAGGAATGAAATCATTTACAACATTGACCTTTGGTACCATCCCCAGCTCTAAATTTTTTTTTTTCTTACCTGTATGTTAAAACCTAGTTCTGCAGCTCGGTCTATTCGAAGTATCAGGGACAAGATTATACGCCTTTATGCGTGTAATCCAACTTTACCTACATAGTCTAAGTCAAACTTCACTTTACCTTCCCATCGCATTCCCGCGTAACTAACTTTCGTTTTGCGAACCGCCGAGGGTCTCAGCAGCATACAAAAACTTCCATATGCTGAAACATTGTTTCAGTTGAACTTGAAACAAGCAGAACCTTCATCCATTGGATGTATATTATAAAGTACGTTATTTGAATATCAATATATATGTGGAGTCACTGTGAGCATGAATGATATGTATGAATGACATGAATGATATGTCCTGCACATTTTTTCGAGTTTTAATCATCCAGTCGTCTGAACTTTTACAAAAGCGAGTATCTGCCGAAAGACATGTTTACAAAATTACAAAACAAAATTTTTCAATTAATCAAGAACTAAAATCACTTACAAAACATTATTTAATCTTAATGGTCAGAGAACTTGGGACAGGCTTACCAAAGGCCTGGTCTGAATCTTTGAGTCGTTCTCTCCACGCGTTCAAGTACGATCGGGGATGGATAGGAAAAAATCCGCTCAAACCTAAAAAGATACTAGTTACTTTTCAATTCTCTTGGTAGCTGCCTTTGATCAGCTTGACCCAACCAAAATAGAGTGGGAACAAAAATTCATTTTGTTTCTTCACCATGGATTAAGTGTCGTAGTTTTCAGTCCCTCAAAACCTATAAAACGGTCTACCCCAGAAGATGCTAAACAATCAATCATGTTATTTCTTAAATGCACCCCACATAAAAAGTTAATGATTTTTAAATATTTCCCAAAAACATAAAACCCAACAAGATCTATGCTATTATCGAAAAGACTGTAGACTGTACTAGCTAAGACTGCAGTAATTTACCTCAGAACAGAGCAAGTATTTATTATTTCTGAATCATTTAATGGTAGAAACAATATGATTCCATGCTTATAACCGAGTGATTGCCACAAAAATTATTCTCTAATAATTGCGCAATTGTATATTGGGTTTGAATTATCATTTATAATCGTCAAATAACCACTTGAGGTAAATTTTACTGCCCTAAAATATATCACATTAGACCAATTAACAAAAGTATGTAACGTCTGGTGCATGAAGATAAACAAGCTTCATAACTCTGGTTTGTCGATCACCTGTTGTGATAGAAAAGAACTACCCAAACAAAACTTTGAAACCCGCTAGCGCTTGTGTTACCCAAATAAATTTCTTCATTGATGTCTCCTTGGCTGTCGATACCTTCCGACCAAATTTCATTTGAGTGCAGATACTTTAGTGTAGAAGGTAGGTGGGACTCAGAGGTGGTAGACGCCTCTGAAAATTCACCAGCTCTTTCCCCTTGGTCCCAAATTATTTGCCCTGTAAGTTGCAAGCAGATTTGACAAAATTCATATTAAGTTCAGAGAAAGGAAGCAGTTCTTTGAAAACCATCATTCTCATGTCCCATTAGCCCAGGTTACTTACCCCATAAAGTCAATCGTGAAATAAAATGCCTACCTACCTTTCTCCTAAAAACCTGACAATGGGAGGTGGTGTTAGAGGAGCCGAGAACCTGTTTTGGGCCTCTAATCATAGAGATAAAAAATTATTGGATGATTTTGTTTCAAATAGGGTGCAACAGGCTTAGTTTTCCGATAAAATTTGGTGGTAGAAGAGAGGCCACATATTCATTTTGGGCCTAAAATCATAGACTTTGTAAATCATTCAATATTTTTGACTAAAACAAGGTTCAACAAAATTGCCTTTCCACTAAAAAAAATTGGATGTTGGGGGGATGGAGAATGGCGAATGGCAAATTTTCCACTTTGGTTCTCAAATCATATAAATTAAAAATCCTTGTATGATACCAATTCAAACAAGGGGCAGTATTACTACCATTCTTCGAAAATTTCGCACAGCGAGGGATGAAAAGGGGAGTTTTAGAGGGACTAAGAAACCAGTTTATGCCTCCATCTATATAGGTTGAAAATCCCTTTGTGATACAAAAAAAAAAAAAATGGCAGGGAGAAGAGGATCTGCGATTGTGTGTCAATCACTCACCTTTGAAATTGTTTTACATTTCAGATTTAAACAAGGTGTAACATACTAATCTCACTGCTTGAAAGTAGTGGGTTGGGGGTGTTAGAGCGGCGATGGACTTATTTAGCTTCTCCCATTGTACAACTAAATATTCTTACATGGTTTTGTTTCAAACAGGATGTGAAACGCTAAGATCCTTGCATAATTTTGATTCAAGCAAGTACAACATGCCAACCTTTATCCTTTTTGGAAAATGAAAGCGTGTACAGCTCTATGGGAGGAGCATGGCATCACCTCAGTCCTCCAATTATCCTAATTGAAAATCTTTGCATGATTCTGGATCAAACGAAGTACAATATGCCAACATTTCTTCTATTGGCGAATGGAATAGGTGGAAGGCTGTTGGAGGAGCATGGCCCCACTTCAATCATCTAAGATAATCTTTGCATGATACTTGTCCAAATGAGGTGTAACAGGTCAACCTTTGTGATAAAAAATTGGCAAAAGGGAGGGTTGAGATGGCATTGAGGGGCTTTAGATGACTGGTTCTCTGACCATAACAGCGAAAGTCCTTGTTCGATCATGCTTCAAGCAAGATCGAAAATGCCTACCTTTCTGCTGAGAAGTTGGCAATGGGAGTGGTCACTGGATGTTGAAAAGGCCTTGGATACACTTTGTGCATCTAATAATATACATTAGAAATCATTGCCTGACTCTGCATCAAACAAGCTGCAAAATGCTTGCCTTTTTGCTACATAAGAATGGCTGGTAGAGGGCAAAGGGATATTGGAGGGACCATTAGTTCAATACAGTACTACCAATAATACTGATTGAAAATCCAATGAGTGTTGTTGATACAAATAAAAGAATGCATAATGATTCAATATCTAGTTCAGAATCAGCAACGTTTGTCACTATTGAATCTCTCTCAAATAGTAATAATGTTTCATCCCTTCTGTTCGAGTCGATGTGTAGTGACAACTGCGTCTCAGAACCAAGCAGAGCAGATAAGGATGAAAAAGAATATACACAAGCCCATCCTCAACATGAATTATTGTCATAAGGAAGTACTCAACCAAAGAAATAAGAAAGTAAATCAAGATTTCTCCGCTCTTATAGCAAACACTGACCAAATACCAAACAAATTAATGAGCTGAAACAATTGATATTTGAAAATGATTATGATGTAGTACTTCTTACTGAGGTGTGTCCCAAGAATTGCAGAAACCAGCTTTTAAGTTCACAAGACAGTTTGCAAGGCTATCATACAGCATCCAGCTTGTCATCTAATTATTACCACCAGGGAACTGGCACTGGTCAAAACCTCTTACACCGTCACCCAAATTAGCTACTTTACTGGATGACCCTATGCTGAAGCCATTTTCTTCAATATTTTAGTGACTGAGAATAAAAGCCACCCTCCTATCAGAATTGGCTGTGTATACAGAAGGCTATCTGCGCCATCTGTCATCACCAGAGGAAATAGATGGGAAACTAGCAGAGCTCATCCGCAAGATTAGAGACACCCACCATGGGGACCTACTAATTGCAGGTGACTTCAACCTGCCTAACATAATCTGGAAAGACCAGTCTCCCTACGTCTCTTTTGGTCAGAGCCCAACCATTGATATTGTTCATGATGTCCTTCTCCACCAAATCGTCAGCCAGTCAACAAGTTCTGGGGATGGTCAGCATCCAAGCCATCTCAAATTGATATTTCTCTGGAGACCAGAAGCTCTTGTGTCCACTTCAAACATGCCCCCAATAGGGAAGAGTGACCATGTTACCATAAATATCAGAACAAACTTAAAAACACGACGCGGGCATTGCATTTAGACTTTGAAACTTGCTAATGAAGCCAAAACTAACCCAAAAAGTTTTGGCAGTACGTCTCTAGGCAAGATCACAATAGATGATGCATTAAAAAACTGATAACCAAGCAAGATGGACAAGTTATAGAGACTAATAAACTTGCTAATTTACTGAACAAGCAATTTGTTTCAGTTTTCACCACTGAGTCTGATGGTCCTTTACCTTCCCCAACAAACTACAAAAAATTTCAATGGAAAGTACCATGGTATCACCTGCAGATGTCCTTAAACGTCTATAAAAGTTGAATTCTAACAAGTCACCAAAACCTGATAATATGCATCCCAAGCAACTAAAAGAAATTGCAGAAATGATAGCAGATCCCCTCACAAGAATCTTCCAGACATCACTTAGCAATAGAGAGCCCCCAGCAGACTGGAAAGTAGCCAACATAACTCCAGTATTCAAAAAAGGCGACCGCACCGAGCCTGAGAATTATCGACCTATTAGCCTAAACTCAGTTGTGGTTCAGATCCTTGAACGCATAGTCAATGATCTATGACTCAAACATTTAACCACAAACAAGATCTTGTCCCTCAAGCAGGATAGATTCCAGTCAGAGAAATCAATCAAGACAAACTTGTTGGAATCATACGAAATAATTGCCAAACCTGATTGATGAAAGACATCCAGTTGATCTACTGCTACTAGACTTTGCTAAGGCCTTTGAAAAAGTGCCCCATAGTCGACACCAATCACAATTATCTGTTACTTGTATCAACTCATCCTTGATAGACTGGCTGATGAATTTCCTCACTAACCACAAGCAGAAAGTCTGCTTATTTGAGACAGGTGGCCAGCCAATTTACTCTGATGAGGTCATTGTAATAAGTAGGTTACTGCAGGGTACAGTATTAGGCACAACCCTTTTTCTGATCTATATCAACAATATTTCCAATTACAACAATATGGATTTGTCTGCTGATGATGCCAAACTTTTTGGCATTGCTAAACCACATAAAATTCAATACAATCTAGACAGGCTACAGAATTGGAGTCAAGGCTGGCTTCTCCAATTCAATACAAGGAAATGCTGTATTTTGCAGCTTGGACCTAATAGCTACATTGCTACCTATTCAATTTTAAATCCAATAGCTAATATAACAGACCATCTAGTGAAAAGAGAAGAATAAAGGGACCTTGGTGTGATCATTGATGAGAGGGTTGAGGTTCCACAGCTGCATCCAGCATGTTGTCTTCCAAGCAAACACTATCCTTGGCCTATTAATAATGACCAACAGTAGCCAAGAGGCAACAATATTTATAAAGCTTTTTAAGGCTCTTGTTAGATCCCATCTTGATTTTGGCATATGCCTGACTGGTCCTTCTTACTTGCAAGATGTTAGGCTCATCAAAAATGTTCAGAGGCAAGCAAAGAGAACCCCTCACTTTCAAAAAGGAAAATAGGCCAATATTCATTTTACAGCAGGGTGTGGAAGCCATGGAATGACCTTCCACCTAAAACATTTCTAACAGATGACATAAACAGATTTAAAACAAAACTAGCAGAAACAAATTTTCAAAGTAAATCATTTTTAAATAATATATAGTATTATTTGTCAGTGTTTGTTGTAGTTGTTATTTTCATTGATTTGTATGTGTGTATTATGTTGTCAGTATTGTCATAACTTCTATTTATTATGTTTATTGCGACAAGCTTGAAACCTTCCCGTATTTAGTACTAATAAATAAATAAATTATGGGCAAAATACAAGGAAATTTGTGCTCTCCTTTCCTTAACCACCAACATGCTTGGCTTTCTAAAAGAAACTGAAAGGAAGAGGGAGAGGGTGTGGACTTGGAGGTCAACAGCTTTTTTTGCCTCCAATCACACTGATCAATAATTCTTGCATGATTCTGGTTCAAACAAGGTGCAAAATGCCTACCTTTCCACTAATTGGCAGTAGCATAATTTTGTCAGAATCCTGGGAGAGAGGGGCAAAGTTGGAGTCAATTTTCCCAAATCAAGTGAAAATGACAGTAAAAACTAAAAAATAAGCCGTTTTGTACCACAAAGGCACAATTTAGCACTATAAAAGTACTATACAGGTGCTTTATAGTACTATAAAGGTAAATATGTACTAAAATAACTCATCTATTTCTGTTGATGCTTCAATTATTTAGGTTATATATTAGTTTTGACAAGATTTTGGAAGAAACTAAATTTCAGCTGCAGGGGAGGGGCAAACTGGGGTCTGGGGGGACAGGCAAACCAAGCTCCAGGAGGGGCAGTTGCCTTCCCCCTGCTAATTGGTGCTTTAAACCCAAACCAAGTAGTTGTGGGCATCAAGCCATGGCTAATTGTAGAAAAAGCCAAGACAGATAGTCCAATTGATTGAGAGGCAAATCTGGCATTAACCCCTTACTAAGATTGATGATTTAGTTTATTTGTTAATAGATAAATCTATCTATTATCTATCCATGCATCATTCCTAGGGCAGAAGAAGTTAGATAGTCATAGAACCTGCAGTTTTCCAAGTGTTTGGTTAAATGGCACTGATAAATGGTGGGGGTAAGTAAGTATGACTCTCTTATTGGAGCAATACTTCTAATAGACAAACTAGCAGGGGTAGCAAGTGTAACAGACCAACTGAATTTAACAGAGAATTTATATAATAGACAGATGGTGGGTGAGGGGATATGAAACTTCAAAATTGAGTGTGGAAATAAGAAAGGCATTGAAGTTTTGTTTTATACCCACTGTTAATACCTAAATTCAGCAGCCCCTCTCCAATGAGATACCTTCCATATTCAATTATTTCATTAATCTTTTTTTAGGACTTCGGAAAATTGAAAAGGAACCTATACAGTAATTTAAAATTAAAAATTATGTACAAGTCAGACTTTTTTTTTCAAAACTTACCAAACAAAGATGCAGCTGGTATTGACATTTTAGCTCCTTCTGAGATCCAATACTGAAGTCTATCAAAGTTGACTGCCACTAATTTTTCATTGTTCTGGTTTGGCAAGGGGTCAAATGATCCAATCTGCTCAATTACAGGACCATCAGAGGGAAGTTTAGCCTAAAATAAATACAATTACATAAATAGACTATGGCTAACATCAAATAAAAGTACCAAACTTGCAATGCTGATATGCTGTTATAACTGGCTCCTTGATACAACTTGGCATGGTGTTGACCAATCATTTCTTTCTATAGCCTCTGTAGTGCTGCACTTACATGTTTTCTGAAAGAGGAAAAGTAGAGAGAGTAAATAGGCAGGTTAAGTTTCTTTAAAGAGCAGGAGAGATTGAGAGCATTCAGTCTTGAAGGTTTAGTACAAAAGTTATAACAAAGTGACTGAGAAATATATTGTCTATTTAATGTAATTCCATATAGATATTTTTCAAGAGAGAGAGAAGAACAAAATGATAATCTTGGTTTTGAGAATGCACATTTCAGTTCATCTTTAAATCAATCCATAAGATCAGGGGGGTTGTTGAAATCAGCCAAGATCTTAGATCATTGTTTTGATAGCTCAGTCCACCTCAAACCTATCTTCTCTAGTGTATTTTAAACCCAGCACTTTCTTGTTTTCAGCTGAGCTATATAACCTAAATTACCACTTTCTGGTTAATCAATATTTTTCTTCCAGCTTTGCCTTATTGGAAAAATTAATACAGATTTGAACACTAAACTTTACTTCAATTTCAAAAAGTTTCTAAATCTAATCTTCATCCACCAACTGCTTACCTGCTTTGGGAGACCAAAAGTCCAAGTCAGGATTGCCACCACAGTGAGTTTCTAAAGTGCTACAATTGCCCAAATTTGCATGCTATATAGCAATTTCTTGTGCTATAGTCAAAATTGACTGTAATGGTGCTAAAATAACACTTTCATGCTATTTTAGCACCCCTGAGCATATTCTGCAGTGCTAAACATAGTAAAATAGAGCTAAAATGGCACTTTTGTGCTACAGGTGGCAACCTGGTCCAAGTAGACTTCCTGGAATAGTTGATTCTGACTTGACCCCTACACCTGCCTTAAGTTGAAATTAATTCATAATGCCAACTATTTGTTGAAAAATAAAGTGACCAGAGACTAGAAAAGAAAACTCATAGATGGAAGTAATGACCAAAGTGAAATTAAATGTTGGCAAATTCTCATGAGATTGCAAAAGAATATGACAAGAAACCAAAGTTTCTTGTCTTTAATCTTAACAGAGATATGGTAAAATTCTAGTTGATTGACTTCTTGCTATCTCAGAAAGGGGTTAGGTTAGGAAAATGAAACTTTCTGGGATGGGTCTACAGGCTAAAGTATATCCTGGGAAGGTATTATGAAGTACCTACCTCCACTCCTTCTCCCCCTAGAGGGCCCTGACCTTTGATGACCTTCAAAAATATGTGTATTATAAAAGTGAAATCTTGCAAAATAGATCTTCTGCCTGAATGAAGTACAACAAAATTGTTGGCCCTGACCTTTGATGACCTTCAAAAATATGTGTGATATAAAAGTTAAACCTTGCAAAATAGATCTTCTGCTTGAATGAAGTACAACAAAATTGTTTTCAGTTTCACAACTTTGCTCAATTCCAATTTATAAGGTTTTAAAGATATGCAAATACATTTCCTAATTTTTGAAAAAAAAAACATTGATATGGCTCAGAATTCTACTCAAATAACAGGAATTGCATTTTCAGAACTAAGGCAGAGAAAAAGCAACTGGTAACTGAAAATTAAGGTAAAATGTTGTTTTATAAAAATTTCATTAGGTATAGACCTGTCATGAAGGCAAATTTCAGGGTTCTCTAGAGGGAGAAAGAGTGGAGGTGGGTACTCTAAAATAGTTTCCCAGGATATACTTTAGCCTGTATACCCATCCCTAAAAGTTTTATTTTCCTAACCTTACCCCTTTCTGAGATATTAAGAAGTCACTCAACTGGAATTTTACCCAGAAACATTTTATTTTAAAACCTAATTTGCATTTTTTTTTTTTTTTTTTTTTTTTTTTTTTTTTTTTTTTTTTTTTTTTTTTTTTTTTAAGATCTGGGAATGCCTGAAAAACGAAAGGTTTGCTGTGATGTCACTTTCAAAGGTTTCACAGTTCTTTTTACCCATAATGAATTATTGAATTATGAAAGAGCACAAAAATAGCATTCAAGTGGTATTTTCACTTTAGGTTAATCGTAGCCAAATTGTTGTAAACTACAAATTTACCAATGAAGTTTTAAAATGACCAAAGCGCTTTACGAACCTCCATAACAACAATATGAAAAAAGGGACGATTTGTACATCCATGCTGTTGCAAGCGAATAGACTTCTTTGCCACTCCATAAATACCTTTCCAGCTCTGAATTCGAGGCATTTTCTTCTATTTCTTCAACGAAAGTTAGGGCTACTTCTTCTCAGTAAATATTGAAGTGTTCTCATAAATAAATGACCAACGAATAATGATCTTTCCGGATATCACAACCGCTTTAGTCGCAAATTCAATTAAAGCCCTTTACTAACCTAAAATATTATATCTTTTTCTCTTATTTTAGATTAATTGAAAAACTTCGAGAAAGAATTTGTTCAAAGAAAAGTAAAGGGCATGTGCAACTTAAGATCAAAAGAAACAAAGCTACTACAAATCAAACTCAAACCGACCAGAAATTACTATAAAAGAATAAATGAAACCCATAACGAGCAGGTATTAAATAAACAGTCATAGAAAAAAAAACATGCTGCAGGTACTAACAAAAATGAATAAATAAATCATAAAACAAGTAAAGCTTAAATTGAAGATGCACATCAAACTTAAAACGAACAAAAAATCCCTTGCTATTAAAAGATAAATGAAACCCAAAACGAACATAAATAAAATAAACAATAATATCAAACAAACATCTAACAAGTGCTAATATAAATTAAAAAATAAATTTTAAAACAAGTAAAGTTAAATTAAAAATGCAAATCGAGCTTAAAATGAATAAAAACCACTACAAACAAAGGCTTGAGTACCGCTTCCTTCCATAATTTAGGTACTTTGCCCACTTTCATTAGGACCTTATATGCCCCTGGGAATAGTTTCTAATATTTATCCCTGGGATCTAGGGGGTTGCGTCAACCCTTCCACATGAAATATTTCTGGGGGAAAAATTGTAATAAAACATTTGAGCCTTATGGCCTTTACTATAGGCAACACAAAGCGCTGCCTCTGATTATTTATTTTTTTCCAGAGGCACTTCATATAGAAGGGGTGGTCGCATAAACTTTGAAGGTGACTCGTTTGATTGGATTTCAGACGTTCTAGTGCCCTTTTCTAGATCCAAAGCAATCGGCGGACAACTACACCCCCCCCCCCACACACACACACCCTTTCTACCCTAATACATATCATAAAATTTTGAGGTAGCCATTTTATTAAAAATAGTTGAAACATCAGATAAAAAAAAACTCTGGGGTTGTCACAACCCCAGACAAAAACAGGACTAGTTGTCAGGTGCTGCAAATTATTCCTTGGTGGAACATAAGGTTTTTATGGAAATGTGGCTGTGGAAACTTCAGAGGGGGCTTGTTTGATTGAAAATATAAAGCTCTAGTTCCCTTTTTAAGAGTCGTAGGGGGTAGGGGGTAGGTTTTAAGGGGGTAGGGTTTCAAACCCAGAACCATAGTTTGTTGATATTTGGACTATTTTTCCCCAAATGCGGATCAAATTTTGAGAAAGGCATTTTGTTCAAAATAGTCCAAATATCAACAAACTATGGTTCTGGGTTTGAAACCCTACCCCCTCCCGCCCTCGGAGAAAGGGCTACAGATTACGCTAGTTACCCTCTATTAACATATTTTTTGGAAGATGTGGTCGCATAAACTTTGGAAGAGCCTCATTCAAATGAAAATCGAAACTGCTTTTGGCCTTTTTGCTCTTTTGGAGTATCTTATTCCAAAAATCATGGGAGCTGAGCCAGGACCCTCTTTCATAGGGCCCCCCCCACCCTTCAAAAAATTATTAACAATGTTTTATTCAAAAAATCATGGGAGCTGACCCATGGCCTTCCCTCCATTGCCGAACCAAAAAAAAACTTATTAACAAAATCTTATTCCAAACATCAAGAGAGCTGAACCAATGGCCTCCCTCCATTGATCATCCCCCTCCCAAAAAAATCATGAACTTTATTTTATTTCGAAAATAATGGGAGCTGACCCCTGGGCTCTTCCTCCATGGCCCCAAAAAAAACTAATTAGCGTTATTTTATTCTGAACATCAAGGGAGCTGAACCATGGCTCTCCTTCAATGGATCGGCCTCCTCCAAAAATAACCATTAACTTTATTTTATTTTGACAATCATGGGAGTCCGACCCACCTCGGTCCGTCCATGTCCGTCGGGACCTTCCATGGTCCGACCCACCTAGAAAAATTAACTTATTAACGACATTTTATTCAAAAAATCATGGGAGCTGACCTTTGGCCCCCTCCACCCCCCATAAAAAACATATTAAAGATGCTTTATTCTAAAAATTCATTGGATTTTACCTCTGCCCCTCCCTCCAATACCCGACCCCTCCCTCCACCTAAAAAACTTATAACAATATTTCTCAAAAAATTAATGGATATGACCCCTATCCATCCATGGTCCCCCCCCCAAAAAAAAAAAGTTTTCATCGAAATTTTATTCCAAACCTATGGGAGCTGATCCCTGGTCTTCCACGGCAAATCCTCCCCCCTCCCCACCAAAAAAAGAATCAACGATATTTTAATCCCAAACCAAATTACTCACTGGAATATTAATGTATTTTAAATGTATTTTATGTTTTTTTAAATATTGGAACTTGCAATTTCCAATCGAATGAGCTCCTTTTGAAGTTTCTACGATAAATCCTTCGACACGGAGTGCCCTGGTCTATAAAAATAAATAATACATTGTGCCGACATACCACGTTACTTAGACAGTGGTGTTGCGCTGTCATTTTGAGTTTTGATTATTGTAGGTGTTCATTTCTTCTAATCGTAAATCTATTGTGGCCTTTACTTTTCATTGAAAGGTTTCTTTTTTGGAAATTTTTTAAAATTAATTTTGTTTGTTTAGGACTGCCAAAGTTTCAAGTTTTTCAAAATTCCATATTCCAAAATTTTTTTTATAGATTCAGATGTTTAAATATTTTAAAATACACGATGGTATTCCAGTGAGTAATTTAGTTTGGGATTAAAATATTGTTGATTCTTTTTTTTGGGGGGGGAGATTGGCCGTGGAAGACCAGGGGTCAACTCGAATAAGCTTGTAAAGTAATTTCGTTAGGGATTAAAATATCGTTGATTCTTTTTTTTTGGGGGGGGGGGAGGTAGGTGGATTGGCCGTGGAAGACCAGGGGTCATATACATTAACTTAAAAAAAATCGTTACTAAGGTTTTTTGGTGGAGGGAGGGATCAGGCCTCAGAGGGAGGGCCAGGGGTCAACTCCCATGACTTTCTGGAATAAAGAATCGTTAATAAGTTTTTATGGTGGGAGGGGTGCAGAGGGAGGGCCAGGGGTCAGCTCCCATGATTTTTGGAATAAAATATTGTTAATAAGTTATTTTTTTCTAGGGTTTTATGGTGCCCTTTTTAATAGTCAAAATTCATTGAAAGGCAACCAGCCCCCCCCCACCCCTACGCCCATAAATTTCCCAAAAATATCCAATCCAAACTTTGATATAAACATTTTGTTAAATGTAGTTAAAAGGTCTGGAAATTATGTTCAAGACCATGATCCCCCCCTCCACAGCTCTCATAGTAAGTGTTGTAAATTATACCCTGGGGACATATAAGGTTTTTAAAGAAAGTTTGGTCGTATAAACTTCTAAGGGGCTCAATGGTCTCTTAATCAGTAGTTCTAGTGGCCTTTTTAAGAATCAAAGTGATCGGAGAGCAGCTACCTCTCCTTTTTTGGTTTTAGACTAAGACACCTCGTATAAAAAGAGTCAGCGTAGAAAATTCGAAAGAGACTCATTCTATCGGAACTTGCAGCATCTAGTGTCCTTTTTAATAGTCAAAATGGTTTAATGGGCGACCAGCCCCCCACCCCCTAGACCCATCATTTTCCGAAACACATCCAATCAAAACTTTTAGCTAATAATTTTTTTCAGCGTAGTTGAAAGGTCCAGTAATTATGTATTTGAAGATGACAACCCCCACAGCCCTCAGGGCAAGGGTTGTAAGTTATGCCTTGGGGGCGTATAAGGTTTATATGACAAGGGTGGTTGTATGAACTTCGGAGTGGATCATTGGATCGGGAAGCTGTAGTTCTCTTATATGCCCTGGGGGCATATAAGGTTTTTAAAGAAAGTTTGATCGTATAAACTTTTAAAGAGGCTCAATGGACTCTTAATCAGTAGTTATAGCGTCCTTTTTAAGAATCTAAGTGATCGGAGGGCAGCTATCTCTCCTTTTTTTGGATTTAGACTAGGACACTTCATATAGAAGGAGTTGTCGTATCAATTTCGAAAGGGACTCATTCGATTGGAACTTGCAACGTCCAGGGTCCTTTTTAATAGTCGGAAGTGTTTGATGGGCAGCCAGCCCAACCCACTACACCCATCATTTTCCGAAACTTATTCAATAAAAATTTTGAGATTATCGTTTTTTTAATGTAGTTGAAAGGTCCGGTAATTATATCTTTGAAGACGACAACCCCCCAACAGCCCTCAGGCCAAGGGTTGTAAGTTATGCCTCGGGGGCATGTAATGTTTTATGGAAAGAGTGTTTGTATAAACTTCGGAGTGGGCCATTAAATCGGAAATCAGAAGTTTTAATTCACGAGTCAAACTGATGGAAGGGCAACTAGCCACCCCCCTCTTATGGTGTATTTTTCCCAAGTGTATCCAATAGAAATTTTAAGATTTTTTTTTCAGAAATAGTATTCCTCACATAACAAGGCCTTTAAGGTTGATAAAACACTCCAGAGTTTGGGGGTGAGGGCCGTAAGTTATGCCTTGGGGGTATATAAGCTTTTTATGGAAGGGTGATTGAGTGAACCTTAGAGGAGGCTTATTTGATTGGAAATTAAAGTTCGAGTTCCCCTTTAAGAGTCAAAAGTGATGGAGGACAACTAGACCTTTTGTAAAAGGATTGTAAAATAGTCATTTTGTTCACAATAGTCCAAAGACCATGTAACAAAGCCTCCAAATTGGACACAACCCTCCAGAGCCCAGGACAAGGGTTATAAGTTAAGCCCCGTGCATATAAGTTTTTTTTTAAGAAACCAATGATCGTATAAACTTCGGATCGGATGTGGCTCATTTGATTGGAAATCGAAAAATGTAGTATACTTTGTAAGAGTAAAAAGTGAATAGAGGGCAACCGACCCCTCCCCCACAATCCTGTCATTCCCAAAACAAATCCGATCAAAATTTTAAGAGGTCTATTTTGTTCAGCATTGTTGAAAGGGGAAGGGGGAAGGGATTTACAACCCATCTGACAAAGCAAATTCTATGTACAGTCCGTTCTATTTTCTCCTATCTTGTTTACTTCTAACATATTTGAAAAGTTTCTCTTTGAAAATGGGTCGTGTCCTCCTTTCTCCTTTTCATAAACAACTGCTTCTTGGCAGAAAAAAAAACACACTATATACTTCAAATTTCCCACTCCCTTGTAAATTCATGTTGAGTAGTATACTGTATTTCGAATAACTCCAACGAAGTTGTGCTCAGTATACAATCTCTTCAGGGCTTTCTGTTTTTCCTTGAAATAAAATTGGATCCTCCGAAATATTCGAAAAAAAATTAGCATTAACAAAAATTTACGATTCGGGGAAACCCCAAGTTATTTGGGGCGTTGGAAGTATTGCTTCCCTCAGACAAGATAGACAGAACACTGAGCAAAAGAAAATTTTAAGCAACCGTGGGCAAAAAGCATAAAACAAACGATTGATTAAGTATCAATCAATCAAGTGTTTGATTAAGATGATTAAGAATAATTGACTAAGAATCAAAATTGGAGAGAAAAAGGATTTAACTTTATTTCGACTTACAGTGTACATGAACATATACTGACAAACAATTACTTTCTGGATGGGTTATCTTTAATGTTACAAATGAAAATTTTGACGATATTCATGATTTGATATTTCAGCTGATTCGGGACTTTCATTCGTCTTGATGAAAAAATTCTTGGATTACCAAAGAAAGTTTGTCCAAAAAGTGAAAATTTCTCAAACGATGGACTTGCTTAAACGATGGGTCAAGGCTATTAAACATAAACGACCGAGGGATTAGAGAACGAATTTTTCTTTTCTGCTTTAATTACTTTCCAATGATCAGCTTAAAATTTTCTCCTATTTCAAGGCGGATTTCGGGAGCAGCTATTTCAACTTTGCATCTACATTCGCTTCGTATAACTTAAATGAAACAGAGATGGCGCTGTATACCGCTTTAGTACTTTTTAATTCAGAGAGCGCAGGGGTGACAGATATCAAAGCAATTAATGCTGCTCAAGGAAGGATTCAAGAGGCTCTGAACTTTCAGGTATTGTTCTTATTTATGTTGTTACCTTGTATAGATAAGGTAGTTGCTGATGCAGTAGCCTTACATCAAAATTCATTAAATTTAAAAAAGTTTTTACGCTTACTTTGCAATGCCATATTAACTTACTATTCAAGACATAGTATTCACTAGAGACGATAAATAACATCTATGATACAACCAAATGAGGCCATTTTCTCTATAACAAGCTATAATTAGGGTGGTTTTTATGGTTCGATCCAACTCTCAGAAAATGATTTTCACACTTCGGGTTGTAGGAAGAGTGTCCAGATTTGTATTTTCATCAGGCATTTCTGTGCGATTATGACCTTCTGTTCATTTATTCAAAATAAACAAGTAATAACTAAAATCTTTCTATTTAGCCACACTTTGATAATTGAAGTAAATTAGTTAAAGGCAATTCCTTGAAAAAATAGTAGAAAACGTGGAAGCTGAACCCAAGATTCCCTGGAGAGTAGCCAGAGCTTCCATTCTGGACCAACAGACACACGTAGTGATCTTTTTGTTAGTAGATTTTACCAACCTATACAAATTGAGTCACCTGAAGTGATAGTAATAATATTAAAAAGGATAATTTTTATTCGGCAAAGGTTATACATCAAAACATAGAAAAAAATTCAAAGTTTTAAATATAAGAAACATAAAGTTTGAAAATTTCATTTGTATATAGTAATTTCTTTACCGTATGGAAAAATTCGGAGTTTAATCATTATATCAAGGTATTCAATTAAAAGTAAATATTGACTTTACATAAAGGATTACAGATCAGCATTGTCGTTTTTAAACAAACAAAGAGTTAGAATTGTTATACGAGGCACATTTCTTATCAGCTATTGTACATGTGGCACATCAAAGGTTGCTGACAAGTAAATATTCTGCACAGTTTATTTGTTTAGTAACGAAATTTGACTAAAAAAATTATATATTTAATACGTATAAAGTGGCCTTCAGATGTGTGTCTAGATAAAACTTGCATGTCTAGACACATGCCTGCCAGTGGCGGTTTTAGTTCTGGGCAGGAGGGAAAGCCCCCCCCCCCCCCACCGTTTATCTGACATTAAGTTTCTTTTATTTTATTATTTTACGCTCCTATGGTATACCTTGCCCTCCTCAAGATTATGTGGCGCAAAAGAGTTACTGGTGCCTGTACAGACGTCAGTATCCAGACAGTTCTCGTTCATAAGTCAATTTTGGTGCTTGGCTTCACCAAGTTGCAGATAAGTATCCAGGTGAATATAAGATCTTTGTGTCTAGGGCTTCAAATTCTGCCAGTTTTGGGGCTGATTCATGACGAACAGTGTCGACTTGACTTGTATAGAAAGTGGGGGGCTGAAATCGCTTAGACTCACAGGCGAACAAATGACCTAACCCTAATAGACTTGCCTGCTTAGAGGCTCAGGTGGACTAACGTGTTTTAAGAGTAACACCTGACCGACAAGTCCTCTGAACTCGCAGGCGAATGGGGAGATCTATAGATTTCCAAGCGTTTTGGCAAACGGCACAGGTAAGAAGGGTGGGAGTAGCTATGACTCTCTTATTGGACAATTTTTGAAAGTAAAATTAAGTTGGTATCAAGCCATGGCTAATTGGAGATAAATCTAAGACAGATAGTTAGTCTGAACGAGAGATAAAGCTACCATAAGCCTTTTATATCATGAAGAATGATGTCAACAAGCATGTCTGGACGAACTTCAATGTCTTGGGTGAACTTCCATGTCTGGGCAACAGTGAATAGCCGGACATACATGTCTAGACAAGGAAGTCTTGCTGGAGTTGCTTGAGCATCACTTAACGAATGCATGAGATTTGTCTGCTGTTTTTTTTCTAACATTGAACCTCAAAATTCGAACAATAGCAGTTCTAATATCTGGAGTTAACGAATATGTAAAATGTTGTTATGTAGATTTCATTTATATTTCGTTCATGCCGTTTACCAAAACACTTGGAAAACTATAGATCTCCTTATTCACCTATGAGTTCAGAGGACTTGTCGGTCATATGTTAATCTTAAAACACGCCAATCATCGCATAGGTAAAAAAGTCGGGAGTAGCTAGATAAAGCTAAGATAGATAGCTAGTCTGAACGAGAGACAAAGCCACCATAAGCCTTTTTCTGTCTTGCTTCTTTTCTGCCCTTTTCTTAGCCTTTTCTTGACTCTGTTTCACTAACATAAAACCCTTAAATACCTTTCTTAAAAACAAAGATTGTGCCCTCATAACTAGTTATTAGATTTTTTGACTGTGTTGAACAAAACTACTATCTCAGAATTTTGATCCGGTGATGTTGGGAAAAAGTGAGCGCGGAAGGGGGCCTAGCTGCCCTCTAATTTTTTGGTCACTTAAGAAATACACAAGAAATTTCAATTTCAGTTTGAATGAGTCGTCTTCCAACGTTCTAGGACCACTGGGTCGATACCATCACCCCTGGAAAAAATAAAATAAACACGCATCCGTGATCTTTCTTCTGACAAAAAAACAACGATATATTTTCACATTTTTGCAGATAGGAGTTTTAAACCTCTACAACATGTTACCCTGATTCAGATACCCTGAATCCGATGGTGTGATTTTCATTAAGATCTTATAACTTTTAGGGGGCGTTTCCACATTTTTTGAAAATAGGGCAATTTTGTCAAGCTCGTAACATTTTATTGGTAATACTAAACTTGATGAAACTTATATATTTAAAATGAGCTTAAAAATCTTATTTTGATGTATTTAGTGGTATCGAAATTCTATTTTTATGGCACTCGCTATTAACCAAGTGACATATACCAACCGCAAATTCTGTCAGTCGGTCTGTCTGTATGTCTATCCCAGTTTTGCTAGCATATGCACTTCCAGATAATCTAGGACAATGAAATTTGGCAGGCGTATCAGGAACCACGCCAAATTAAATTAGAAATAGTCGTTTCTAGATTTGACCATCTAGGGGGGGGGAGTGAGGGGACGGTTAATTTGGAAAAATTTGAAAAAATGAAGTATTTCTTACTTACGAGTGGGTGATCGGATCTTAATGAATTTTGACATTTAGAAGGACCTTGTGTCTCAGAGCTCTTATTTTAAATCCCGACCGGCATTAAGCCTCTGATTTTCTTTTTAAATCAATCTATTGATTCTTAGAATTTTTCTAGAGCTCATGCCATATGAACCCTTGGCTCTTCCGACCTCGTCACAAGTGCCATATGAGCTCTTAGCTCTTATTTAGAATTCCGTATAGTATTGAGTCGGGTCGCTCCTCACATACAGTTCGTTACCACAAACTGTTTGGTTCTGACAAAAGAGCGACATTTGAGCGAAATATTGTTGCATTACTGTGTATCATAATATTGGGTATTATTTATATTCTACTGAAAACAATATTTAGCTCTAGCATAGCAACCTGTTTTTCAACATATCTATTTCTACGGTAACTATATTATCGTATTCCAATACTTTTAAATCATATATAAGTAATTTAAACATGTAATACTGAAACAGGTAGCAAAAAATACATGTAAACAATTTTTTTTGAATTCGAATTTGCTAGGAAAGCCACAGCTATTCAGAACAATCACATCTTAACTTATTCACAAGCGTTAGCAGTCATCGGCAGCTTTAAATTTCCTTTAGATACAGTCTTAGCATTTCTAGAACCTTTATAATATTTTCTCATTTTCGACCTTTTCTGTGTACTGAAATACAACATTGCAAGCGGAACATGAATCGTATTATATATAAAAAAGATAAAAAAATATTTTCTTTACTTTCATCAAAAAGTAACATTCAAACAAAATATAATTACATCCCTATATATCGAATTATCTGAGTGTCATTTACGGTTTACTGTAAGCAACATTTCTTTGTAGCATTGTATTTTTCAACAAATCTCTATTTTTAACAGTAATTATAATATCCTTATTTCAATACTTTTAAGCCACATATAAGCAGCTTAAACGCATATTACTAAAATAGACAGCAAAAAAATATAAGCACATAAATTCATTGAATTCAAATTTACTAGAGATAGCCATAGTATTTCGCTGCTATACATACCATCTTAATTGTATTGCGAGAGCAACACTTTGGTTTTGTCCCGTTTTTTTTTTTTTTTTCCTATGCCGTCTATCTCAGCTTATTCCTGGAAACTGGTAAGGGTCTAACCTGTGCGGTTTTTACGGAAAGTGTGGACCTCAGGCTGGATTGATGAATATGACATTACATTTTGGAAAGCTCCGTAGAACTCTTGCCTGGGGCCAAAAAGGATGGTTTTTGCTTGTCCTCGAGCCAGAGCCTATGGTGTACGAAGTGAAGTGGAGTTGTATAGCCTATGTCAGAAAGGAGTATCTGAAGTTGTGCAGCAAAAGCTTTTGTTTCATCAAATCATGTTTCTGCTTTCGAGTGGAAAGCTCCGTTCTAGCAGGCAAGCAGGCAGGCAGGCAGGCACCAATTTCAAATTGAAGATGGACTAAAATCTATAAGTGTTAAATATATGCGGCAGTTCCCCGGCCCCACAGCCAATATATCTTCTTTGAGTGATAAATAAAAAAATTTACAGAAACAAAAGTGCGATTTTCACACGGGTCCGAAAGTGCTGCCATCTATTGTTTCTACCCACTTCTGTTCGTGATTTCAGCTGACTTTACCATTCTTTTTTTTCTACTTGGGATTGCAATAGAGAAATGGTATCAGATATGCCTCTTAAACTTTAAAAGTTCTCTCATTGCTAATGAAATTAGAATTTATCCTTTGCTCCTTTTTAAGTGGTGGTGTTAGAAAGTTGGCCTCCGGCAAAAAAGTCAACTTTTGAACTAAGACAGATAGAATTTTTTTCCAACGGCAATCGATAGACCTTGATGAGTTGATCAAAGCATATGCCATCCATTTTTTGGTACAAAAATTTCTTCATGAGATACATCACTTTGAAAGTTTCAAGGGGTTGACAACTTCATTGGTAAGGTACACACTTAAACCAAAAATAGGCCGATACCAATTGTGAGATATGTAGGGGACTTTCAAGCAACAGTCGACTATTAGCTTATAATCATCTTTGGCAATGAGGGGTTTGCAACTTTTCTGATTGGTGTACCTGTTATCTGTTTCTGGCGTAATTGATGGTAAGAACAACATGGTTCCCGATTGTAAGACATGTAGGGGAGTTGTAAGTAATAATCAGCTGTTACACTACAATGATCTTCAGTGACGAGGGGTTTGCAACTTTTGCTAGTTGGTGTACCCATTATTTGTTTTCGGTAAACTTGATGTATATCACGGGAGAGGGACTTGTAAGTAAGAATCGGTTGCTAGAGGAGGCTCATGAAGGGCTACAAATTTGTGCAAATTGGTGCACATCTATGGTATTTGATCCTGAAAAAGTTACGGATAGCTTCATAATACCAACTAGATTATATAAGATAATGTTCCAAGTTTCCATCCGTCACGATGTCTACGATTGAAAAGGATAAAGTTCAACTGGCTGCAAACTCAATTTAGTCCCTTCTTCCGATATTCTTTGCTGTTGTTTTTTCAACGCTGAAGAATTTGATCATGTGATTACTGATTGTGTTCTGCTTTGAATATGCCGTTTTGAATGCTTTGATAGTTTTGACAACTTCAGCATTTAACCGATAGCGAAGAAACAAAACCAAAGTGTTGCTCTCGCAACACTTTAATCGGCGAAGCCGGACAAAGGTTGCCGCAACACTTCACGTTGCCCAGGCTACGTAGGTCTAATTTTCATTCAGTTTGGAAGTTTTTGGCTTTAAATTTCAATTCCAACTAAGCAAATTTTTAATGAACCCTTCAGAAGCATGATTCAAGGTCGTAAAAAGAATCGTCACGACCTTGACGGTTTAATGAAACTGGACAAATAAGCGGTATCACGACTAACATCTCAAGAGGTGGAACACGGCAACTGCAAAGTAACAGTGATCTGCACAATCGTGACATAAGCTGCTGTAATAATACATAAGTATACATCAAAACGGAATATTAATAGAAGAACAGTCAACTCTTTTCTTTCTTTATATGAATAAGTCTTATCCCCGGGACTGGTTACTGGAAATTTTTAAAAGAGAATTCGATCGTTTTTTTTTTTAAATTACAAACGATGATATATGTTTGATAGTTATGAATAAAAACAGTAAAATTATTCAAAAATACACGAAACCATAGGAATAATTGTAGTAACCTTGACAAGGAGCGGGTAAAAGCTTAAATTACTAAAAGCCAAGAATATTATATAAACTATGCTCACGGTACATATTTGTAAATTCTGACTGCAGTTTTTTATATTTTTTTATTATATGAAAGCTGATTCATGTTTCTAAGTGCTTCGAAGTACTTCTAAGTGCTTCGAATCACTTCGAAGTGCTTATTAAAACAAAATGCGGCAAGTCTCACAGATTGTCTCACAACTAATACCAGCTTTGTTGTGAGAAATTATCGCATGGAACAGATTGTGCAAGGTCAGCTGAAAAGTACTATGTTGAAATGAAACAGATTTTTGAAAAATATGCTTGAGCCACAAAAAGAATCATTAATGTTGCATAATAATATCAATCTTATTTCAAGTATTTTTCGAACACTAACCACATTTTGAACTTGAAACAGAAAATGAACTGTTTAAAACGCTCCAATAAGGAAAAATGCCAATCACATTTTAAGCATGTTTTGAACAGTAATCAATAATGATATTTCGACAGAAAAACTAAGTAGGGATAGTGGCGTTTTTGGATAAGTCGTTAGAAGCTTAGTGTCTACATGCTGTTTAGTTCATAACAGCGTAAAGTTTGAATCAGACTTAATGTAATTGCGTTATTTGTTAATTAATAATCGTTAATTGTGTTATCTGATTTAAAAGATAAGTAAATAGCTCAAAATTGTCTAATATATTTTTTATTTCTTTCCTGCTCTCAGTGTATAGGTACTTCGGCAACAGAGAGAAGTGGGAATGACTCCTCTGGTTTATTTAGAAGAAACGCGTTAAAAATACTTCTAAAGCTCTCCGTTTGAAAAAATCCCTGACCTTCATTAAAGGCTAAAACTTGCTCCCCTAACATAAAATCCTTAAATACCTTCCTTAAAAGCAAAGATTGTGCTCTCCTACCATTATATTAATAAATATTTCAAATTCAAAATATTTAGAATTTATGGAAAAAAAATTGATGGCGTAGTTTAGCTATGAAAATTCCCTGGCAGTGACCGGGGTTGAATCTCACATCCATTGATTGGACGGAGCGCAACATGTCCACATGACCACTCCCAGGGTATGAGATGAAATTATTTTAAGACGTTTTGCTAATTCAAAGAGCCTTGCTTTGCTCATTAATTACTTCATTTTGTCCTGTAGGTTTTCTAATAGCTGAGCATCTTCTAGAGTTTAAGAGAAAGTTAAAAGATCATTTAATAAAGAATGGTTGAATTTGTATTTGTTTGTGAGGAGATAGGAGGTGGTAGGGAGGTCTAGTTGGCTGTGGTGGTAAGAAAGAGTGGGTGGATGGGTGGTACTGAGGGTGTAGGGTTGTTGAGTTTTTTTTCTTTTGAGGGGATATTGTGAAGGAGATTGATCTTTATTTTTTTTTGTGGTATGTTTTTCTTTTTTTGTTAGCTATTTATTACTTTATTTTTTGGTGTGTTTAGAAAATGGTTACTTTTTACTACTGCACGCCAACAAAAACTTATTTTTTTCCATCAGTGCAGTAGATGTGTAATGTAAAGAGTTATAATTGTGTTTATTAATAAAGTATTGTATCGTATCGTCCAAGGAGGGATGGAAAGAAGTGGTCCCTGGATTTTTATAAGTGGTGGGAGACAGAGTACTGCCAAACAACGGTTTTGATAGTAGGAACATTTCAACTCTACACTTTTTTATTTTGATCTCACAGTATTTTCCGAGTTTTGGAGCTTTTTGAAATTCGCATAAATTCGTTTTTGTCATTGCTTTTTGCTTTTAAGTTTATCAAGGATAATAGGTACCATTTCTGAGTAAGTGTTATCACATTAAAAAATTTCTTTTCTTTGATTTCAGTTACTATTCGGTTCTCTCTTTATTAGGATTGCTGCTACCTCGGATACAAACTATATGTTATAACAATAAAAATCAGTGTGCAAAAAAAAAACATATTTTTCAAATCCATTTCTTTAAATACTCTGTCTCAAATGTAATTGCAATTTAATATGAAATTAAATAAAAATACAAATTTCCTCAACTGAAAGTAAGGAGCAACATTAAAACTTAAAACGAACAGAAATTAGTACGTATATGAGGGGGTTGCCCCCTCCGCAGTAACTTACTCTTCACGCTCAAGTTTGACTTTTTGTTCCAATTATTTAAGAATGACTCCTCATACACAAGGACCATTTAATTGAATAATGAGCTTTTTAAAAATTTAAAAAACACTTTAGTGCAAAGAGTGAGGTACTGAGAAAGGGAAAACCCTTTACGTAATAATTCTGTTCGTTTTAAGTTTTAATGTTGCTCCTTACTTTCAGTTGAAAAAACATTCTTTATTATTTAATTTCTGATAGTTTTGTAATTGTTCTGGGAAATCCGACTTCCCTGCAATGGAAAATCCTTCCACCAAGACTTCTCTGTGGAAAGATCCTCCAGCGTAAGCACTCTCAACAGAAAATATCCCACCCCTCGAAAAAATCTTTATACTTCCCAATAGCCAATGCTGTATGTAAGCAATGGTCAAAGCTCAAAACTTGCAAACCTTCCCTAGGGGCTGTAGGGTGGGGGTTAAATGATCCTCAAAGACATAATCATTAGATCTTTCGATCATTCTGAAGAAAAGGGCTATCTCAAACTTTTGATCGGGTAATTTTGACTAAAAAGGGGGGGGTGGAGGGGAGTGTAGCATTCCTCCAATATTTTGGTCACTTAAAAAGGGCACTATAACTTTTGATTTCTTGTCAAATGAGCCATCTTTTGATCTTCTAGGATCACTGGTTCGATACAATCATCCCCTGGAAAAAAACAAATAAACGCGCATCTGTGACCTAGCCTTTTCGAAAAATTCAAAATTCCACATTTTTCTATATAAGAGCTTGAAACCCCTATAGTAGGATTTTCTGATATTCTGAATCTCATGGTGTGATTTTCATTTAGATTCCTTGAATTTTAGAGGCTGCCCCCCCCCTTTCACAAATAAAGTGAAATTTTCGATGGCTCGTAACCTCGGATGGGTAACATTGAACTTCGTGAATTTTATATATTTTAAATAAGCATCAAAATTTGATTGTTCTGATACATCTATTATTATAAAAACCTGTTTCTTACAGTTTCGGTTGCTATTGAGCCGAATCGCTCTTTGCTTACGTTACCACGATCTATTTCATTCTTGGAAAACTATGTGTACCAAATCTGGTTCTGTCATCAAGGCCGTATCCAGCGGGGTTAGGGGGTTAGACCACCTTTCCTACACGTTTGTCCGACTCGTAAAAACGAAACAAAATGAACATAAACAAGTTTTTCATACGTTTTGTAGCCACAGTCTTTTATAGCCACCCCCCCCATACAAAATCCTGGATACGTTCTTGGCTGTCACCAAAGCCGGGTCATAGGTTTGTTTGATTAAGATGGTGTTGTAAATATCTTGAATGTACCAGATATCCTTTATATTTATGTTTATTATTTTTTTCTTATTTATGAATACATAGTGTAGTACATCTAACAATAGCTTAATTTCTTTTTTTCCTACAACCTTGACGAAAATCTTTGTCTTTCATTGTTTGTTTTTCATATTAGAAAACCTCCTATATAATACTCTTTTTTTTGCTCCACTCTGAGTCAACCCCTAATTATGAGTCGAACTGCTTCTCTTACCCAGTGAAGGTCAAGAACTACCATGTTCTTATATATATATATATATATATATATATATATATATATATATATATATATATATATATATATATCAGTGTTTTACGAGTAACTATTTGTCATGGTGGAGTTATGTAGGCTGATTGGGCATGTGTATGTGCTGAAGAGTGAACTTCAGAACCTTGACCTTTCATGAAATTAAATAAAAAAAAACAAGTTTTTCAACTGAAATTAAGGAGCGACATTAAAAATTAAAACGAACAGAGATTACTCCGTGTATGAAAGGGGCTGTTCCCTCCTCAACGTTCCGCTCTTTACGCTAAAGTTTGACTCTTTCTCTCAATTCTACTTTATAAAACGGTAAATAACTTTAGCGTAAAGAGCAGGACGGAAAAATGGGGAAAACTTTTAATTTCCGTTAAAATGAGCCCTCCTGCAACATTCTAGGACCACTTGGTTGATACGATCACCCCTGGGGAAAAAACAAAAACAAACAAATAAACACGCACCAATAATCAGTCTTCTGGCAAAAAATACTAAGTTCCACATTTTTGAATATATCAGCTTGAAACTTCTCCATTTGAGTTCTCTAATACGCTGAATGCGATGATGTGATTCTCGTTAAGATCCTATAACTTTTGAGGGGTGTTTCCTCCTATTTTCCAAAACAAGGAAAATTTTCTCAGGCTCGTAACTTTTGATGAATAAGACAAAATTTAACTAAACTTATATATTTGAAATCAGCATAAAAATCTGATTCTTTTGATGTATCTATTAGTATCAAAATTCAAAAAGCTAAAATTCGTCACTTCAAACTGTTTGATTTGGAGATTTTTTCGATATTTTTTGTCATTCTCTTATCAATTTCTATGAATTGTCGATTTGCGTTGTTTTAAGGGAATTTATGAACCACTCGCAGTGATTTCTGGTCAGGATGGTCACCTGCAGTATAAAAGTTCCATTTTAGCACTATTTTAGCACTATTTCATCATGTGTAGCCCTATAGTACGTGCTACATTAAATATAGAACTTTTTCTCCTACATGACCAAATGGAAAATATAGACGTATAAAATGCCTTTACATGATGTGTCTCACATCAAAAATATGCGTCAAAACATTTTTTATCCATGGCAATAATCTAAAACATTTAAATGCAGAATAAGCAGCTGTTTCAACTTTGCATCTACATTCGCTTCGCATAACTTAATGAAATGGAGATGGCGCTGTATACCGCTTTACTACTTTTTAATTCAGAGAGGGCTGGGGTGACAAATGTCAAAGTAATTAACGCTGCTCAAGAAAGGATTCAAGAGGCTCTGAACTTTCAGGTATTGTTCCTATTTATGTTTTTACCTAGGATATATAAGGTAGTTGCTAATGCAGTAGCCTTACATCAAAATTCATTAAATTTAAAAAAGTTTTTACGCTTACTTTGCAATGCCATATTAACTTACTATTCAAGACATAAAATAATGTTACATATTTCGTATTCACTAGAGACGATACTTATCTTATCCACACTTATCTCTCGCTTTATAAAAATTTTATATATATATATAGTATTGTATTGTGCTGAAGACGGCCCTTGAACATAGGGCCGAAATATCTACATAAATAATTTCCATTGTCTTGAAAAAACTTTCCCTATTGTTTCTACGTTGTATTTGTTTGATACGGTAAAGGTTAAATATACATCAACATAGATACAAAATTTTAAGTTTTAAATGTAAATACAAATATATATAGTGGTATCTAAAGAAATATAAAGTTTGAAAATTTCATTTGTATATAAAAATTTCTTTACCGTATGGAAAATTTGGGGAAACCTAAAATCTTGGAAAATACTTAGAGTGGAGGGATCGGGATGAAACTTAGTGGGAAAAATAAGCACAAGTCCTAGATACGTGATGACATAAACAGAACGAATTCACTCTCTTTTGGGGAGTTGGGGGAGGGTTAATTCTGAAAAGTTAGAAAAAATGAGGTAATTTTAACTTACGAAGGAGTAATCGGATCTTGAATTTCATCGGAGGAAATTTCATATTTAGAAGGACCTCGTAACTCAGATCTCATGTTTTAAATCCCAACCGGATCCAGTGTCATTGGAGGGGGGGGGGGGGGTTTGGGGGGAGGGGAGAGACCGGAAATTTTGGAAAACGCTTAGAGTGGAGTGATCAGGATGAAACTTGGTGGAAAGAATAAGCACAAGTCCTAGATACGTGATTGACATAACCAAAATGGATTCGCTCTCTTTGGGCGAGTTGGAGGGGGTGTTAATTCGGAAAAATACAAAAATTGAGGTATTTTTAACTTAAGAGCGGGTGACCGTTCGTGGGGTATTTTTGAATTTGATATTAGGAAGGAACTCATGTTTTAGATCTTTTATTTTAAACCCTTACCAATTCTGGTGACATTTGGGGAGAGTTGGAGGGGAAAACCGGAAATCTGGTTAAATGCTTAGAGTGGAGAGATCGGGATGAAACTTGGTGGGTAGAATAAGTAAATGTCGTAGATACGTGATTGACGAAACCGGACTGGATCCACTCTCTTTGGGGTGGTTAGGGGGGTCCAGTGCTTTGGCGAGTTCGGTACTTCTGGACGTGCTAGGACAATGAAAATTGGTAGGCGTGTCAGGGACCTGCACAAATTGACTTGATAAAGTTGATTTCCCCGATTCAACCATCTGGGGGGGGCTGAAGGGAGAGGAAAAACTAAAAATGAAGTATTTTTAACTTGCGAGTGTGTGATCGGATCTTAATGAATTTTGATATTTAAAAGGACCCTATGTCTCAGAGCTCTTATTTTAAATGCCGAACGGCATTAAGGCTCTGATTTTTCTTTAAATAAATCTATTGATTCTTATAATTTTGCTAATGATCTCTTGGCTCTTCCGACCTCGTCTCAAGTGATGAGCTCTTAGCTCTTGTTTTATTCATTTTTTCTCAGAAGATTTTCGACCTAGTGTCATGGTTTTTGCCACTTCATGGCGTGAAAACTGCTGCTAGAATTAGATAGGTTGCAACATCTGCCGTATTGTCTTCTAGTATATTTAAATGTGTGCTTGCATCGTGGCTACGTCCCCTTAAAAGTTCTGTTTCTTACGGTAATATTGGTTTGTCTTCTATTGCATATGCAGACGACATTCTTCTTGTTGCCCGGACTCGCCGTGGATTGCTTTCCAGTTTTACTACATTAACAGTTTTTTTGCTAAGGTTTTTACTTATTGAATCAGAGAATGAACTACTTTATTACCTTTTATCTGTGTTAAAGCCAATCCAAAGTTTATTTTTCTGTTTTCAATATTTTTTCCACCATTCCAACATGTTTCAGAATAACCCTGTATCTTTTCAAACGTGCCAGATTTGACTGAACAGTAATCACCAGAAGTTCAACTCTGCGTGCGCTGTGTTAATCCTGTCATGTGATATGTCTGATCCAATTAAGATTTTTTTGACTGCACTTAATTGTTTTGATAGTCTTTTCCTTTCAAGCTGTTGTGTTGAAAACTGGTTAAGATTATTTTCTTGGACTTCATTGGGTGTGTACTAGCCAAACAAGGGAAACGGTTAAAAATGATAAAACGGAAATTCTGCTTCTTGATTATGATTTCCAAGACAGGAATGACAGGGGGACATTTTATAAGCAAGGTAAGGGGCTAAGAAGCCTTCAGAATGGCTTTAAAAAAGGTAGCATGGGCTTGATATCAGAAATATATATATATATATATATATATATATATATATATATATATATATATATATATATATATATATATATATATATATATATATATATATATATATATCTATATATATAAAAATAAGTTGTCTGTGTGTGGATCTGTGGATGGATCAGGTGACGTCATGTTTGTCCGCATATGACGTCTGAATTATTTCACACTAATACAAAAGAAGAAAAAAAACTAAAAAAGGTAAAAACTACAAAAAAAAAACTAAAAAGAAAAAAAAACTAAAAAAGCTAAAAAACTAAAAAAAACTAAAAAAAGGTAAAAATCTAATAACTAAAAAAAAACTGAAAAAAATAAAAAAAGGCAAAAACTACAAAAAAAATAAAAACTAATAAAAAAACTAAAAAAGCTAAAAAACTAAAAAAAACTAAAAAAAACTAAAAAAAGGTAAAAAACTAAAAAAAACTAAAAACTAAAAAAGAAAAAAACTAAAAAAAAGGAAAAAACTGAAAAATAAAAGAGAAAAAGAAAACTAAAAAAATATGAATAAATATATATAAAAATAAGTTGTTTGTGGGTTATGTCTGTCTGTCTGTCTGTCGAGTGACGTCGTGTTTGTCCACATATGACGTCTGAATTATTTCACACTAATACAAAAGAAGAAAAAAAACTAAAAAAGGTAAAAACTACAAAAAAAACTAAAAAGAAAAAAAACTAAAAAAGCTAAAAAACTAAAAAAAAAACTAAAAAAAGGTAAAAAACTAAAAACTAATAAAAAACTGAAAAAACTAAAAAAGGCAAAAACTAAAAAAAAAATTAAAAACTAATAAAAAAACTAAAAAAGCTAAAAAACTAAAAAAACTAAAAAAGGTAAAAAACAAAAAAAAACTAAAAACTAAAAAAGAAAAAACTAAAAAAAAGGAAAAAACTGAAAAATAAGAGAAAAAGAAAACTAAAAAAATATTAATAAATATAAATATAATATAAATTAGCAATCAACAAAGCACCGAGACACAAATGACGACCGGGACACAGGGAGTATAAATGACGACCAGGACATAAGTAAAAAAAAAAAACTAAAAAAACTAAAAAAACTGTCTGTCTGTCGAGTGACGTCGTGTTTGTCCGCATATGACGTCTGAATTATTTCACACTAATACAAAAGAAGAAAAAAAACTAAAAAAGGTAAAAACTACAAAAAAAAACTAAAAAGAAAAAAAACTAAAAAAGCTAAAAAACTAAAAAAAACTAAAAAAAGGTAAAAAACTAAAAACTAAAAAAAACTGAAAAAACTAAAAAAAGGCAAAAACTAAAAAAAAACAAACTAAAAACTAATAAAAAAAACTAAAAAAGCTAAAAAACTAAAAAAACTAAAAAACACCGAGACACAAATGACGACCGGGACACAGGGAGTATAAATGACGACCAGGACATAAGTAAAAAAAAAAAACTAAAAAAACTAAAAAAATGGTAAAAACTACAAAAAAACTAAAAACTAATAAAAAAACTAAAAAATCTAAAAATCTAAATAAACTAAAAAAGAAAAAAAAGAAAAAAGGAAAAAAATAAAGGAGAAAAACAAAACTAAAAAACGAATGTATATACAGACCGGGACACCGGGATACAAATGACGACCGGGACACAGGGAATATAAATGACGACCGGGACACAGGGACACAACTACAATGGGGACGCCGGGGGGCACAGGGGGATATAAATGACGACCGGGACACCGGGACACAAGGAATATAAATGACGCCCGGGACACTCAAAGAGAAATCACAGACTGGAACACCGGGACACAAATGACGACCGGGACACAGGGAATATAAATGACGACCGGGACACAGGGACATAACTACAAAGGGGACGCCGGGGTGCACAGGGGGATATATAAATGACGATGGCGACTCAGGGAATGGTCGATTAGCAATCACCATCAACAAAGCTCAAGGGCAATCATTAGAATCATGAGGTATAGATCTGAATACGGATTGTTTTCCCATGGACCATTATATGTTGCATGTTCAAGAGTCGGTAAACCTGAAAATCTATTTATATGCACAGACAATGGGACGGCAAAGAATGTTGTATATTCGCAAGTTTTACGTAGTTAAAAACATATATATATATATATATATATATATATATATATATATATATATATATATATATATATATATATATATATATATATATATATATATATATATATATATATATATATATATATATATCTATCTATATTCACAGGTGGGACATAGGGACACAACTACAATGGCGCGTAACTAATATGGCGCGTAACGACTTACGCGCGCGGGGGGGCTTGGGGGGGCGCGAAGCGCCCCCACCAACTAGGTGTTGGGGTGGCGCGAAGCGCCACCCCAACAGCTAGTATATATATATATATATATATATATATATATATATATATATATATATATATATATATATATAGTATATAAATAATATATATATATATATATATATATATATATATATATATATATAAATATATATACTAGTATATATATATATATATATATATATATATATATATATATATATATATATATATATATATACTAGCTGTTGGGGTGGCGCTTCGCACCCCCCCTCCAAGCCCCCCCGCGCGCGTAAGTCGTTACGCGCCATATTAGTTACGCGCCATTGTAGTTGTGTCCCTGTGTACCACCTATGAATATAGATAGATTTATATATGTGTTTTAAACTACGTAAAACTTGCGAATATACAACATTCTTGGCTTTCCCATTGTCTGTGCATATACAAAGCCTTATGTACTAATAATGACGTCATATGCAAACGCTCTTTTTACAAACAAACAAACATGCATATATACAACTCGTTTTTATATAGATAGAGAGATAGATAGATACAATACAAATTAACTGCGTAAAACTTGCGAATATACAACATTCTTCGCTGTCCATTTGTCGCTGCATATAAATAGATTGTCAGGTTTACCGACCCTCGAACATGCAACGTACAATTGTCCATGGGAAAAACAATCAGTATTAAGATCTATACCACATTTTTCTAATGATTGACCTTGAGCTTTGTTAATGGTGATTGCAAATGCTAATCGAATTGGGAATTGCAATCTTTTAAATTGAAAAGGCAGATCCGTTGGAATCATGGGAATGCGAGGAATAAGAACAGCCTCGCCCTCAAAAGGCCCTGTCAAGATTGTGGCCTCTATTAGGTTTTCCATTGTTGTTTTTTTTTACGGCAAGTCGCGTGCCATTGCAAAGCTTTGGTGGGTTGATATTTCTTAAAAGTATTATTGGTACGCCTATTTTTAGTTGTAGCACGTGTGGTGGAAACCCTGAAAGATCCACGGAATTTAAAAATTCAGATGGATAATTAACCGCTTCATTTGGTTGCAAAATTGTGTCAACTGACTTGTAAAGGACTGCCTGGTCTCGAATCCTGGTCAAAACAATATTGTTGATTTCGTGGACGTCTATATTTTTGGGTGCAAGAATCGCTCTTTCACTTAGCCATTTATTATTTTTATAATTTTTTAGAATATTCGGAAACAATTTTTCAATCAATTCATTTTTGGACGTCACTAAATTACAGAAATCAGCAGGTAGTTGTATACGTCCTGATATTGAGTCTACTGGGAGCTTTCCGTTTCCAATTGCCAGCAATTGATCTGAAAATGTTTGACCAGAGTCATCGTTTTGCAATCGGACACGCATATTTGTAGTTAATTTTAATGTTTTTACGTGTGCCCATAAATTAGAATTTTTCAGGCAAGCATTCATTTCGTCTGCAGCGGTTGATCTAGGTATTATAGGTAATGTTTGCCTGAAATCTCCCGCAAGCAATATTAATGTTCTGCCAAAGGGTTTCGACTTCCCTCGCAAATCTTTCAAGCATTGATCCAGAGCCTCGAACGATTTTTGTGTGCCATTGTGCACTCATCCCAAATAATAAGTTTGCATGGCTACAATGCTTTACCCATCCCAGATGATTTGGAAATATTGCACGTGGGAGTTTCTGTAGAATGCAAATTCAGAGGCAATTTCAAAGCGGAATAAGTAGTTCTTCCACCAGGCAGCAATGTTGCGGCTATTCCGGACGACGCAATTGCCAACGCTAAATCATTTTTTGTTCGAATTGATGCCAGAATCAGTTTTATCACAAACGTTTTACCAGTACCTCCTGGCACATCCAAAAAGAAAATTTCTCCAACGTTGTTATCGACACAATGCATTATCGTATCATAAATGTCTTTTTGTTCCGACGTTAACTTGGAAATGTTATTTTGTACATACGACAATAGATCACTCGTACTGTAACTTTGTTCACGATCCAATTCTACACATGTCGAAACAGCAGCGATACGGTTAAGTGAAGGCATTCCAAAATCCTGAAGAGGTTTATTTGCCATACGTACGCACAAATCTTCTATAATAACTAAAGTGTAGTTATGAATTTCTGATGTAAAATCAAAAGTCATATCTGACGTCTCTAACTGTTTTCGATGGAGTATATCTTCGGACATTTTTGACTTATATTTTTCCCATAACTCTGTAGGAGCTGATGGAGAGCAAGTTGTTAAAATGATGGCAAACAATGCACGAATTTGACTTGGAGTTGACGTTTCGCACGCGTCATTGATGCAGTTATCCCAGTGTTGGTCATTCTCCAATAAATTCAGAGCTTGGCATGCACTACGGTAAGTGTCATGTATAGTACCGTTTACAGTTCTCAAATACTCAAAGGATGTCGGACCGGGTACATTCACCAAAAGCAGGCGTAGAAAGAAGCATTCATGTTGATTGGGGTGAACGGTGTAGAGTCTTCCTATCGTGGTATCTTTGAAGATGGTAGGTTGGCCGTCGACTGACTTACCCTGTTTTCGACGTTCAAATACTTTATTTTTAGTATTCCACGTGTAGATAGATAAGAGATAAGATAAGATATTTATTTCGAAAAAATCACTATCACAAGCCCTCAAAGGGCCGAATTCGGACTTTGGAGTCAACTAATAAAACAAACAAAGCAAAAAACACAAAGCTAATAATAATAAATAATCAAATTTTTGTAAAAAAAATAAATAAAAAAATATATAAGTCAGAAAAAAAAGGAAAGGGGACAAAAAAAGTATAATAACACAGAAATGAACAAGAAATAAACATATATATCTACAAATTAAAAGGGACACTAAAAAAAAATCCAAAAACTCACAAAAAAAAAGAACGAAGCATAAAACACACGAAAAACACATATGAATTAAAAGGGAAACTAAACCAAAACAGCGGGAGGCAAGCAAATTAGTGTAACGACCTAAAGCACCTCACAAAAAAAAAGGGGGGGAGGAGAAACTAGTTGGCTATTTTATTTATTTTTTCTGTGATGAAGGGGACAAAGGCTTTTTCATATCTGGAAGTAACGCAGCGAATGGGAGACAAAACTGGGATAGGCTCAGAAACAGCTCGAGGCTGTCGTAATCTGGATGGTGAGTGACGTTTGGGGAAAATACTTGCCGTCCGAGGGTTCGTTATTGCATTTTTTTGAAAAACGGAGGCACAACGATGACCTCCTTCGCTCAAGGGTTTCCAAACTAGCTTTTTTTTAGGAGCAGAGAGTAAGGCACCTTGCCTTCTTTGAAAATTATTCGCAAGGCTCTTTTTTGGATTGACTCAATTTTGTCTGATTCTTCACGGGAGATGCCAGGGTGCCAAGCTGGACAAGCATATTCAAGATGTGGACGGACAAAAGACGTGTACAACCTTAAGGAGTGAGAAGGGGGGACGCTATATTTATTTAGGAGCTTAAGGAGGGCGATAGACGCATTAGCTTTATGGATAATATCTTTAACGTGGATATCCCACTTTAAATTTGAAGAAATTGTGACTCCAAGTAATTTAACCGAGGATGCATAAATTTCAGGAGGGATAGGATTAAGAAAACAGGGCGAGGATTTGAGGAAACAAATCGGCATTATCATGGACTTAGAGGGGTTTACGGTCATATCTAGGTCCAAAGCCTCACTTCCAATTTCATTGAGAATACTCATAGGGTCACCTAGTAAATTTCTGAAGCAACTTTCAACAATCGTTAGGTCATCAACAAATTTCCAATGGTCAGGAACTTCCTTCGCAAGGCTGTTAACCATGACTGAAAAAAGGAGGGGGCCTAGGAGAGTTCCTTGGGGTATGCCATTGTAGATAGGGAGAGGATTTGAGTAATGGTTCTGGTATTTAACCACCTGTGATCTATTTGTTAAAAAGGAGGCAACCAATTTTACCAGTAAGGGATCGATATTGAACTCGCTTTCTAGTTTCTCAATTAAAATATTGTGGTTAATAAGGTCAAAAGCTTTCTGAAGGTCAATAGAAATTAAGTTTAGCCAGGAATTAGGTTTTTCGAGGATTTTCCCGATGTTGTCAATAAGAGAAACGAGGTAGTGGGAAGTAGAAGTTGATTTTAGGTTTCCAAATTGTTTCAGGTCAGTAAGAGGTAGGATTTTTTCCTTTAGCAAATCTGCAAGGAATCCTTCATACAATTTTGAAAAAATAGGAGTAAGCGTAATAGGTCGAACGCCATCAAAGCCAGGCTTTCCGTTTTTCTTTTTCAAAGGGGTAATAAAACCCTGTTTCCAAATTGTTGGAATTTGCCCAGACTTAGTAATTTCGTTAAACAGGACAGACAAGGGCTTAGACAGGAAGTCACCGAAGGCTCTAATAAGGGGAAATGGGATATCCAAAGGACAAACACTTGTCTTTCTTAGTTTATTAATTCTTCTTTCAATCTCAGACGGGGAAACAGTCGGGAAAAGAGGGGATGGGGCTCCTGTTGATAATTGGATTGGCAATGCTGGAAGGCTCTGGACAATGGAAGCGAGAAATTTATTTAGACTATTTGCAGTAACATCAGGGGGCTCTGGTAAGTTGAAATTAAGCTGGTCAAGACTCCTGCCAAATAGCTTTTTAACCTCGGAATACCAGTTTTTTGGCTTATTAGTGAACAATTCTTCGATCTTATTTTTGTAGTATGATCGTGCCAATTTACGAATTTCTCTTTTAATTGATTTTCTTAATATATTAGCTTGATCGAGTTTACCATTCTTAAACAGCTTCAATTTGGTTCTAATTAGTGTTTTTATTCAGATAACTTCGAAGACCACACTGCCTTTCCATGACGAAAGTAAAATAGTTCAAAATAGGGATGATACCTTTTTATTGACAGTGAAATATAAAATTATTTAACTGGATATTTCGAACACATATACAGTGTTCATATACAGTGCATCATATATCATATATGTGCAGCATATACAGTGAACACTGTATATGTGTTCGAAATACCCAGTTAAATAATTTTATATTTCACTGTCAATAAAAAGGTATCATCCCTATTTTGAACTGTTTTACTTTAGTGTTTTTATTGTTTGATTAATAAAGGGTTTGTCACTTGAGCACCTTTTAAACCTTTTTTCTGGGAAACAAATTTGATATTTATCAATTAGCTTTTTATGAAACGTGGCTGTTTTCTCATCAAGGTTTTGTAAGCTATAAATGTCGAACCAATCTTCAGTACTCAGCCACATACCAAAAGAAAGAAGACCAGAATTTTGAAGGGGGCGGTAAGTGCTATAAGTCTTTGAGAAAGTATGCTTAAAAGTTGAGGAGGGGGACAAAAGAATGGAAAGATGATAACTCCCACCTAATGGGGGCAAAGTTGAGGGAGGGGTGTAAAAATTATACAGATTAGTTAAAATAACATCAAGAGAGGTATTTCCCCGAGTCGTCGGTGTTTTAACAATTTGCTTTACTTTAAGTGAAGCACAAAAGGAATCCATTTTAAGGTTGTTGGCATCGCCAACTAAAAAAAGGCCAGCATTGGGGTACTTAGAAATAACGAAATCAGCACTTGCCTGTAATTGCTGGATAAAATTACGTTTTGACTCGATATTTTGATTTGGGGAGTAATAGAAAACAGCTATTACAATAATACTAAATGGACGAGGGAGTACTTTTGGTCTAACACTTAGCCAGAGGATTTCATCATACTCGGATAAGTTAGGGACTTGAATAACCTTTGGGTAAAGGTGACTCTTAGTAAAAAACAGAACTCCGCCACCTTTTTTCCCGAGTGGGTGGTCTGAAGGACGGAGTTTAATAAACTCTGAATAATTTGTCAGGTGTAGGGACCCTGGGTCATGGGATTGAACTTCAGTAACAGCTATAATATCTATCAAATGTGATTCTGAAACCACCTCGAGTTCAGTAGGCTTTTCAAAATTAAGACTTTCAGCATTAGTAACTAACAGCTTAGAAAAAACAAACCGACTGGGGAATCGCGACAGGGAAACTTGATGAGTTTGAGAATTTCCTGGGGGGTAGGGTTTTAATTTAATTTTATTATGCTTTGGAGAAGAGGGGTAAGGGAAGGATTTGCTTTGGGGATTTGGATGTGGGGGGACGGGCAAGGATATGGACGAAGCACGAGGACTTATTATATGACAATTATTGGACGGAAAAAGTCTCAGACCTGAGTCACGTTTACAGGGTAGGCACGAGGGATAAAACGAATGGGCTGGGGTTTCGTAAGGTGCTGGGAAAGGGGGGCTGGGTGGGAATAGTGATTCATGTCCGTCAAGAAATTGCTGGTTTGCGGCGGAGTAGGGAGGGTATGGGGCAGCATACTGTAAGGGGGAAGGAAATATGACTTCTGTATACGGAGAGGGAGAGGAGATAACAAGGGGTAAGGGGGGGAGTATGTAATCGGGAAGGGTTTATTAATTGTTGATCTGAGAATACAGAGGGATAAGAATGAAAGTCGACAGGAACTTGACCAAGGGGAGGAGGGGGTCGTGAGTGCCTTCGACGCTGCCCTAAAAAAGGTTGGGTTTTAAACCTACCCCCCGCGTCTGATGATACATGAGCAAAATTACACGACTTAAAATGCTTAGTAGATTTAGCAGGATTAAGGTGGCTTCTGGGCAGCCCAGTTTTGTGGAGCCTACTACGACCTTTAATTGGCGATTCAATATGAGCTTTTGTACAGCCAAAGCACCTTCCACTTGAAAACTTTTTACAAATATCAACATGGGGGTATTTACACAGACTATTTGTACAGCGGCTAAAAACAAAAAATTTACGAATGTGTAAATATTTACAATTATTAGAAATACATCTACTATCTAAGAAGTTAAAACACACATTAGGTTTATTACACGTAAAATCATTAAGCTCATTTTTTTGAATATTTGATTGCATTGTGTAAGAATTTCCGCTTGTCAGTTCAACTGCATTGTCACTTTTTAAAGATGTGTCATTAACTCTGGATTTCAAGAATAAATTATCTTCGGTTGGAGCGAGGTCAGTATGATTAGGTTGCGTAACCTTTTTAATCCCTTGAGAAAATTCTGACGAAGGAAGTTCACTAGCCCTTGCTTGATGAACCGAAGAATTTTGGTAATGAATATTTGCGGAAGTATCAGCTAAATGAGGAATTCTGGGCTGTGTAGGGGAATTTAAAGTATGTAAAGCTTCAACAATTGCGAGCTGAAAACCGACTTTTAACAATTTGATTTCTTTGTCCTTGAAATAGATTACTATTCTGGCGCTCGTAAAGATCAGACAAGCTATCATAAAGAAATTCGAGATTAATAATCCGTTTCTTGAGATTGACGATTTCTGCATCTTTTTTTAGGCAATCTTCACAGGTATGGGGCTCAAACACACTAGCCTTTTTGCATTGCACGTGACTTCATCTTTACTGGAGCAAGAAATTTGTGGGGTAATTTGGGGTTGATGGTAGGTGGTAATTTTTGCAGAATCAATCGATCCAGGGGAACTATTTTTATCATTATTCGAAACACGAGGTATGGATGGGGAATTAACAATACCAATTGGAATGATCACTTCCAGTTGATTATCCTTGGAATTAGTTGAATTTTCTTCAATAGAAATAAGGTGAGGCTTTTTAACCTCGGGTGGTTGATCAATACGAAGGCACTTCAGTATACAGCAGTTTTTTTGCAAAAGAATCATTTTGGCAAAGCGAAAAGAAAGCGGTTAACTTTGTATCCGGTGGATTCAGGGCTCTTTGTTGCGCGTTGGTTTCCGAGAAATAAACACGTTGACCATTCTGTAAATGTACCGCTAAGTGAACAACAGCTGGACTACGTTCATGTATCGGCAATGAAAGAATTCGCCAAACAGCTTCATTACTGCTTATGTATCTTCCAGCCTGATATTGTACGATTTCGTCGATATCTTTGATTTCGGGCTGCAAGCCAAAAACTGCCATGTCACTGCCTTTGTTGACGTATTTACATATGTATTTGATTGCCTTTACGGAGCTACAGTAATCAACGTTTATGTGTGCATTAAATGTTTTTGATAATATTGGGGAATATGGAACAACCCACTGGTTATCTACTTCGATGGTGGTACCGTTACGCTTCTTTATTTTGCTGTTTTACCGCCATCTTCAGTAGATCTTCTTCTATATTGTGGGTAACCATCATTGCCAGTAATTGTGTTGGATACTAAAAGTCGAAGATATTGCTTTGTGCACCTTCCTTTGGCCATGCATGGTGAATTTTCGTTCAGTGCACCGCAAGGTCCATGTATCATATTTTTTACAATAATATCATGTAACCCCTTATCGATATTTTCCTCAGGTTTTTCAGTGGAAATCACATCATCAATTTCGTTCGAAGAAATTTTTTTATGTAGCCAGATTAGTATATGTGCGTGTGGCAAACCTCGTTTTTGCCATTCCACTGAGTACATCCAGCATCGCACTGACCCAAACACTTCAAGTTTTACTATCTAGTTTATCAGTGATTTCAACTTTTGCCGGAAGACACGGGCCGTAATGTCATGTCTATGAACCGCCGATCCCAAGATTGATTACATGTAAATGTAATAAATAAATCTGGACGACCATAGAGACGAACATACGCAATAGCATCTTGAGCATATTCATGCATATCACGGGGACTGCCAGCATATGACGAAGGTAAAATTGTTAATCTTCCAACGTTTGTGGTATTACCTTCATTTACAACTGCATCTCGGAAATGAATGTATTGTTCAGAGCGGAGCTTGGTCTGATTCAGGCGGATATATAGCAAACATTCTGATTCAATTTTAGCATACATATCAACGACGTATTGGTGAAACAATTGACGGCATTTTAAAATATAATTTTCTCCATCCTGCCGAATCATTAGTCTATAGGAATAATAATGCATTGCACTGCATTTCTTATTCATTTCTTTGTTAGTGGCTGGATTCATCAATTTAATATGGATTAATATTAAAGTGATAGCCGTCGGCTCCATCCCAAAAAATGATAGGATATTGTAGGGCATCGTAGCATCGATGAGTTTCAGCAATTCTTAGCAACTGGGCGTTTCGCTTATGAAGAACAATATCTCGAGGTAAAAACTGATCACTGACCGTAACGATTGCCACTTCGTCGATAGTTGGAGCATTGTATCTACGCATATGTTGGCCAGGAGGCGTGTTGTCAGTGGAAATAACAATTTTATGCGTATCAGTAGGCATCAAATCGATGGCTGTTTTGAACAGACGCTATAAATTATTATTTTCGTGGAAAAGATGTTGCAATTGGGAAACAATTGTCCTTTTAACGTTGGGAGAAATTTCGCAACATGCATTCAATTCAGAATTTCTATCACTGATGTAGTACAATTGTAAAAATTTATGATTCTCGCCTGAGAATGGTAGAAGGGACCCTGCTTTATGATAAATTACTTTGAAAGTAGACATAAATTGATCTGGATTTTCGATTTGGGCTCCAAACGACGTCATTTGGAAACATGAGTTATATTTTCTGATTTGTGATAAGAAACGCTTAGATTCTGACGTAGTTTCAGTAAGGAAAGTCTTCAATGACTCTGGTGGTGCAGCCAATAAAGGAAGTTTAACTTTTCCTGAGAGGCAACACACTCCCATTGTTTCACCATTGAATTTCAAGACCTTGCAATAGGGACAAATTTTAGACATAGTGCCGATTTAACACATCTACTCAAGCTATAATCATCGACTGGGCTGTACCTGAATGCCAGGCGATAACTTTCAGGTTGCTCTGATTCCTCGGCACGCTTTCTTTTCTTACTTTCTCTATCAGCAGCAAGCCTGATTTCTTGCTGTTCTTGTGATTCCTCGGCACGCCTTCTTTTTTTACTTTCTCTTTTAGCAGCAAGTCTGGTTTCATGTTGCTCTGGTAGTTCCTCGGCATGCCTTCTTTTTTCACTTTCTCTTTTAGCAGCAAGTCTGGTTTCATGTTGCTCTGGTAGTTCCTCGGCATGCCTTCTTTTTTCACTTTTTCTTTTAGCAGCAAGTCTGGTTTCGCGTTGCTCTGGTAGTTCCTCGGCATGCTTTTTGTTTTTTCTTTCTCTATCAGCCTCAAGCCTGTTTTCTTGCTGTTCTTTTGATTCCTCGGCACGCTTTCTTTTCTTACTTTCTCTATCAGCAGCAAGTTTTTTGGCATAGACTCTTTGAGCATCTTCCTCGGCTGTTGCCATTGTAAGTTCATCAGTCATTTTACAGTTAAACATTAACAGATTTCTCCGTGAACGCATGTCTTAAATACCTTTAATGACGTCAGTCAACACACAAACATGATGTCACCCGACAGACCCACACACACACAGACAACTTATATATATATATATATATATATATATATATATATATATATATATATATATATATATATATATATATATATATATATATATATATATCATGAAAAGAGAAATAACCAATGCAACAGCACAAACACATAAAAAAAAAGAAAAAAAAAAGACAGCAGGAGAAAAGGAAGACTGTTTTCCTAAAGTAGTGATTAATATAGACCAGCACTTGAATCAAGCCTTAACCCTACTCATCGATACAATCACATAGTTAAACAGCACAGCCAAACACAATCAACCATAAAGAATAATCCATGGATAGCAGTCATGTCGTCAATAAGTATAAGTCGTCATTTACCAAACAATAGAAAAAATAATAAAGATCAATAATTCAGAGGCAACAACCCATCACAAGGGCTCATCAGGAGAATACACTGGCCTATAGGGTTTCGCCACTTTAAATTCTCTACCCAGCTTAGTGTTGTGGCTACCACAGAATATCCATGGCATCCCCGTGTCAGGTATCACCCCCAAAATACATACCTATGAATATATATATATATATATATATATATATATATATATATATATATATATATATATATATATATATATATATATATATATATATATATATATATATACTAGCTGTAGGGGTGGTGCTTCGCGCCACCCCAACACCTAGTTGGTGGGGGTGCTTCGCCCCCCCCCCCAAGCCCCCCCGCGCGCGTAAGTCGTTACGCGCCATATTAGTTACGCGCCATTGTAGTTGTGTCCCTATGTCCCACCTGTGAATATAGATATATATATATATATATATATATATATATATATATATATATATATATATATATATATATATATATATATATATATATATATATATGTTTTTAACTACGTAAAACTTGCGAATATACAACATTCTTTGCTGTCCCATTGTCTGTGCATATAAATAGATTGTCAGGTTTACCGACTCTTGAACATGCAACATATAACGGTCAATGGGAAAACAATCCGTATTCAGATCTATACCTCATGATTCTAATGATTGCCCTTGAGCTTTGTTGATGGTGATTGCTAATCGACCATTCCCTGAGTCGCCATCGTCATTTATATATCCCCCTGTGCACCCCGGCGTCCCCTTTGTAGTTATGTCCCTGTGTCCCGGTCGTCATTTATATTCCCTGTGTCCCGGTCGTCATTTGTGTCCCGGTGTCCCAGTCTCTGATTTCTCTTTGAGTGTCCCGGGCGTCATTTATATTCCTTGCGTCCCGGTGTCCCGGTCGTCATTTATATCCCCCTGTGCCCCCCGGCGTCCCCGTTGTAGTTGTGTCATTTATGTTCCCTGTGTCCCGGTCGTCATCCCGGTATACATTCGTTTTTGAATTGGTATATGATGAAATAAATTTTTAATTTTTTCCCTTTTTTTCCTTTTAGTTTTTTTTTATTGGTTTTGACCTTTTTTTAGGTTTTTTATTTTTTTTCTTTTTTGTTTTTAGTTTTTTTTGAAGTTTTTATCTTTTTAGTTTTTTTATTTTTATTTATATTTTTTTAATTTTCTTTTTCTCCTTTATTTTTCAGTTTTTTTCCTTTTTTTAGTTTTTTTTTCTTTTTAGTTCTTTTAGTTTTTACCTTTTTTAGTTTTTTTAGTTTTTTAGATGAAAATTTTTTTAGTTTTATTCCTTTTTTTCTTTTCAGTGTTTTATTGGTTTTTACCTTTTTTTAGCTTTTTTAGTTTTTTTTAGTTTTTTCTTTTTACTTTTTTTTTAGTTTTTATCTTTTTTTTTTTTTTTTTTATTCTTAATTTTTTTTTATTAGTTTTTAGTTTTTTTTGTAGTTTTTGCCATTTTTAGTTTTTTCAGTTTTTTTTTAGTTTTTAGATTTTTACCTTTTTTAGCCTAACCAGGATTTGAACCTGGGACCTTCATTCTCCGTTCTGACACCCTCTCTCACCGAGTGACTACTCCAGCATGTTCATTTTGGTGTTTTAAATGGTATATTATTAACCAAATTAATGTGTTTTACAATATACTAAGCATCGTCATAACAAAAATGACGACAACTAATTTCATGACGTCAGTCAACACTGAAATTAAGTTCTGAAATTAAGTCATGAAATTAGTTGCCGTCATTTTTGCTTTGACGGTGACGTCATTCAAGTTATATAAGACATATGTTCACGTAGAAATCTATTAATGTTTAAGTTTACAATGACTGATGAAGATGCTCAAAGAGTCTATGCCAAAAAACTTGCTGCTGATAGAGAAAGTCAGAAAAGAAAGCGTGCCGAGGAACTATCAGCAGCAAGTTTTTTGGCATAGACTCTTTGAGCATCTTCATCAGTCATTGTAAACTTAAACATTAATAGATTTCTACGTGAACATATGTCTTATATAACTTGAATGACGTCACCGTCAAAGCAAAAATGACGACAACTAATTTCATGACGTCAGCCGACACAGAAACATGACGTCACCTGACAACTAATTTCATGACGTCAGCCGACACAGAAACATGACGTCACCTGATCCACAGATCCACAGACAGACAACTTATTTTATATATATAGATATATATATATATATATATACTAGCTGTTGGGGTGGCGCTTCGCGCCACCCCAACACCTAGTTGGTGGGGGCGCTTCGCGCCCCCCCCAAGCCCCCCCGCGCGCGTAAGTCGTTACGCGCCATATTAGTTACGCCCCATTGTAGTTGTGTCCCTATGTCCCACCTGTGAATATAGATAGATATAGATATATATATATATATATATATATATATATATATATATATATATATATATATATATATATATATATATATATATATATATATATATATATATATATATATATATATATATATATATATATATATATATATATATGTTTTTAACTACGTAAAACTTGCGAATATACAACATTCTTTGCCGTCCCATTGTCTGTGCATATAAATAGATTTTCAGGTTTACCGACTCTTGAACATGCAACATATAATGGTCCATGGGAAAACAATCCGTATTCAGATCTATACCTCATGATTCTAATGATTGCCCTTGAGCTTTGTTGATGGTGATTGCTAATCGACCATTCCCTGAGTCGCCATCGTCATTTATATATCCCCCTGTGCACCCCGGCGTCCCCTTTGTAGTTATGTCCCTGTGTCCCGGTCGTCATTTATATTCCCTGTGTCCCGGTCGTCATTTGTATCCCGGTGTCCCGGTCTGTATATACATTCGTTTTTTAGTTTTGTTTTTCTCCTTTATTTTTTTCCTTTTTTCTTTTTTTTCTTTTTTAGTTTATTTAGATTTTTAGATTTTTTAGTTTTTTTATTAGTTTTTAGTTTTTTTGTAGTTTTTACCATTTTTTTAGTTTTTTTAGTTTTTTTTTTACTTATGTCCTGGTCGTCATTTATACTCCCTGTGTCCCGGTCGTCATTTGTGTCTCGGTGCTTTGTTGATTGCTAATTTATATTATATTTATATTTATATTTTTTATATTTATTAATATTTTTTTAGTTTTCTTTTTCTCTTATTTTTCAGTTTTTTCCTTTTTTTTAGTTTATTCTTTTTTAGTTTTTAGTTTTTTTTTGTTTTTTACCTTTTTTTAGTTTTTTTAGTTTTTTTAGTTTTTTAGCTTTTTTAGTTTTTTTATTAGTTTTTAGTTTTTTTTTAGTTTTTGCCTTTTTTTAGTTTTTTCAGTTTTTTTTATTTTTTAGTTTTTTACCTTTTTTTAGTTTTTTTTAGTTTTTTAGCTGTTTTAGTTTTTTTTCTTTTTAGTTTTTTTGTAGTTTTTACCTTTTTTAGTTTTTTTTCTTCTTTTGTATTAGTGTGAAATAATTCAGACGTCATATGCGGACAAACACGACGTCACTCGACAGACAGACAGACAGACATAACCCACAAACAACTTATTTTTATATATATTTATTCATATTTTTTTAGTTTTCTTTTTCTCTTTTATTTTTCAGTTTTTTCCTTTTTTTTAGTTTTTTTCTTTTTTAGTTTTTAGTTTTTTTAGTTTTTTACCTTTTTTTAGTTTTTTTAGTTTTTTTAGTTTTTTAGCTTTTTTAGTTTTTTTATTAGTTTTTATTTTTTTGTAGTTTTTGCCTTTTTTTTATTTTTTTCAGTTTTTTTTTAGTTATTAGATTTTTACCTTTTTTTAGTTTTTTTTAGTTTTTTAGCTTTTTTAGTTTTTTTTTCTTTTTAGTTTTTTTTGTAGTTTTTACCTTTTTTATATATTATATATTATTTATATACTATATCTTCTATATATATAAAAATAAGTTGTCTGTCTGTCTGTCTGTGGATGGATCAGGTGACGTCACCTGAAAAAACTGGATCAGGTGACGTCAAAACTGAAAAAACTAAAAAAAGGCAAAAACTACAAAAAAAACTAAAAACTAATAAAAAAAATAAAAAAGCTAAAAAACTAAAAAAACTAAAAATAGGCAAAAACTACAAAAAAAACTAAAAACTAATAAAAAAGCTAAAAAACTAAAAAAACTAAAAAAAGGCAAAAACTACAAAAAAAACTAAAAACTAATAAAAAAAATAAAAAAGCTAAAAAACTAAAAAAACTAAAAAAACTAAAAAAAGGTAAAAAACTAAAAAAACTAAAAACTAAAAAAAACTAAAAAAAAGGAAAAAACTGAAAAATAAGCTAAAATAAAGGTAAAAACCAATAAAAAACTAAAAAAAAAACTGAAAAAACTAAAAAAAGGCAAAACCTACAAAAAAAAACTAAAAACTAATAAAAAAAGTAAAAAAGCTAAAAAACTAAAAAAACTAAAAAAACTAAAAAAAGGTAAAAAACTAAAAAAAATAAAAAATAAAAAAAAACTAAAAAAAAGGAAAAAACTGACAAAAAAACTAAAAAGAAAAAAAAACTAAAAACTAATAAAAAAACTAAAAAATCTAAAAATCTAAATAAACTAAAAAAGAAAAAAAAAGGAAAAAAATAAAGGAGAAAAACAAAACTAAAAAACGAATGTATATACAGACCGGTACACCGGGATACAAATGACGACCGGGACACAGGGAATATAAATGACGACCGGGACACAGGGACACAACTACAACGGGGACACAGGGGGATATAAATGACGACCGGGACAAAAAAACTAAAAAGAAAAAAAAACTAAAAACTAATAAAAAAACTAAAAAATCTAAAAATCTAAATAAGCTAAAAAAGAAAAAAAAAGGAAAAAAATAAAGGAGAAAAACAAAACTAAAAAACGAATGTATATACAGACCGGGACACCGGGATACAAATGACGACCGGGACACAGGGAATATAAATGACGACCGGGACACAGGGACACAACTACAACGGGGACACCGGGGGAAACAGGGGGATGTAAATGACGACCGGGACACCGGGACAGGGAATGGTCGATTAGCAATCACCATCAACAAAGCTCAAGGGCAATCATTAGAATCATGAGGTATAGATCTGAATACAGATTGTTTTCCCATGGACCATTATATGTTGCATGTTCAAGAGTCGGTAAACCTGACAATCTATTTATATGCAAAGACAATGGGACAGCAAAGAATGTTGTATATTCGCAAGTTTTACGTAGTTAAAACCATATATATATATATATATATATATATATATATATATATATATATATATATATATATATATATATATATATATATATATATATATATATATTCACAGGTGGGACATAGGGACACAACTACAATGGCGCGTAACTATTATGGCGCGTAACGACTTACGCGCGCGGGGGGGCTTGGGGGGGGCGCGAAGCGCCCCCACCAACTAGGTGTTGGGGTGGCGCGAAGCGCCACCCCAACAGCTAGTATATATATATATATATATATATATATATATATATATATATATATATATATATATATATATATATATATATATATATATATATATATATATATATATATATATCTATATATATATATATATATATATATATATATATATATATATATATATATATATATATATATATATCTATATATATATAAAAATAAGTTGTCTGTGTGTGGATCTGTGGATGGATCAGGTGACGTCACCTGAAAAAACTGGATCAGGTGACAAAACTGAAAACTGAAAAAACTAAAAAAGGCAAAAACTACAAAAAAAAACTAAAAACTAATAAAAAAGCTAAAAAACTAAAAAAACTAAAAAAAGGCAAAAACTACAAAAAAAACTAAAAACTAATAAAAAAAATAAAAAAGCTAAAAAACTAAAAAAACTAAAAAAACTAAAAAAAGGTAAAAAACTAAAAAAACTAAAAACTAAAAAAAAACTAAAAAAAAGGAAAAAACTGAAAAATAAGCTAAAATAAAGGTAAAAACCAATAAAAAACTAAAAAAAAACTGAAAAAACTAAAAAAAGGCAAAAACTACAAAAAAAACTAAAAACTAATAAAAAAAGTAAAAAAGCTAAAAAACTAAAAAAACTAAAAAAAACTAAAAAAAGGTAAAAAACTAAAAAAATAAAAAATAAAAAAAACTAAAAAAAAGGAAAAAACTGAAAAATAAGCTAAAATAAAGGTAAAAACCAATAAAAAACTAAAAAGAAAAAAAGAAAAAACTAAAAAAAATTTTCATCTAAAAAACTAAAAAAAAATAAAAAAGGTAAAAACTAAAAGAACTAAAAAATAAAAAAATAAATGACGACACTCAAAGAGAAAGCGACCAGGACAAAAGGAATGTTCGATTAGCAATCAACAAAGCACCGGGACACAGGGAGTATAAATGACGACCAGGACATAAGTAAAAAAAAAAAACTAACAAAACTAAAAAGAAGGTAAAAACTACAAAAAAACTAAAAAGAAAAATTTCAAGCTCATTTTCAAAATTTTCGAAAATGTATTTTAGTAACAAATTTTTACTATTACGATAAACATTTATAATAGTTGTTCCTGAATAATCTTTAAATGAAAAGTTTTTCTCACTCGGTACTTTTTTTTCAAAAAGCATTTTTCAAATTTTCGTCACTTAAAGAAAAAAGAAAGGAAGGAGTCTAAAATCAAAAAGGAATAAAAAGAAAAGAAAACAAACCTGTATATACACTATTAACTCCATGAAAAAATAACAAAAGTAGAGTATGTGTTACAATACAATGAAATACTTTGATAACAACATAGTGTTCCTTTTCTTATTTAGATTAAATAAAAAAAAAAGTTTTTTAAATGAAAGTAAGGAGCAACATTAAAACTTAAAACGAACAGAAATTACTCCGTATATGAAAGGGGTTTTTCCTCCTCAACGCCCCGCTCTTTACGCTAAAGTTTGACTCTTTCTCTTAACTCTATTTTTAAAACAGTAAGAAACTTTAGCGTAAAGAGCAAGGCGTTGGGGAGGAAAAGCCCCTTTCATATACGGAGTACTTTCTATTCGTTTTAAGTTTTAATGTTGCTCCTTACTTTTATTTAAAAAAAACTTGTTTTTTTATTTAATTTCTGGACGTTTTTGAATTGATGCATGTTTTGATCTTGGCTCTCCGCACATAAATAATTAAAACGAAATTTGCATATTAATTAATCGAAAGATTTTGAGAAAAAAGGAGCGAGGGAGGAGGCCTAGTTGCCCTCCAGGTTTTTGATTACTCAAAAAAGCAACTAGAACTTTTAATTTTTTAAAAAAGTTTTCGTTGGTAAAAAGTATACGTAACTTACGAATTAACTTACGTAACGAATTTCTATATTCGTATGTTTATATTGCGTATATGAGGGGATTCAACCCTCGTGGATACCTCGCTCTTTACACTAAAGCTTAAATTTTGTCCCAATTCCTTAAGAATGACCTCTGAATCACAAAGGCCGTAGAATAAATAGTTGAAATTACTAAAAATACTTTAGCGTAAAGAGTGAGGTATAACGAGGAGGTAAACCCCTCATATGCGTAATAATTTTTGTTCTTTTTAAGTTGTAATGCTGCTTCTTACTCTCAGTAGAAAAAACTTTTCACATTTATTTTTTCATTGTTTTTTCAAATAATGCTAGAAAATCCTGCACCCCCTTCATTGAAATTATCTTCCCCCATGAGAAGTTTCTCCGTGGAAATATCCTCCCACGCAAGCCCCCCTCAACTCTCCCCCCAAAACAAAAAAATCCCCCTAAAAACGTCTGTACACTTCCCAGTAACATTACTATATGTAAATACAGGTCAAAGTTTGTAACTTACAGCCCCTCCCACGGGGACTGCGAGGGAGTAAGTCGTCCCTAAAGACATAGTTACTAGGTTTTTCGACTATGGTGAATAAAATGGTTATCTCAGAATTTTGATCCGGTGACTTTTGAGAAAAAATGAGCGTGAGAGGGGGCCAAGGTGCCCTATAATTTTTTTGATCACTTAAAAAGGGCACTAGAACTTTTAATTTCCGTTAGAATGAGCCCTCTTGCAACATTCTAGGACCACTCAGTCGATACGACCACCCCTGGAAAAAAAAACAAAAAAAAAACAAATAAATACGCATCGGTGATCTGTCTTCTGGCAAAAAATACGAAATTGCACATTTTTGTAGATAGGAGCTTGAAACTTCTACAGTAAGGTTCTCTGATACGCTGAATCTGATGATGTGATTTTCGTTAAGATTGTATGACTTTTAAGGAATGTTTCCCCCTATTTTCGAAAATGAGGCAAATTTTCTCAGGCTCGTAGCTTTTGATGGGTATAACTGGTCTTAATGAAACTTACATATTTAAAATAAGAATTAAAATGCGATTCTTTTGATGTAACTATTGGTATCAAAATTCCATTTTTAGAGTTTCGGTTACTATTGAGCCGGGTCGCTCCTTACTACAGTTCGTTACCACGAACTGTGATTCCTACATGTTTCTGGTTGTTTATATTATTTCTTTACTGGTTCTTACTGCATAAAGAGACGCAGAGAATACCTTCAGATATCTAGTGTATGACGTCACAGGCTTGTAAAAAAGCAGGAATGAGCTGACATAGCCAATTATTATATATAGATGTTTTGTTATTACATTTAGTATTTGCTTTTTTCTATATCTGTGTTATGTTTACTTTTGGCTTTTCAGACATCTGTTTATCCAGGTTTTTGAATACTTGCATGCTTCTGATAGTGCTTCAAATCTTACTTAACAATTAATAATTACTTATTTTGAGCCTTTATATTGTTAGCTGAGCCGGACACATATGTCAGACAGTTCAATTTCTCTAATGCTAATCCAAAGAAAGCATGAAGTCCAGAGTCTGAACCAGCGATACTGTGTGCTACTTGATTGGTTTAAAAGTAAATAATCACGAATTGTTGATTGTTGATTGTATTTAAAATAGCCCCTTTCAAAATTTTCATGGGGTGCTATTGATTTATTTTTGGTTCTTTTACTGGTCTTGCATTTTGCTATTTCCTTTTGATGCTGTTATTACTAATTTTTTTTAGAAAATTTTTTTGTTCAGTTTTAGAGTGTAGTTTTGGCGGAGGCCGTCAATCAAAATTCGCATGTATTAAAATACTTTGTCATTATGTTTCTCCAAGCTCTTTAGTTCGTCCTTTTTCTTTTTTTTTTTGACAAGGCTCTACCCGAAATTTGGTAAGCTGCAAATAGGCCAAATATTCCCTCCCCCCGATTAGCTGTAAACATTCCCTAGTAGAAAATTACAAAATACCGAGCATAATTTTTTATTCTGGTTTCCGTTTCTACATTCTGACCCAAATCCGATATTTGATACAACAAATATTAATTTAATGACACAATGTACTTTTGAAGTTATGAAGGGATTAAAGAAGTAAAGACTCTGTTATTATATGTTCGATTAGCATCCAACACCGGCCCCCACCCTGGTAGAAAATTAGAAAATTGTGAGCGGAATATGTGTCTTTCTTCCGAACTGCCAACCAAAATGAAATATTGTATGCTATAATTAAACTTTGGCGCATTAATATAATGAAATAATTTAAGCTTTGCGTTTATCGAATATTATATATGTTCGATGCTAATCGAATATATAATAACAGAGTCTTTACAAAACTAGTCTTCACTGCTACCGGCCATTAACTCCAAGTGCGATTTTGCACCTTTCCAGCTTGGTTTCAGAAAAGGTATGGGCTGCGTTCAAGCTCACCATATTGTGGGTCGGCTAATGAAACAAGCTGTTACTAAAAAAAAAAAAGTCTGCTGTATTGTTTGACTGTTGACATATCTAGTGCTTTTGACGATGTAATTCATTAAAATGCTTTGTTTTCTCTAGCAGCCTCAGGTGTTATCCTTTCTATTGTTTCCGTGCTTAAGTATTGGTATGCTAATTCTTCAGTTAGGGTGAAGTGGCATGGTACTGTAGGGGAGTATATTCCTGTTAAAAAAGGTGTTAGGCGAGGTACCGTGTTATCCCCGAGCATATTTAAATTTGTTTTAGCTTCGTGTCTCCAACGTCTTCAACCGTCAATTTTTTACAATGATAATTTAGGCATTAGTCACGTTGCATATACTGATGATGTTCTACTTCTTAGCCGGACAAAACATAGTTTAAATACCAACTTTGACCGGCTTTCAGCCGCACTATCCACAGTAGGCCTTTCAGTTAATGCCTCCAAATGTGAGTTTATTCTTTTGGGAGTCTTCCACCAGCATCACCTCTTTGCTTGGGTTCTTCAACTATACCATGTTCAGCAAGTATTAAATGGTTGGATCTCTCTTTTCCACGTCAGTTTCGTCTACTTGCTCCGCCATTACGTCCACCGTGCTGAAAAATATGCGGGTTGGTTACGGAAGAATTTCACCAAATTGTGGTCGGTATAATCGAAAAGGACTATGCCGTCTTTATTCTGGTTTTTGTGCCCCTGCTGTTTTTTATCTTTCTGGTTTTGCTTTCCTCCTTCGCAAGAAGGATACAAAGAATATACGCTCAGGATTTTTTAACTATTGCAGGCATTTGCTGCGTCTGCCTCGGTGGTGTCGAAATCATACAGTCGTTTCTAAATTTGACATCGTTGATGCGCCCTCGCGACTGAAACATTTATCTAAAGATATATCTCTTAAAACTCAGCAAAAGATTGGTGTTTTTGACCCTCTTTGGCCATTTTTTGAATTGAGGTAATTTATTTATGTTGTATGTTGTTATGCTGTTATGTTATTTATGTTGTTATGTTTTTTTTCTTGTTTTTTTGTGTGTGTGTGTTTACTCCACAGTTTAATGAATTTTGTTGGTTATAAATAAATTATTTTTATTATTATTTTTATTATTATTATTATTATTATTATTATTATTATTATTATTATTATTATTATTATTATTATTATTATTATTATTATCATTATTATTAAAAGGAGTCAAAACTCGATTATAATTTGCAACCAAGTCTGTATGTCTTTCCAAGCTCTTTAATTCACCTTTCTTTTTTTGAAAGGGTTGTACCTAAAGTTGGAAGGCTGGAAATAAACAATTTTTTCAATAAAATTAATAGGTTCTATGCTCTAGAGAGGTCATAACATTCAAAAAATTGTCTCACGCTGTTCGAAAGTCTACTTTTCTGGTTAAGAATCAATCAATACAAAAAAGTAATTTAGGGCTCAAACAGAAAGGGGGTGTTTAAGGTTGATACAAATCTACCCCTGAAACCCTTAGATGCTGCATCATATGTATTTGCCAAAAATGACTAACTTCGGGTTTTTAGCTGAAAATGAAGAGATGGTATCTTATTCAAACAGATTATGACAGGAGCTGACCAGGGGTCAGCTCCCATGAATTTTGGAATAAAATATGGTTAATAAGTTATTTTTTCTAGGGGGTTCTAGTGTCCTTTTTAATAGTTGACAATCATTGGAGGGCAACCTCACCCCCCTACTCCCATCAATTTCCCAAACATATCCAATCCAAATTTTGATATAAACATTTTGTACAGTGTAGTTGAAAGGTCTGGAAATTATGTTCAAGACCATGAACACCCCCCCCCCCACAGCTCTCATATTAAGTGCTGTGAATTATGCCCTTGGGACATATAAGGTTTTTAAAGAAAGTTTGGTCGTATAAAGTTCTAAGGGGGCTTAATGGACTCTTAATCAGTAGTTCTAGTGTCCTTTTTAAGAATCAAAGTGATCAAGGGAGCAGCTACCTCTCCTATTTTGGTTTTAGAATAGGACACCTCGTATAGAAATAGTTGTCGTTGAAATTTCGGAAGGGACTCATTCGATTGGAACTTGCAGCGTCTAGTGTCCTTTTTAATAGTCGAAATGGTTTAATGGGCAACCAGTCCCACCCCCCTAGGCCCATCATTTTCCAAAAAATATCCAATCAAAATTTTTAGATAATTATTTGTTTAGCGTAGTTGAAAGGTCCAATTATTATGTATTTGAAGATGACAACCACCCACAGCCCTCAGGGCAAGGGTCTTAAATTATGCCTTGGGGGCTATATAAAGTATTTATGGCAAGGGTGGTTGTAAGAACTTCGGTCGGGCCAATGGATCGGCAATCAGAAGTTTTAATTCACTTTTAAGAGTAAAAACTGATCGGAGGGCAACTAGCCACCCCCCTCTTATGGTGTATTTTTCCCAAGTTTATCCAAAAGAATTTTAAGACATTACTTTTTCAGAAACAGTCTTCCTCATATAACAAGGCCTTTAAGGTTGCCAAAACACCCCAGAGTCTTAGGATAAGGGCCGTAAGTTATGCCTTGGGGGTATATAAGCTTTATATGGAAGGGTGATTGAGTGGACTGTAGAGGAGGCTTACTTGATTGGAAATTAAAGCTCGAGTTCCGTTTTAAGAGTCAAAAGTAATGGAGGACAACCCTTGATACTCTTTCCCCAAAACACATTCGATCAAGATTGTAAGATAGTCATTTTATTCGCAATAGTTCAAAGAGCATATAACAAAGCCTTCATGTTGGACACAACCCTCCAGAGCCCAGGGGCAAGGGTTGTAAGTTAAACCCCGTGTATATAAGTTTTTTAAGAAATCGATGATCGTATAAACTTCAGATCGGATGTGGCTCATTTCATTGGAAATCGTAAAATCTAGTATCCTTTGTAAGAGTCAAAAGTGAATAAAGGGCAACCGATCCCTCCCCCACAATCCTGTCATTCCCCAAAACAAACCCGATAAAAATTTTAAGAGAACTATTTTGTTCAGCATTGCTGAAAGGTCCAGTAAGTATGAATTGGATATGTCAACCTCTCCAAAGTTCTCAGGCTAATGGCTGTGAGCTTGGCAATTCCTTAATTTCTACGCATAGTATATTGTTGGGGTTCTGCCGTTTTTCTCTTTTTTTTCACATAAATAACGGGTTTCATTTTCTTGATTACATTTGCTCATAGTATAATTTCAAAGAAAAAGCTAATTTCCCGTTGCCTAAGTGATGTCGCAATAAATAAACTTTGGTTAAGAAACCCTGTCCGGACATGGCCATTGATAAATAATATTATTCAAAAAATTCGTGATTTTGAAGCCCTCATTTATTGGGTTGGCCAAGGTAAATTTATGGTCTAAACCTCCAACAAATTTCTTTGTGCTGAAATAGAAATTTTTTTTAGTCAATTTTAAGAGTTCGTTTCTAGACCACAAAATTTTCTCCAGAGTTTATGTATAGAGCTCATGTTTTGTCGGAGTTATCACTTGGAGGAACAAAAGTGAGTTTTTGTCCCCCGTGTGAGATTATTTTTCCCAAGCCCAGGTAGGGTAGGAAAGGAGTCATGATAAGCACTGTGATTGATATATTGACAGGAGGGTCCGTTTAGTCGGAGAAAGAGTTAGTTGGAGAAATATGGATGGGGACACAGGGTATAATAATAATAATAATCTTTATTCTTTCCCTTTATCACAATGCAATAACATGGGTATCGTCAAACAAACAAAAAAAAGAAAATAGAAAAACGCAAAAAGACGCAACATAAAGAACACACATCATGAGCTATCACTTCGATTTGAGGATATTGTCGTTGTAGTGCTTCACGAAGTATGGAACGAAGGAGTTTAAAAATCTTGTCGTTGAGTGTGTAGGCGGACATTCTAACAGTTCTTTTCCCTCTTTAAAAGTTGCCACCCTCGTCTTGTGTGCGTGAGTCACTGAAGTAAACTGAGGCAGGATATTTTGGTGCGTTGGGGACTTCAGGATGTCAGCTCCAAACTTCATCAGTGTTTCGTACCTCCTTTCATCCAGGGTTGGGAGCCTGAGTTCGCTCAAGCTTTCTTCATAGTTTTGTAATTTGATCCAAGAATTATTTTCCAGGCTCTTTTCTGAATTGTTTTAAGCTGACTTCTTTCTTTCTCTGTGAGCGATGGGTGCCAGACAGGACAGCCGTACATGACTATGGGCATTACATAAGTTTTGTAGCACGAAAGAAGGAGTTGTTCTGTCATTCCAAACCTTTTGAGATTTGCAAAGGATTTTAGAAGACCAGCTGCTTTTGCTGTGATCTGGTTGATGTAATCTCCGAACCTAAGATCGTCACTTAGTGTGATGCCGAGTATTCTAACTGATTTCTTTATTTGGAGAGGTGCAGGTTCGTCAATGCTCTTCTTCTTTAGGAAGTTGACACGCAACACACAGCTTTTCTCAAGACTTAGCTGAAGCTTCACTTGATCAGCTTGATCCCGAAGCTCTGCAACCAGGGGCTCGAGTTGGTCGTGTGTTTGTGGAAGGAATCGTAGTAGACTTATTGAACAGTCGTCTGCGAACTTGTACCTTTTTTATGTTGTCTCATCAGTTGGTTGATTACAATGACAAATAAGATGGGACCTAGCTTGCTTCCTTGGGCTGCTCCACATGTGATGTCTTAGAAGTTGGATGCTTCCCCGTTTTCAAGTTGTACGCACTGTTGACGACCAGAAAGGAAACTTGCGATGATGCACAGCAGAAACTGCGAGACCTCCAGGGCACGGGCTTCATTGATAACAGTTTCGTGGTCAAGGAGATCGAAAGCTTTCACGAAATCAGAAATTATTATATCAGCAAGGGCCTCCGAAATTTCTAGATGCTCTAGTAGATCATGAAGTAATCTGACCAGATAATGTGTTGTGCTGTGCCCTCGACGAAAACCGAACTGCATAGGATCGATTTTATGTTCTACTTCTGCTAGTAGCCACTGTAGAATAAAGTCTTCAAAGACTTTCGAGATGATGGGCGTCTTCGAAATCGTCCTAAGGTCTGACGATGAGGTCGGTGATGTTTTCTTCGGAATAGGTGTGATAAATGCCTTTTTAAACTTATCTGGAAAAACGCCTTCCAGTAGACACTGGTTATACGTCATAGCCAATGGCGTGGCCAGGAAGGAGGAGCATGCGTGTATCAGCCTTATAGAAATTTCGCCAGGGTAAGAGGCTTTCCTAATATCTAGGGGTTCGAGTTTTCTTGGACCTGGGAAACTGTGATGACAGGGATGGTTTCAATCGGACCATTCTGTGGTAAAGTATTGAGGGGAGGCTGTTGGCGGCAAATATTTGAGAAGTGGGCATTAATTATTTATGCGGTTAAATTCTTTCCTTGCTCGTCCTTCAGAATGGATTTTGACTTCTGCTGTCCTTGGATCACTGGCTGACAACCTAGCGAATATTTGGTGTCCATACAGACGCCTAGCTTGCTTTAGTAGTCTCACTACTATATTTCTCTTCCGTTTATATTCATCACAATGGGGCTTTGTCTTGTAAAGTATGTCTCGCTCTCTCATTGCAGCTTTTATGTTCGGGTTAACCCATGGTTTGCTCTGTGGCTTGATTGTAACTCGCTTCTCAGGGAAGTTTCGTTCGTACTCTCGAGTCGTTTTCTCTTAGAAGAGTTCGGTCATGCTGTTTGCATTTTCGTCTTTGAAAAGGCGGAACCAGCATACCGAGTTGAGCCATTCTCTGTAGCCAATTATGCCTTCCTCTGTGAGCGGACGGTAAGTGAACTGATTTGGTTTACTAGGTTCCACTGTTGACTTTGGTCGCAATAGAACAGTTGCGTGGTCGCTGGTTGAGAGTGGTGCTTCCGCCGAGGGATCTAAGTAGAGATCACCAAGTGTAGTGAAGATCAAATCGAGGGTGTTTTCTCTTCTTGTTTTTACATTAACTATTTGACGAAGGGCTGTAGAGCTCTCGATCCAGTTCTGCTTCAGGTCGTTGAAGTCCCCGCAAAGAAAGATTCCAGCATGTGGGTATTTAGTTCTGATGAGGTCGCAACTTTGTTGGAGATACCCCACTAGTTGTCGCCGGTATGGTCCTCTTGAGGGAAATATACTGTGGCATATATCAGTGACGACACTTGACGAGGTAGGCCTTTCAGTCGTGCCCAAAGCCATGAAACTTCGATTTCATGGGTCTTTGGCACTGAGACATCCAGGATCCTGTAAGGCTTGTTTTCTTTGCAGTAGAAACCGACACCGCCACCGTGCGTCATAGGCTCACCTGATGCGCTGCAGCGTGGGGAAATGTAACAGGAGAACCTGTCGATAATGGCCAAAGCAGAAGACGAAATCCATGTTTTTGTCATGCACATGACGTCAATGTCGCGTTTCCTTAAGAAAACTTCCATATCTTCTGTCTTGTTGTTGAGAGAGCGAACATTCGACAGGACTATTGTTGGAAAGCGGTAAGTTTGGGTTGGCTTCGTATTAAAAACTGTTTTCTTTTTCCCTCTTTCCAGATCGCAGGAAGAAGAATCAGGAGTCTCTAGACTTAGACCTTGAGTATTTATTGATGTGGAGGCGGTGATGATGCATTTTGGATTTATTTTGATTTGCTGTGGCCAGGGGAGTCCCTTTCCGGGTAGAAGGTTATTTGACAGTCGATTTGGTTTGGGATTTACCTGTTTTCCTCCCTTTTTGCAGGTCGTCGTGGTGATTGTCAGATGGGCTCCTCAAGTTGCAGAACGCTGGGCTGGAGCTTTGTTGGTCTTGCTCCCCATTTGACAGATTATATGGTGGAGGTATGTTCCTGTAGAATTGGCACCTAGAAGACGACAGCTCAGATAACGGTGGGTTGCGGATTCCTGGCCTTTTCATAGTTGTTATTTGTAGAGTTGATGGTGGGGGTGTCAGCGGGAGTAGTCAAGTAACATATTATTAACTGTTTTTGCCTATGGTTCTTTGTTGCTATTGTTGTGTTTGATCTGTTGCTACTCGCTCATGGATGGCATTTTTAATTCTTTTGAGATTCCTTCTTTCTGCTTGAGTCTGTAGCTGGAGTCGTGTAAGATCAGGCCCTATGTAGATCTCACGGCGGGTCTGGGGATCTGCAGAATTTTGCAAAATTTTTGCATTTTTCAGAATGGTATTTCGTTTTGCCAAAGTTGAAGCGTCATCTTGGAGCTTTACAAGGAGCTTTCTTGGTTTGTCATTTTCTCTTGTTCTTCCTAGTTGCCTAGTCTCAATAAAGTTATCAATTTCTAAGGTGGCTCCTAAGCTGTTCTTTCGGCAAAGTTCAATGATTACTTGTGACTCTATTCCATTAAGATTATCAGACTCAGGAATTCCCGCTATGACTAAGTTACGTCGTTTTTCTTCCCGCAATTGCTTCTCCTTTTCAGCTAATAGAAGCGTTTCGATTGGATTGGTCACGTAGCCTGCAGTTGGTATACTTGCACCAAGACCGGCTCCTCCATTTTGAGACACATGGGAATACAGTGCTTGATCGCTGGAATTTAGGGTTGATCGTCCCTGTTCATTTGGATTGACGGTTTTCGTGCGATCTGCCATTGTCCTAACTTGTAGCTGCAGATGGGCTACATTCCGCTTGGAGCAGGATGAACACTCGTATCGAAACAAGATTGATTTTGGTTCATGAAGTTTCATCGAGAAAACAATATCAGAGTTTATTCCACGGCAGGAGGCATGCTCCCACTCACTACAGAAAAAACAGCGAAATGATGTGCTGGCTTCTGTCTGGGTGTGGCAATAACTGCAAGGTTCGCTACGAGATTGTATGGTAGGGGTTTCGTGAACCAAAGGACTTTCACCGATGATCGAGGGTTCATTGTTGTTTAAAGACTGCGTTGAAGTAGTAGATACAGTAATGGAGCCTTGATTGTGCTGCCTTTGGCTTTTCGGAGTTCCGACTGTCGTGACTTTTGGTGTGTTAGTTACTTCTTTGCATCGATGACATTGCCACTTCCCCAATAATTTTTCAGTAGCTTCTTTGCTGTAGGTGACGGATGCACAGGAGAAATGTAACGACTTCATGCAGGTACGGCATTGAATTCCGCCTTGAGCTCTTGTAACGTTTTTCTTACATCTGAGACATGGATCACCAGCCATTTCTCAGAAAGCTCGTGTATAATGTTGTTTCACTATTCCACAATCAGTTCATCAGCAAGCACAAGTCGCTACCTATAGGATAGGTTAATTATAATCTGAAGAAAGTCTATTTCAAATCCACGCACTAAGCACTGAATGAATACCCAAGTTACTGAAATAACCCAGAAAAAAGGGAAGCGTAAGGACCCCCTCACCTATTCCCTGCAATTTACGGGTAACCGAATACCGGCGGGTACAATATGGCACTTCCGGGGGGTTCTTTCCCCTCTTCTGCTTGTTCTGAGACAAAATCAGCCCTTAATGAATGGCACTTAATGAAAGGTTTCTCCAAATGTAAAAGATAAACGACTCAGTGTAATTAATCTGCGGACTTTTGGAAGACAGATACTTGGCAACTATAGACCGGCGCTATATGAAAAGCCACAAAAATATTGCTATATGAAAAAGGCGATGTAGATGGCGAGCTAGTCAATATGAGAAAAGAGATAGTGCTGATAAAAACATCCAGAGAAAAAGACCTATACTAGGAATTGGAGAAAGTCTCTCAAATTCTCCTTAGCTAAAAAATCTATCTCTACAGTGTAGAAATTAATATGAAAATAACCTCAAAGTAATGCAAAAGCTTTATCCCATTAACAGCAAATAATCAAACTCAACCACAATCACCCTGGATTTGATTTTGGCATCTTCTGCCAAAAGTTTGACCTTTGAAAAGGTAGTACGCGTTTCACACACATACTGGTGGCAACTCCAGCACCCAAAGAAGTTGTAGAATCTTTTTGATCACTCGATAACGCTAATGTACTCTAGCAACACCCTTTAGAGGTATCGGTATGGCTTTAGAGATCAAAGAATGTTAGCTTATAGAATACCATATTAAACTGCTGATAACCCCAAGGCATGCAGTAAAACAGTGGTGGTAGCTTCAGACTAAAATCACTCCTGAGCTAGCGATAGTGAAAACAATCTGCGTTTCCCGGAGATATGAATTAATTACCCTACATCAGTAGGTTATATCCAAAATAAAAATTTACTAATTAAATTTTGCACATTGCATAGTCTAGCTAGATAAAAATAAAATCTTGTGAATTAAAATAGCACGCGACTAATTAGCCTTCAAATACAATCGACTAAGTAAGACAAAACAAGTTTTTACCAGAATGCCGGAAGTAAAATTAATCATTCAAACACACTTTTTGATATTAACACTCAGTTAGGGAGGGATTTGTCCCAAGTTCCAAAATCACAAAATGTATGATGTGCTTCAATGTAACGAGGGATAAGAGTCACCTTAAATGTCAATTTACCTTGTTATGTGTAGTTTGTAGAACAGTTATCGTGGCTGGTAAGGACCAGTTATTTTTCAAACATCAGTGTCGCTCTTCTAAACGTTTTCTTTAGACATTATTTCCACGAAAAAAGATTTTTATTATGGCATCCCTGTCAAAAGGTTTTCTTTTAAATACGTATTTTGTGGCCTTCAAAATAGGCTTGAAATATAAGATAGAAAGAATTAACTTTTTAAAAATCTATTTTTAAAATACTTAATATGTAATTCAGAATTTCGAGCTAAATTTTAACGTACTTGTATAATCGTAACGCACTTGAATTATGAATTTACACCCTAGCTGAATTGTACTTTGAACTCTTATTTCTAAGCTATTATAGTATTATTCTGGTCTTCTTTTTCTTGTAAAAAACGTTACTTTTGTTGGAACGGTGAGTTCAAATCGAAAGAACTATAATTTCTAAATCTATCTCTTCTTGGCCTGACTGAACACTGCCATGGTATAGGTCTTGTAATCCCAACTGCTTTGGCCTAAATCTGAAAAATTTTGTCTTCGGGAATTTAAAAATGAGTAAAAAAGAATCCTATTGTTTTATCTTGAGTGTAGATTTGGTAAAATTCTAGTCTAGAGACTTCTTTCTATCTTGGAAATGGGTTAGGTTTGGAAAATGAAACTTTCAAGGATTTACTTGAATTTTCAGTTACCAGTTGCTTTTTCTCTGCCTTTAGTTTTGAAAATGCAATTCCTGTTATTTCAGTAGAATTCTGAGCCAAATCAATGTTTTTTTTTTCATAATTTAGGAAATGTATTTGCATATCTTTAAAACCTTATAGCCTAAATTGGGATTGAGCAAAGTTGCAAAGCTGAATTTTTTTTTTTTTGTACTTCATTCAAGCATAAGATCTATTTTGCAAGGTTTCACTTTTATAACACACATATTTTAAAGGTCAGAACCCTCTAGAGGGAGAGGGAGTTGAGGTAGGTAATTCAGAATACCTTCCCGGGATATACTTTAGCCCGTAGACCCATCCTTGAAAGTTTCATTTTCCTGACCTAACCCCTTTCTGAGATAGCAAGAAGTCACTAAACAAGAATTTTACCATAGATATTTTCCTGAAAGTCTGGTAGCCTAGTTTTAACAAGGTCCTGGTTAATTCACTAGGCTGAGCCAAAACATGATCATACCACTCAATGCACCCCTTCAAAATTTGAAGTCATACCTTGTTTTATTTTTGTCAGCAGGCCCAGCAATATGACGTAAAGAAATCTAGTTTAGGCTATTGTTTGATTAATGAACAATGACATAAAAACAGTATGCACTCATCAAAATCTAGCTATATGCAGTGATTAAAAAAAATCCCAAAAAACTAAAGTTTCCTCCCTTTAAACTTTTAACACCACATAAGCTTGCCTGTGACTAACCACAATTCCTGGGGAAAAGGGTTGCAATAATGAAAGATCATGATCTTAACAAACAAGGCTTAACCAATCAGCAAAAACTAATTTGTAAACATCAACTAACAATTCAACCAATCAGCAATAAAAGTGATGTTAAAATCAACCAGTCACAGAAAGCATAAGAGTAATGCTTGCACAGACAAGGTTAGGCTAGGTTTAAAAAGTTTCTTTTTCTTCTTTTTACTCTTTGAGACTCCGGGCCAAATAATTATTAAATAAATATAGAAAACAGACCTTGCCCCACTGCCTGTAGGGCTCATATACTGATACACTTTACTCTATAGGTTATGTTACCTGTAAGCAAATTGTAAGTTGCACTGCCTGGAAAACTGTATGATCTCTATTTCATCAGAATTAACAGAACAGTTGATAGAACAACTTTTAATTAACAGAACACAAGCTTAATATTTAAATAATTGCTGTGATTTGTGAAGTTCAAATTTCATCACAGGTCAATGTCACAACAGCTATTCTTGTAATTGTTCAGAAACAGGTGTCTAGTTTAAACTTAAAGTGAAAGCAAATCATCTTGGATATTAGCATCAATGGATCCATGAGTTTTTTAAATTGTTTTTCAACTTTCTACTCTACAGAAATTACCAGTGATTACTGGAATTAGTATTTAAAATATAATTTCATTCATATTGTACAACCTCAACTTTTCCCTTGGCTTCAAAACCCTGCCCACTTTACATATTTTTAGGTTGCCCCATAAAGGAGGAGGGTCAACCAAAAGTGGATGTGCTTCTAGAATTAGCATTTCTAAGTGCTATAGTATAGAGACTATGGTGCTTTGCAGCATAGTTTCCAGTTTAGACAGCTTGTGAGAAAAGTAAAGAATAACCAAATAGAGATGTTTTTTTTTGGCCAACCCTATTTTACCACATCATGATGCAATGGGAGGTTTGGGAGGTTAGTAACTAGAGCCCTGCCTTCTTTGGTGAAATTTCTTCAATAGCTTGTCTGTATAAATTAAAAATGCAATCTCTGTTTTGATAAGCAATTAAAAAAGAAAAAATTATAGCACTTTTTGAGCCCTTGAAAATGATGAATTTTCTATTAAAGTATGACTTATTGGTCATTTTCAACAAAAAAAAGTTCATTTTCTCTGTGCCAAAATTATTTATAAATAGGTTAGGTCAGGTTAAAAAGTGCTTAAATTTGAATCTATGATTGAAGCAATTATTGTATTCATAAAGAGTATAAAAAAAGGCATCAAGTGGTATGTTCACTTTATTGGTAAGTCAATTATATGAACTGTGATACATTTACCCATAATTTTAATATTAACCATATTGATGTATAGCTTAGATTTTTAGCTATTCATTGATGCATACAGTTTGTCTCAATTCCTCTTTGGTAACAAGGTGTAAGGGTTTGTATTTTACAAAATTTTTGCTCAATTGGATGCTGTTTTTTTACCCTTTTCCACTATATTTCACAGTCAGCTATAATGACCAAATCTGGTAAACTGAACAATCTATAAGTGTATTAATTGTCCCATGTTAGGCTTGGTAAAGTAATGTTATAATCACTTCTAAAGGAGACATGTTAATAAAATAAACTAGTAGCCTAGGATTAGATTCTTAGTCTATTATCCTTCCAAGTGTTCTTGTTACTTTTTCAAAATGTACACCCCCCCCCCTCTGATATTCTCAAATATAACCAAAGAATATATACAAAATAAAAAAAAATACTAAAGCAATAAAATTCTTAGGCTAATTTAAAATATAGAGTGTATTTCCATTAATCAGATCATCATATATGATTCCAATGTTATCCACATTTTAAATCATTTAAATGGTATTTTCATCTAACAATTATAGACCAAATGTTTTAAGAGTATTAGCAAACAATTAGGCCAAATGTTTTTCATGAGTCAAGATGGTGCAAGTATGTTCCTCCTCCCAATTTTTTTTTTTTTTTTTTTTTTTTTTTTTTTTTTTTTTTTTTAGTGTAGTGTCTTTCTCTCAGCAGCACCCTTGAAAGGTTATTTTGGGAGACCACACTGCTTGCCCATAATAATAAATAACAGTTCAAATAGGGAACTTCCAAATATCCAGTATTTTTTTGCTGTTTTTTTTTTCACTGTAATAGAATGATGTATCTTTATTTGAACTCTTATTTATTTTCCACAAAATAAATTTTTCAAAGAAGAGGTGTTTTAAACCAAAAATGAACAGAAATAAAGTCAAATAATTATTCAAGTGTAACACTACCACAAATCACCATCAATAAATAAATGAAACCTAAAACAGAGAGAAGTTACGAGATGTAACCAGGTGAAACTCAAAACAAGCAGAAATTAACATGAGTTGGACTGATCTGCATAGGGGTGCAGTTAAGGAGGGAGAGTCCCCCCCCCAAAAAAAAGTTCCAAGTTGGCAGCATGCAGTTCTGACACCTAGGAATGTGGCTTATGTTTTTAGTTTAATGTAGCTTATGTGCTGCCACACTGAATGATTTTATTGTCACATTCTTTATATCCCCCTGTATACTCAAGCTGCTCCTCCTGAAGACCAGAACATAGTTTATACTTTACTGGGGAAAAAACAGCAACAAATGAATATGGATTGACAATTTAAAATATACATACTGATATTTATTCCTTAAAGTCTTTATAATTTTGGATTTATTAAAGTTAAAAGAATAAGAATGTTCACTTTTCAAGACTTCTGGCAGCTTTTAGCTGGTTCCAATCCCATGGGTGCCCATAAGATAAACTTGGGGGGGGGGGGCTCACCTGGTCTAATCAGCACTTCCAATGTTGAATATTGATCCCAGCTTCACTCTGTCACATTACTTGAATACTGCCCACAAGAGGGCTGATTGACTGCCACCAAAGTGTCATAACACCATCAGCAGGCTGCTACTGGTTGAGGAAGCAGCATTCCCTTGATTTTGAATTAATTTGAGCCAGTTCTTCATTGTACCAACCACAATGTTGGAGCTTTTCTTGTTTGGCTAAGGATTTTGATCCTCCTGCTTAGAAATCTAGTGTGGCTTTCAAAAAAAAAAAACAAGTGCTCACACAAATAGTATGCAAGAATTCCTTGCACATCCAGGGTGAGTTTTTATTCAGCACTAGTTCTTGTAGCACATCCATTGAAAAGAAAATTGTCTTTTGAACAAACACCAGCTTAAATTCCAGGTAGGAACTTGAAAATCAAGGACCTCTTTATTTTGAGACGCCTTGGCATAGCAAAGAATCAATATTTCCTGAGTCCTTGCCATAGGTAGGCGTTTATAAATACTGATATTTTGATTCCATGACATAGCAGCATTACTTGAAATGGTAGGTTCTGAAAATTCTCAATTTCCTAACTGTTAAATTCTGAATTTCACATTAGGGACAATAATGTGTTTCCTTATTTGTCATAAACCCACCCTAGGCGTAATAACTAGGAGGTGTTTAGTTACAGGACTGGGACCTATTTCAGACATAAACAGAAATGAATAGGAGGGAAACTACAAATGCAGGTATCCCTAGTCACCATCTCAATAGTTATATTTATTATACCACCTGGAAATTTAATTCTTCATTAGTAAATCTGTCTAAATTTTCTTAATAAGTATTTCATTAGTTTGAACACTTCACCCATGTACAAATGCAACTATTTTAAATGCACAGACAGGTAATAGTAGAGACCTAATTTTAATTGCAAATTTTTAGCTTGACTCTAAACTTGGAAAATCTTGAACAAATGATCTTAAAATGAAATATCTCCATCGTGGACAGATTCAATCACTGATATGTGGTGTGGAAAATGTGGGGAAGAGTAATCATATTTAAATGGGCTTGCTTATAAGACTATAGTCAGGAAATCCCAACTATTTGCATCATGTCCAAAATTAAGAAAATGCTGTCCTTGTTTAGGGAAGATACATTTTAGTCATAACATTTGTCCAAGGTCACACACTATCCAAGTACTGGGGGTTATCCAAGTCCTCTTTCATGTAATAGATATGATCTGGCTGCTCCAGGCATTTTCATCCATTACCTCTCCCATCACTCATAGTAGTCAAACTGACCTCTACAGTTGGTTCTACCTTCTCCCTACTGACACTCCTAGATGACTTTTACAAAGTTGCCAATTGCAACCCATATCAAACTAAGTTCACATTCCTTTTCAATATCTTACCCAAGAAAACTTTTTGAGTTGTCATTAACAGTCACTGTCTGAACCTTTTTAGTTTCACTTTCACCCTCAGTGTTGTCTTCACACCAAATCTCTTTACAACCTGCTTTTTTGTTTTCTTGCTTTTGTTCCTTCAATTTTTTCTTTTCCACCTCTTCTTTGCCTTCCTTTTAGCAAAGGCAGCTTCAATCTTGGTTTTCACTGATGTATTAGTGAGCACTTTTGTTCTGCCCTCCTTTCTTATTTGTTGCATTTTTTTTTCTTGGTGGTGCTGGGATGTGGTTGTACTTGTTCAGGTATGACTATCCTTTTCACAGTGGCTGCAAAATCACAGGGTTACTGAAAGCATTGGGTGAGACAATGGTAGTGTAGGTAGGAATGGGGATGGAGTTAGAATCTGTGATGAGCTTGGCAATTTGCAACCAGCTTCATGGACAAAAAAAACATTTGGTTTGTCTGTATTTAAGAGCAGAGGTCTTCATTATCAAAGCAAACTGGATTGAAAGGGGATATACCTTCCAAATCCCTTTTGGATGTTTGATGGTATGAAACATAAGGGGAAAGATTTTCCTACCAGCCCAGCTGTGATGTAAATGGTGACGGTTCTTCTTGATAGTGACTGTTGATCGATGAAAAAAAGTACTATTAATTTTGATCACTAATTCTGTTAGGAATACATAGCTGTTAGATATTTCAACTATTATCAAAATTTAACTAAACAACTTTGCTAAAATTTTCAGCTTGGACTTGCCAATGAATACAAGAGTAACTCTGTACAATGGCAAAACATCATTGCTTCCTACTTCTAGTAGTGGTAGAAATTTAGGAGGCCTGTTGGATGACAGTCTAAGATTCCATGAAACACTGCTCAAGCAGTTTCAAAAGCAACCGCAAAATTTGGGACTCCTGAAAAGAACCTTCAATAGTCAATTTTCCACCGTTTTTCTTAAACTATTCAAAGCTATGGTCATGCCAATCCTGGATTTTGGAATATGTCTTGCTGGTCATTTCTACAAGAGCAACATCCAGCTCATTGAAGGTGTATAAAGGAGAGCCACCAAATGCATTGATGGTTTATGTGGTCAGCCCTACTGCAGTAGATTACAATCTTCTAACCTCCCAACACTTGTTTTTTGGCATATTCATATTGACATGATGATCACCTACAGGTACATCCAGCAAGCTAACCAGAAGCTGTTCACCTTCTTTCCCCACCGAATACAAAGACAAGGACTTTCCAAAAAGCTGTTTAAATCCACCGTTAAGACCAAGGTCCAACTAGATTTATTTCAGCCAGCAAGTGGTAAATGATTAGAACCAACTAAGCCATGAGACAATTTTAACAACCTCCCCTGAGGAATTCAAAAAGAGGCTCAACAATGGATCAACAAAGAGGCTTCAACGAATGGGAGGCCAAACCATGAAGATTCCAGTGGGAAAACCCCTCCCAGCCCTCACTACCACAACACTCTTGGAGGACAATAGAGGATCAGCTTGGAGGATGATGTGGCTAGTCATACCCAACCATCTTGCATGCTCAATCCAAAGTTGCTGTTATGTAGTGGTGCCAACTCGAAATTGTTGGAGAATGGTTCTTGAAACCCAACTACCATGTGATCATTGTTACTGGGTGGACTTAAATTACATCCTTCCAGCACTCTCTAGTACATCAACCACATCAAGAAAGAAAACAATCAAAAATGGGGTTTTTGAAGTTTTTGATTGTTTTCTATCTTCATGTTATGGCAGGCCAATGTCCATGTGCTGCTTCCAATGTCCATGTCCTTGTGCTTGTTTCTGTATTGGGCAGACCACTAATAATTGGGAGAGAGGCTATTTGAACGTAAATCTTTAATTAACAAAGGCAAACAGATACCTGAGAATTCACTCTGCCTTGGCTATTATGTGCCAATACAAGTCATTTTATTTTGTTTGGTAACACCTGCGTTACTGCAACCATTAAAGCTCTTTTGCAAGTTTTCAGCAAGGCAATTAAAGAAGTATATCCTCCGAAATTTGGCCATAGTAGATTCCCTTCCCCCTACTCTTTGGGGAAAAGTTTTTTCAACTAATAAAAAACAAACAAAAAACTACCCCCCTCCCAGGATATAGAAAAATACCTTTTTTGTATCATCATATAAAAAAAATGTCCCTTCCTCTATATAATGTGAATTAACACCAGTTTTTGCCTGTCTCTGACCCCTAGCATTTAAATTCCACCCACATAGTATATGTGATCTGATCTGAGAGATTTGAGTCTCCTCTTGACAGCAATGTCAGTTGTGACTTCTTTCAATATGACTAATTTTCTTTCTTCTCAGCACTTCACCATTAGCTCAACTACTTTCAATACAGCAATTATTATTTCATATCAGCTTCAAACTAAAAAGAAAAAACAATCTTCCTTTATAGCATGTTTTTTTTTAATATTACTCATCAAGTACCTAAACCATTTGTAAAACACTTAGTCAGGCAGAGTCTGCATACACATCAATCCCTTTTACATCACTATCAATATAACATTTACAATATTATCAACATCAGATAAAATCTTTTTCTCTACCACTTTCACATATAAACTTAATAAACAGGTCTATCATCCTATACTTCAAGGATTCATCATCAATCAAAATTCCTAATGCAAGCCCCACTGAATGCTCTACTAAATTTTCCTCTTTACACAACATTATCATTTCTTTTCTTAAATTTTCATATTCTTTACAATCAACATAATGGAAAATACTTTCTATCTCACTACAATTATCACACTGAGGACTATCAGCTTCGCCTATGATAAACAACCTATGCTTAATACCTACATGGGTCAAGCGAAAGCGGAAAATTAAGCAACTATATTTTCTTTTCTAATCTACTGTAATTTTTCATATCAAAACCAGGTTTCTTTTTCTGGGTAAGAGCTATGTCACTACTATTATCCCTCATTTCCTCAAAATGTTTTTGGCAAATCCTTCTAACCATCTCTCTAATCTGTTTATATGGTTCTGTAGGAGGTATAAGAACTAAATTTTGTGCTGTTTTTTTTTTTGGCATATTTATCTGCTCTTTCATAATATAGTATATGTGTTTTGTGGGTATGTTTTTTCTTAAATACAAAAGAAACTTTGTCACACCCCATTATGATTGTAACAGAGTTTTGGTTCAAAAATATTACGGATGTCCAAAAACAATGAATTCCACAATGGAGTAAATGACTGTAAAACCACATTTAAGAGAAAATGCAATTCTTGGTTTGGAAATAACTATTAATTTTCTAATTTTGTATTGTGAGCACAAAATAAAGGTCTGCAAGTTAAGGTCTTATTGGTCTTCACTTATTCAAAGATATTTGCATTTTATTTTATTTGCCAGGCTTTTTATTTCATGTGAGGGTTTCAGATTATAATCAACTACATAATCAATATGTCAGTATTACTTGCAAATAAATTCAAGCAGCAGATAAAAGAAAAGCTATTAGAACAAGATCTATGATATAGAACAGATGCAAATTTACATTTTGAGAAAAAAATACCAGCTTTCAAGTTACATTTGTCTTGTTTTTATGGCATTTTGTATTTACCAAGTGACATGTAGCAATTGCAATTTCTGTTGTCTGTTGGTCCTGGTTTCTCTACTTTGGGCACTTCCAGGTAAGCTAGGACGATGAAATTTGGCAGGCGTATCAGGGACCAGACTATATAAAACTTGAAATAGTCTTTTCCCCGATTCGACCATCGGAGGGGGAGATGGTTAATTCGGAAAAAATAGAAAAAATGAGGTATTTTTAACTTATGAATGGGTGATCAGATCTTAATGAAATTTGATATTTAGAAGGATATCGTGTCTCAGAGCTCTTTTTGTAAATTCCGACCGGATCCGGTGACATTGGGGGGAGTTGAAGGGGGAAACCTGAAATCTTTGAAAACGCTTAGAGTGGAGGGATTGGGATGAAACTTGGTGGGAAAAATAAGCAAAAGTCCTAGATACTTGATCGACATAATCAGAACGGATCCGCTCATTTTGAGGGGGTGGGGCTTAATTCTGAAAATTAGAAAAAATGAGCTATTTTTAACTTACAAAGGAGTGATCGAATCTTAATGAAATTTGACATTTAGAAGTACCTCGTAACTCAGATCTCTTATTTTAAACCCAGGCCAGATCCAGTGTCATTCGAGGGGGGGAACTGGAAATTTTGGAAAATGCTTAGAGTGGAGAGATTGGGATGAAACTTTGTGGGAAGAATAAGCACAAGTCCTAGATACGTGATTGACATAACTGGACTGGAACCGCTCTCTTTGGGGGAGTCGGGGGGGGGCACCTAATTTGGTAATTTGGAAAAGTTAGAAAAAATGAGGTATTTTTTAAGTTACGAACTGGTGATTGGATCTTAATGGAATTTAATATTTAGAAAGACCTCGTGTCTCAGAGCTCTTATTTTAAATCCTAACCAGATCTGGTGACATTGGAGGGAGTTGGACGAGGAAACCAGAAATCTTGGAAAATGCTTAGAGTGGAGATTGTGATGATACTTGATGGGAAGAATAAGAAAAAGTCATAAACTGATTGACATAACCAGACTTGATTGGCTCTCTTTGGGCATTTCGGGGGGGGGGGGTAATTTTGAAAAATTAGAAAAAATGATGTATTTTTAACTTTCAAACGAGTGATCAGATCTTAATGAAATTTGATATTTAGAAGTACCTTGTGCCTAAGAGCTCTGGTTTTAAATTCCGACCGAATTCGGTGACATTGGGGAGAGTTGGAGGGGGAAGCCGGAAATCTTGGAAAACGTTTAGAGTGTAGAGATCGGGATGAAACTTGACGGGAAGAATAAGAACATGTTTTAGATACGTTATTGACATAACTGGACCGGATCTGCTCTTTTTGGGGGAGTTTTGGGGATTTACTAGTTTGGGCACTTCCAGATAAGCTAGGACAATGAAAGTTGGCAGGTGTATCAGGGTCCAGACTAGATTAAATTAGAAATAGTCTCTTCCCTAATTCGACCGTCTGGGGGGGGGGGAGTGAACAAGTGAGTCGGGAAGAATTTTATTTGCCGATATAATAAATGATTGTTCTTCTTAACTATGGCTTGTGGTCTAGGGGTATGAAACTCGCTTAGGGTGCCAGAGGTCTCAGGTTCGAATCTGGGACCACCCCAATTTTTACATGAAGAAAATCTGAAACTAGATGCGTGATCAATATTGCGATTGCTGAAAGAAGGCAGTTATATCAGGGACCCGACCAGATTAAATTAGAAATAGTCGCTTTCCCGATTTGACCATCTGGGGGGAGTGGAAGGACGGTTAATTTAAAAAATGAGGTATTTTTAACTTATGAATGGGTTCTTAGATCTTAATGAAATTTGATATTTAGAACGACCTAGTGTCTCAGAGCTCTTATTTTAAATCCTGACCGTATCCGGTGACGTTGGGGGAGTTGGAGGGGAAAACCGGAAATCTTGACAAACACTTAGAGTGGATAGATCTTAATGAAACTTAGTAGGAAGAAGCTCTTGGCTCTTCCGACCTCGTCACAAGTGCCAAATGAGCTTTTGGCTCTTGTTCATCTATGTAATATTAGCTGTATATTTTCTTTTACCAGTCTTCTGATTTTATGATAATGTTTGAAATGGCACTTTAAGCCACTATTTATCTTTGCTTCCAAATGGACCTAGCCAACAATAAAAAGAAAAACAATTCCCTTGCATCCTTGTGAAGTCTTTCTGTCATTATAGATGTAATATTTAGATTATAGCTTAGGGGCACTTATGAATCATCCCATATTTATATCATCTGACCCCCTTTTTTATCATTCCATTTCTTCCTAGCTAAATCCCAAAGTTCATTTTGCTGGAATAAATGATATGATTTTTGTTCTAAATACACAGATTTTGTACTTTTTAGCATTACAAAAATCTTGCAAGTCCTTTGGGGACCTTGAGGTGTAAATTAATTTTATGCTTCCCTTTTTAGGAATTTAATAAATTTTTTTCCATTGTAATTGTGCAATGTAATGAAAACAAATAAGAAAGACTCCTTTCTGGCTCTTTACTAATTAAAAAGTCTATGGTGTGGGTGTGTCACGAACTAGATCAAAATAGGTCTGTTCTTATTTAGCTAATTTTTTATTAGCTAATTTTTCTAGCTCTTAGAGCTAATTTTAATTAGCTCTTATTAGCTAATTTTTCTTATTTAATAATTCACTGTGTCTGGTCAAAAAACATGCTAGTATGACTAACTGTACTGTATACCTCTTTTTAAAGGAATAAGGGACACATTTAGTTTTTATTTTAAGGTAGAAAATGGGTAGTTTTTTATTACATGCCTGAAAAAGTTAAATCAAATGCTGGAATAGATATTCAGTTAAAAGTTAACATCAGCAAAACGCTTAAGGATGGTAGTAGTACTGGTAATTATAGTTTTTTTTTGTGTGTTTGTAGCCTGGTGACATTCCTATGTGCAGTTCTAGCCAATGTTAATGTTCTAGAACTGATTATGTGTATATATTTGAAAGTAATAATGGGTGATATTAATAATAGTGAAAATAGCAAAAAAAGCCTAAATTATTCTAGTTATTATTTACATGCCTTCACACAAGGGACTGGAGGGGGCTAATGTGTAATAACACACCTTCTCCAAAATTCACCTTTTTATTGCTAGGTAGAAAGTGGTTAGTTTTATTTTTATTTTGTTTTCAGAATGACATGCCTGAAGAAGTTAAATCCAATACTGGAATAGATATTCAATTAGAAGTTAACATCAACAAAACGCCTAAGGATGGTAGTAGTGCTGGTAATTATATAAATTTTTTTGTGTCTATAGGGTGATATTTCCATGTGCAGTTCTAGATAATGTTCATGTTCTAGAACCGATTATGTTTATATATTTGAAAATTATGATGGTTGATATTAATAATAGTGAAAATACCAAGGAAAAGCATGTAACTATTCTAGTTATCATTTACATGCCTTCACACAAGGGACTGGAGGGATTTAAGGCATAATAACACACCTTCTCCAAGATTAGTATTAATCACAATCTGTACTAAGAATATTTTTTATCTTAGGTATTAGTTGTTTTTGTGACCTCTCTGTTTTCATAGTATGTTATTTTCACAGAGTTGCATGTATTATGTTGTCATAGAGTGTGTTTCAGCACTGTAATAAGTTGTAATATTTGGTGCGACCAGCTTGGTAAGGCTTTCTGCATTTGGGAATTAATCTATATATATAAAAATAAGTTGTCTGTCTGTGTGTCTGTCTGTGTGTCTGTCTGTGGATCAGGTGACGTCATGTTTCTGTGTCGGCTGACGTCATGAAGTTAGTTGTCGTCATTTTTGCTATGACGGTCACGTCATTAAAGATATTTAAGACATATATGTTCACGTACAAATCTATTAATGTTTAAGTTTAAAATGACTGATGAACTTACAATGGCAAAAGCCGATGAAGATGCTCAAAGAGTCTATGCCAAAAAACTTGCTGCTGATAGAGAAAGTCAGAAAAGAAAGCGTGCCGAGGAATCAAAAGAACAGCAAGGAAACAGGCTTGAGGCTAAAGAACGCAAAACCGCGCAGTTAGATGAAGATCCACTATTGTCGTATGTACAAAATAACATTTCCAAGTTAACATCGGAACAAAAAGACATTTATGATACGATAGACTAAATTTCAGGACGTATACAACTACCTGCTGATTTCTGTAATTTAGTGACGTCCAAAAATGAATTGATTGAAAAAGTATTTCCGAATATTCTAAAAAATTATAAAAATAATAAATGGCTAAGTGAAAGAGCGATTCTCGCACCCAAAAATATAGACGTCCACGAAATCAACAATATTGTTTTGACCAAGATTCAAGACCAGGCAGTCCTTTACAAGTCAGTCGACACAGTTTTGGAACCAAATGAAGCGGTTAATTATCCATCTGAATTTTTAAATTCCATAGATCTTTCAGGGTTTCCACCACACGTGCTACAACTAAAAATAGGCGTACCAATAATACTTTTAAGAAATATCAACCCACCAAAGCTTTGCAATGGCACGCGACTTGCCGTAAAAAAAAACAATGGAAAACCTAATAGAGGCCACAATCTTGACAGGGCCTTTTGAGAGTGAGGCTGTTCTTATTCCTCGCATTCCCATGATTCCAACGGATCTGCCTTTTCAATTTAAAAGATTGCAATTCCCAATTCGATTAGCATTTGCAATCACCATTAACAAAGCTCAAGGTCAATCATTAGAAAAATGTGGTATAGATCTTAATACTGATTGTTTTTCCCATGGACAATTGTACGTTGCATGTTCGAGGGTCGGTAAACCTGACAATCTATTTATATGCAGCGACAATTGGACAGCGAAAAATGTTGTATATTCGCAAGTTTTACGCAGTTAATTTGTATTGTATCTACCTACCTATCTATCTGTATAAAAACGAGTTGTGTGTATGCATGTTTGTTTGTTTGTAAAAAGAGCGTTTGCATATGACGTCATTATTAGTACATACGGCTTTGTGTATGCACAGACAATGGGAAAGCCAAGAATGTTGTATATTCGCAATTTTTACGTAGTTTAACTCCTGCAGACGAAATGAATGCTTGCCTGAAAAATTCTAATTTATGGGCTCACGTAAAAATATTAAAATTAACTACAAATATGCGTGTCCGATTGCAAAACGATGACTCTGGTCAAACATTTTCAGATCAGTTGCTGGCAATTGGAAACGGAAAGCTCCCAGTAGTGGGAAAGTCAAAAATGTTGTATATTCGCAATTTTTACGTAGTTTGAAACACATATATAAATCTATCTATATTCACAGGTGGGACACAGGGACACAACTACAATGGCGCGTAACGACTTACGCGCGCGGGGGGGCTTGGGGGGGCGCGAAGCGCCCCACCAACTAGGTGTTGGGGTGGCGCGAAGCGCCACCCCAACAGCTAGTAAATAAATAAAAATTAGTCTATAATGAAGAATTTGGGTCCAAAAACATGATTTTTTTTTTTATTAAAATGCAATGTAAAACTGCCGTTGAGATGTTATTATAGTAAATAATAACAAAATGCATGTTTTGGAAAGTCAATGCAAGATGCTAGTTTTTCATCAGAAAATGCTGGTTACATACCAAATATAAAAATTTGTGTCAGGAACATTATAATTTTCGATATTTGATGTATAATATTTGTTTCATCAAAATTTGACAAAAAGAATAAATTATAGCTTTGAATTTAGCAAAAAAAAAAGGGTTGTGTCAGGGTTATATTTTCCCAGCTAGATCATTCAATGTAATTGCGACCATGCCTTAGCATGTATGGTTTTGGATTTTCTAGAAACTTCCTTGGTTTAATCCCTTCATGGGGATAAGGGGCCACACTTTATTTACTTCTCTACTACCTTTTTTGTTTTGGCATATAATTGAAGATAATTAAAGAAGGTTTAGGAATTATACTAATTAATAAGTGTCACTAAAGGTTCTAATGTGGTTCCAAGGTTTTAGTGGTAAAATATGTCATTAAAAAAACATTGGTTTTCTTTTAAACTGTTCAACAAGGTCTATTCTGGACTACAGAAGATTAAATTTTGTAGGGCCTATGTATTTACATGATTTTTAACCTTTTTTCTTTTCTGCCTAAATATCTTGCAGAATCAACTTTAGTTTCTTTGTGAGAAACTGTCACTATTGTTATATGCATCAAAACTTGGAACGTTGCTATAGAAGTACAACAAAAGCATGAAATGCAATTTTCAAAGGTTCTGTGTTCTGAAAGGTTGGGTGAAGGTGCCACTTACAATAGTGTTGAAAATTGTTTCTTTGATAAAACTTTTCAAATGTATAACCAAGACAGCAAAACGGCAGAAATAATTCTTTTGCCATCTTTTTTCCGAAAATTCTCCCCCCCCCCTCAAAAAAAGTTTTATGAGCCTACTGCCATTTAGGGACCTCTCCCAAGCCACTCAGCGTGTCCCCAGGTGGTAATAGGGGAACTCCCTGCATATATTGTAGGGTAACTCTATGAGAGGCACGGACCAAGGGAGATCGCTTTCCCTGGGGGTCCATAATAGAAACAAAGACACCCTCGCCTGGGGCCATAAATACAGGTGGAGGAGGAAGAAGAAGCCTCAAATGTACACTCAACAGGGCCCACCAGCATGTCCGCACGTCTCATTAGTTACAAACCTTTTCCCAGTAATGGGTTGAATTGCATGGTGATGCAGAACACCAATGTGGATAGGAGGACAACTTCAGCAGGGCGTAAGATCCTGATCCATGGACAAAGGCCTCTGCAAAGAGTTGCCTCGACCCTTCTGGGGTATATGCAAGACTGGGGATCTTGTGGTCAACTCTATTCTCACTCGAAGAGTGGCGCCCCTCGAGGTAATTATTGCCTATTAAACGACACAACATTTACATGGAATTCTGATTAATAGATAATTCTTCTGGGCTTGGTCTGTTTTGACGGATGTTTTTGGGCTGAACAACCTCTTCCTAGCTAATTTATCTACTATGGGCTGCCTTCTCGCAGTAGAATAATATTTGTAGGCATGAATATATAATGAGTCGGAGGTAATAGGCTTGTGACTGCCTGTACAGGATTTCGACTCTTGTTGATAGAGGAGCATCACCAAGTGCTGAAAACTATGTTGTGATCAAGATTGACCCAGGATTGCACAAAGCCTCCATTCATACTGGAGGTCCCAAGGATTTCTTGTTGTCCGGTTCTAAGCCGGCCTAAGCGCTTCGGTGAAGACTTGAGAAGATATGCTAATCCCCATCCTGCACTTGTATCCGGGATCATTGTTTTTCCTGAGGCCAAAATAATTGCAATGATTTGAAGAACATGAAAATTGGAATTTCGGAATGTTTTGACGTTAAAAAATGACTATGGTATTGACATTTTGACTGACGAATTCATACGATTCCATTTGGACTTCAGAAGTTTCAGAAACTCATATCTCAGGGGTAAGAAGGATGAAATTAGGTGATAAAGAATTTGTTTACTCAGGCAGGAAGGATGGAGTTCATAGACAAGGAGTAGGGCTCATGATGAATTAGGAAGCTGCTAAGTCTTATTTAGCCTGGGAAGGTATTAATAATAGAATACTAATTGCTCATTTTATGACTAAAAAGTTCAGGTTATCAGTTATAAAAGTATATAACCGACTGACGGAGCTACTAGTGAATGAGATGAATTTTACTTACAGTTACAGGAGCAAATAGATAGGGTCCCAGGTAGAAATATGGTGTTTTTAATAGGAGATTTTAACACCCAGGTCGGTAAACATAGGGATAGATGGTATCCTAGCCTAGATAAATTTGGTGTAGGAAAAGAAAATAGTGATGGGTACAGACTGTTGCAATTTGTAGGTATAACAATCTAGTTATAACAAACATGGTGTTTGGTCATAAAATGGCCCATAAGTTGACATGGTATTCACGTGTTGGTGAGACAGCAAACCTTATTGATTATGTTATACTAAACCGAAAACTTGCAGGATCAATACAAGATACTAGGGTGTATAGGAGTGCTGTTATTGATCTTAAAAGTAAAGACCACCATCTAGTAGTGTCTAGGGTTAATTTAAAGTGGAAATTTTGGAAGGGTAACTACCTCTTGGATAGTTATTATGTTGGTAGACTCTAGGATAAGAATTTGAGAGAAACTTTCCAGGAACAGTTGAATACTAAACTTGATGGTTTAAAATCTGACAATGTGGTAGATGTTTGGAATAATTTTAGAAAAACAATTTGTGAAGTTACTGATGGTGTCTTAGAGAAGAAAGTTAAGACTTCAGCTAGGAATATTAGTGAAAAATCTTTATGTTTAATATGGAGGAGAAGGGGCTTGTACAAGAATTAACTAAGTCAAACACCAAAAACTAGAAGAACAATAGGGGATTTCTCAAGACAGTGGGAAAAAAAAATTAAAATGAATATTTCGGCCCTATGTCCAAGGGCTGTAGATTATGGACGGACGTAGATTATGCTGATGATTTAAGCATCCTAGGTGAAAGTTTGAGCAAAATGAATGAACTTTTAGAGGTTTTGCGAGTTCAGGGTGCTAGAATAGGTTTGAAAATTAAGGTAAGAAGACTAAGTCACTAAGGCTAGGAATAAGTGAAGATGAAAAGCTGATGTTATGTAACGAAAAGATTGCTTCACTTACCTTGGTAGTATTATTAGTGAAAACGGTGGGAGCAATGAAGACGTTAAAAGTAGAATAGCCAAGGCTCAGGTTGTTTTTTCCCAGAAAAAAAAAGTTTGGAAGAATAGGAAGATAAGTCTGCAACCCAAGATTAGAATATTGGAAGGTACAGTAATGACAGTGGTCAAATATGGCTCTGAAGCATGGGCGCTCCGAAAAGCGGATGAAGATTTACTAGATGTTTTCCTGAGAAATTGCCCACGGATTGTTCTGGGTACCCGACTGACTGACCGTATTTCAAACAGTAGGCTCTACGAAAAATGCGGTTCAATCCCGTTTTCTAGGGCTATGATGAAAGAAAAGTTGATATGGGTAGGGCAAGCTCTGCGGATGAAGGATGACAGATTGCCGAAGATTGTCCTTTTGGGCAATTGTCTAGGGCTAAACGGAAAGCAGGTCGTCCTCGTCTGGGATGGGAGGATGTCGTAAAGAAAGATTTAAAGGAAATGGAAATTTCTTGGGAGGGTTTGAAAAGGGATGCTTTGAATGGCTTGGGATGGAGGAGCAGCGTACGTAGCTGTGTTAGCCTCAGGTGGCTTGGTACTGTGGTGTGTTGTTATTATTAGTAATGGCACCACAAAGAAAAAATCATTGACATCTGTAAAATAGCGGAATGTGGTATGAACTGTTTGTCACAATAAAAACTGCAATAGGACTTTGAACTTGAGTTCAGATGAGTCCTTACTCAATCATATGCAATAACTGATTTGATGCAAACACCAGTGGAACGAAAAAAAACCAATAAAACAAAACAAATGAACCTGCTGTATGACCAACCTTCTCAGGAAAAATCCAAAATGCCTTATTTTGTAGATATCAGTTTTAAGCCTTTTGTAGCGTAGTTGTCAAACATGTTTGATTTCATATTATAATCTTCTTAAAAAGCACATCCCTTTTGGGGGAGTTTAAAATCCTTATCTAAAATGATATTAATTTTTGTATGCCAAGGACTTTGTATGAGCAGGTTTAAACTTAGTAAATACTACATATTTAGAATCAGAATAAAAATAAGATTATTTTATTTGTGCATTGTAATCAAAGTCTTCTTTTTAGAGTTCTGGTTCTTATTGACGAAGACTGCTCTTTACTTAAATTGTGTGTGTTTTATTTTTGTTTAACATGGTTTAGAGAATTATAAGCTCTCTGAAGGTATGTATCCATTGAAATATTTCTTGAGGAATGGGGGCGGATCTTTAATGTTGAAAAAATATTTTAGGGTTATAATCATCACGTTTTAGGTAATTCTCCCGTTTTTCATGTTTTAGATACCCCGTTCCCCTGCAAAAAAGGTCCGTCGAGACCTCTCCCTAATTGTTGATGAGTAAATATATACTATTTACACTAATTATAACTGATTGCGAATCAAAAATTAATTATAATTAATTGTGGAAGTCTCAAAGGAATCATGATAACTTGAAGCTTAAAAATATTTGTCTATAGTAAATGCTTATTTTGTATGACTCTATATGTCTTTTGGGAAGTAAATGCTACTGTATGACACTATTATCTCTACAACAAGGACACTATGTAAGTAGCTTTTTGGTTATTTTAAATTGATTGTTTGTCTCAGAATTTTTATTCAATAGTATTTTGGCCCTCTTCGATTGCAAAATATTGTGCGTACCACAGAATAGAAGAATCACCACTTTGCTATAATGCAATGTATTCTGTTATTTTGAAAGGGCACTAAAATTCAAAGTTCCTTTCGAATGGGCTCTTTTGAAATGTTCTATCGCCTCTGGTTCAATACAATCACGCATCCAACACTCCTTATATTGCAAAAAAATGACGTTTTGAATTTTTGTACAGTGGTACTTGGAACCTCAACTTTAGGACCTTCATATATGCTGAAAATGATGGGCTAAATTACATCAAGAATGTCCACATTTTTTTCTAGCTTGAATTCCCACAAACTACCACACTGACAAGAGAAAGGTGTTCTAAATTTTACAAATTGCCACAGATCTGTCAAAAATTAATGACCATCCTTTACCCTAACCGCTCCCCGCATATTTTTTCTCTTCCAACGAGGACAAAATTGCTACGACCGGCCATTAGCGGAAACAAATCCTTATTAGATTAACCTTAATAAAATGATCCTGTCTCCAAGCTGAAATCGATCATTTTCATATGCATATTGTTATCAGAATCGCTTTTTTAGTGTAAGTTCTTAGTGGCATAGTTGGTCTTTACTTACAGGCTGTAACTGCCGATTCCTACTAGTGATGTACAGGATACCCTCAAAGAAAAACAAAACTTGAATTTATCTTTTATGGAAACAAGTCCATATGTTTTTTTTCATGACATTCAGAAGATCTCCAACATCGAATTTAAGAATCCTTTAGTTTGAGGATGCTCTTGAATAGCCTCAAATCATACAGAGCAGAGCACAATTTTGAGAGCCATTTCAATTTAGAACCTACCACACTAAAATAAAATTCGCTCCAAATCTTGAACTTTAAAAATGTATTACTTTAATGCTACAAAAGTCAAAATAATTCTAACCATCTTTTGTACGGCGGAAGGAGAGGAAATCTGCGCCTTTCCCATCCTCTGGAAGATCTTTGCTCCTTTTGCCAGTATTTCATTATTAAGAAGAATTGGTTAACATTTGAGCTTGTTATTGTATCAAATTTCTAAGCAGTGAATTAAAACAAAATTGTTTCCCTCTCAGGCAGAGTCGATGAAATGTCCTTATATACTCATAGTAAATTTTTCTCTAGTTTCTGTTAAAACCTATCAACCTATTTTAATAGATGTTTCGATTACAAGAGCTTAAGCTCTCTCCCCTATTCTTCACTAAGGTAGGATTGGCTCTGAACTCTAAAAGAGCAAAGTAGAATACTAGCTCTAACTTTCATGAAGTATGATTTCACCTTAAAAACACTTCTGATAGATATAATGATGACAAAAACGAAGGAACCTCCTCAGTTTCTCTATGTAGATATAGGATTATATGCAAACACAAAAAGGTATGGCTGTGATCCTTCTTCTGTTTGGCTGTGATCTGACGACCCTTCTGGTAGATGCCTAACAACAAGAATTTAGGGACTTCTTTCCCTTACCTTGTCCTTCAAGTCTTGCTGAGATCCTTGAACCCGATGTTGTAGATGTTCTGGTACCTTTCATTTAGTATTCCTCCGCCCTGTCCCATCCCCCAAAGAGGTGAATACAGTCCTACACTCCTAAAGGCATTGCTAGGACATTTCCTCTAACTTCCCACTATGATTGGTCAAGATCTGACTGCCCATCAAGATCTGGTTGTTCCAATGAGTGAAATTTAGACTCATCAAACGGAGGTAAGCAGAAATGTAAAAAAAAAAAAACAAAAAAATATTTGTTGCACCATGTCTTATCTATATATATATATAAATAAGTTGTCTGTGTGTGTGTGTGTGTGTGTGTCGAGTGACGTCATGTTTGTGTGTCGACTGACGTCATGTTTGTTGATTGACGAAATTACACACCGGGACAGTTGATTGACGAAATTACACACCGGGACATCGGGACACAAATGACGACTGGGACATAGGGAATATAAATGACGACCGGGACACTCAAAGAGAAAGCGACCGGGACACAAGGAATGTTCGATTAGCAATCACCATCAACAAAGCACCGGGACACGAATGACGACAGTGACACAGGGAATATAAATGACGACCAGGACACTCAAAGAGAAATTACAGACTGGAACACAAATGACGACCGGGACACAGGGAATATAAATGACGGCCTCGACACTCAAAGAGAAATTACAGACTGGGAAACCGGGACACAAATGACGACCGGAACACAGGGAAACAACAACAACGGGGACGCCGGGGGGCACAGGGGGATATATAAATGATGACAGGGACACAGGGAATGTTCAATTAGCAATCACCATCAACAAAGCTCAAGGGCAATCATTAGAATAATGAGGTATAGATCTGAATACAGATTGTTTTTCCCATGGACAATTATATGTTGCATGTTCAAGAGTCGGTAAACCTGACAATCTATTTATATCCACAGACAATGGGACAGCCAAGAACGTTGTACATTCACAAGTTTTACGTAGTTAAATATATATATATATATCTATCTATATTCACAGGTGGGACACAGGGACACAACTACAATGGTGCGTAACTAATATGGCGCGTAACGACTTGCGCGCGTGGGGGGGGCTTGTGGGGAGGCGAAGCGCCCCCACCAACTAGGTGTTGGGGTGGCGAAAAGCGCCACCCCAACAGCTAGTTTCTTACTAAATTTGATTGATATCTAGCTATCCTTATGGTCGATTAATTTTTCCGGAATATGGAGGTATGATCCAATCTTTCTAAGGGTCGGGAAGGGGATTCCTAAGTTTTTGGCTTTGTCATATGTACAATAAGAGGATATTAGATCCTAATTGAACTTAGCGGAAATTATGAATGTGTCCTAGTTGTACCTTTCTGGTTCCATACTTGATATGTCCGGCTTCTTTAGGAGGAGGTGTTCTCTAAATATCGTCAGCAATTCATAGTGTAACTTGCAAACAATACATAAATACAAAATAAAAGTACTATGAAAGGGGAAATACATCTACCAGTTGCAACAAGTATGAATGATTTTTAATAAATCATTATAAACCATTATAGAAAATGTGGAGCGATTACCAAGAAGTGGAGAGGATAATGCACCAGTTGAAGAAGAACAAGCAGAAGAAGGAGAAGCAGCTGCACATTCAGCGCTTAAACCGTCAGCCACAATCCGAGAAAAAATTGGTCACCGAAGAGTTATGGAAGGTGGCCAAGTCACTTATAAAAAAGTAAGTCCGTTTTTTATGAATGCTAATTTGTTATACAAATCTGTATGCCTAAGAAGATTACTTGCTTAATAATTTTCTGACTAAAATTGTCTGCCTTCGAGTGGTTCCGCACGCAATTACTGATTGAATAGTATGAAAATTAAAGATCTTCTGCCTTGAGGTTTCAAAATAAAAATACACTGAAAATCATGCTATTGTTTAGCTATCCCATGGATAGAATTGTTAAGCTCTCCCTTACGTTCCTACTGTGGTTAAGGTCGAACTCAACAAACTTGAATTGAGAGCTACTATTACATAAAGGTGTACCATGCCCAGAAAGAAAAGACGCATGAGAATTGCTCAGTGTATCAGCATGCTTAGTGGCTACAGCATTTTCGGAGCTTGGTTAAATATTCACTCGTGTATCAAGCAATCTGAAATTGCTCCAAATTTATACGTGATTCTATTTATATCAATTTTTCCTGTATATAAGAGACCAATAAGATCTGTATATGACAGATCAATAAAGAGATGTTTGCCGCATGGCAAACCCGTCTGGTAGATCTTCTGAAGACAAAAAACCTCTTCTCCTCCCCTTCAATTTCGTTGAGATCCAACAAAATGATTTTATGGTTGTCCTGAAGACAATGTTTTAGGATCCCTTTTCAACTCTCCTTCCAGGTGAAATGCAAAGAGATGAATCAAGCCCTTATCCGCAAAAGGCATAAATGCTCTTACTTCCCGCCAAGTTTGGTCAAGATCTGGCTTTTTTGTAGGAAGCCTTTTAGCAAGGCTTTTAGTAAGCCCATCAGAAAGCCTTTTAGTAGGCTTTCTGATGACAAGAATCTACTAATTTCCTATTGTTCTTGCATTTTAAATTCTCAGTTGTCTTTGTAGAAGTCGACAGTTTTTTCATTTTTTGAATGAACTATGATAATATCTCTTAAGAGTTGAAGTAGTTTCTATATTAAGTAATTCAATTTTGTTTGACCAATTTCCACTGATGTTTAAAAATTCGTTCATTTCTGAGTGGGAGTATATAAAGTGGCCACCGAACTTGGCATAAGATTACGTATTCGAAGAAATATAAACTCTTTTTATTGTAATAATAATTTATTATGCTATTATCTCTCCCCTCCCCTCTTGGTACCTGCAAAAGAAATTCATGCCCCAGGAGCAATTTAAGAAAGAGAGAGAAAATACTCAAGCATGACAGTAACACAGAATCAAGCTATGGGCATATTGCACTTTGAATCCTTGGATGATTTCGCTTCAAACTAGGTACAACTTGCCTAATTTTCTGCGAAAAGATTGGAAGTAGGAAGAATGGGTTGGAAAGGGTTGCCACTGATGCACTTTGCCTCTTTAATCATACAAATTGAAAAACCTCACGTGATTCTGGTTTAAAAAAAGAAGCTAATACTTGAAGCATGCCAGGCGGGTGGGGAAGAGGTGAAGAAACTACCAAGAGTTAATTCTTACTTTTAGCTGGTTTTTATAACCAAAAAGGTTAAAGCTCGATTTTGAGCAGACCGATTATTTGATTTTTTCCAGCGTATACCAATACAAAGAAGTTATTAACCTCTCAAAATTTTAAGCAATGATGTACCTCCACTGCAAATTTTGTACAAAAAATTGATGAAATATATATTCATTGGCTCTTTAAAGAGCGTTGATCATCCTAAAGAAGAAAACTCTTAGATCAAAAGCTAATTTTCTTTCTGTGGGCCAACTTTCTAATTTGAATACACTACGATTAAGAAAGGAGGAATGGAGAACCTTCAATTCCTTTAATAATGAAGGAACTATTAAAGTTTAGAAAGTGCATGCCATACCTTACTATGCCACAGTCTCAACCAAGAAAATAAATTACTTTAAAGTACTTAAAGATGACTCGCAAAAAAATATGGCAGCACTTTAGGACCTGTAGGAAGTGCTTGTTTTTGGATATCTACACTTGTCCATTTATTATTGGTCGTAAGATATTGTAGTAACAGGGCCAGGAGAATTCCTAAGGACAATCAGGACTTAAACCTAACATCAATTTGAAAGCGCTGCCTGCTTTGCATTCCTGCTTTAGTGCAGAAGTATGGATATGAAAAACAGTTTCAGCTATTCCTATATGAAACAGAATATAGAGCCTAATTCTCCTGGGCTCTAGCTTAAGGTTAAGGGGAAACCATAATTTTTGCTCCAGGTAAGAATTATGCGTAACTTCCCAAAATGGAATTTTATTGTCGTAAATTTTGCCTGTGGCTGCTCTATTTGTAAAAGTGGCAGTGAAAGCCTCGCTATTTTCTCAAAATAAGCATTGATCGGCGGCATAAAAAAAAAACACAGGACAAAACCAAAGTTTTGCCCACTTTGAATTAAACCAACATCAATAGTTGCTTTAGCAGATTTCTAATCCCTCTCAGACTAGGATGTCCACATACATTGTGTTGACTGGGGACTGCAAGGGTTTTTTCAGGGGGAGCAAAGTTTTAAAGATTTTTAAGGAGGAGCAAGGCTAAAGGTATTTTTTGTCAGATGAAGGCATTTTCTTAATTATTTTGTTTGGTAATTCTAATAGAAAAGGTTTTCCTTTTGGACCCATTTTTCCTTAATTTTCGATATTCCTCAGCGTTGGAGCACACTGAGGGTCATGTTTGAAAGGAGTTTTATAGAGGTTGTAAGTTTATATTTAGAGCAATATTTTTCTTTTTTTTTTCTTTTTCTTTTTTGAGAAGTTCGCCTGTCCCAACGTAATATAATGATTCCATAAGAACTGAAAAACACCGGATTGGGTTGAAGAGCTATTGAAAGCTTTAACTTTGTTTTTGAAACAAATAGTGGCCGTGTTTTTCACTTAGAAAAATAAATGAAAAATTGATTCACAGTTAGGCTTAAGGACATAATGAAACGATCTTTAATATTTTCTGAAAGAGTTATTGGAACGAACATGAATTGATTTCATTGGTGCATTGTTGTTTTATGGAGTCTGATAAAAAAAATTCCCCCTTCACTCTAGATTCAGTCGTCGCAAATTACTGGCTCCATTCAATTGGGGATTCACCAAGCGGTCGGAGGGCTCGCATCCAAGCCAGAGAGGGACCTGTTAATGCACGATTTTTATGCCGTTGAAACTATTTATTTCCCACAAGAAGGTTCTGGCAACACGCTTCGGCATGATTACTCGCCGTTTACATTTAAAACGTATGCTCCTATAGCATTTCGATATTTTAGAGATTTATTTGGGATTCAACCCAGTGATTACTTGGTAAGTCAAACAACATTTTATTTTCTATGATCTTATTTCTCCCCTTTTTTTCCTCTCAATTGTTAATCCATGTAAATGCAAGTTTAATCTACAGTTTGAAAGCATCTTTTTGAGTGAGCATTAAAATAATGTATCTAAAATTATAGTTGTATATAATAGGGATGGAGGCTGTTCCCTCTCTGTAGTCGGGAAGTTACAAGTGAATGATGATGGTGTTAATAATAACGCATGAGTGATGAATTATCATTAACAGTTATTTGACAAGTATATAATCGACTTCTTTTTATTAATGTCAACTAATCCAACCCCAGTTATTCTGGAAAACAAAACTATTAGGGATTAGGAAATATAACCTGTTTTAGTTCTGTTTTTTAGACTAATATAAACAGAAAAAAAAACAGCTGAGAAAAAAACAGATATCTCTTTTCGAAATAGAGATAGACGTTTTTATGGCACTTGGTATTAACCAAATGACATATAGTAATCGCAAATTCTGTCGGTCTGTCCCGGTTTTGCTACTTTAGGCACTTCCCGGTAAGCTAGGAGATGAAATTTGGCAGTTGAAAATTGCCACTTAATAATCTTTGAACCTTCAGCAACTCACAAGGAAGAGAATGTTATTCCACACAAAGGGAGGACCTATCGCTTTTGAATTATGCTGATGATATTCTTAATTTGAGTAGAACCCTGGCTTTAATAGAGAAGAATTTTGCAAGTTTAAGTGAGGAGTATAACAATATTGGTCTAAAATTCAATCCGAGTAAGAGTGAATGTATTAAGTTTAATTCTAAACGACCAGGTTCTGATTGTACCACAGTCACTTTGGGTGATTCTGATATCGAACTTTCGTCATCCCTAACTTATCTGGGTTTACCCCTCGGTACTGACCTGAAAAAGTACGTGTGCAGGGCTACTTGGGCATTTCAGCCCGAAGGCTAGAACAACTTATGGACTACTAGTTAATGCTAAAACACGTTACAGTAAGAATGTTTTGGCTAGACTCTATGACGCTTACACAATCCCTCATGTCCTAGCCCTAGCTCCTTTTTTGAAGCTATTTACCATGACTGACTTACGGATTTATTACAAGTATGCAAAGTATCTTCTAAGTCTTCCTCTTTGGGCTCGTAACCGCAAAGTTACGCAATTATATGGTGTTACTGATCCATTTGTGGCTGTGGACCAACGACGTGCCGAATTTGTTTCATCTCTAGACCGTAGCCACTCATATTATTGTGTGTTTATCATAATCTTATTTTTGTTTTCTCTTTTTTTCCCTTTACTCCATATGGGTACTTTTGTGTCATTATATATGGGTCAATAAAATTATTGATTGTGATTTTGAAAATGACTTTCAAAATCAAATCTAATGCTACAATTGGTCTCTGACGCCTTGATTTAAAACTAAAACGCCAAGTACAAACGGTTTATCATCCTGAATAGTCACAAAATCAGCCTTAAAATTTTCCGCTCGAAGGTAGCTCCTCACTCTTGCTTGGCTATATGTGATAATTTTCCTTAATAAACAAATATTAAATGGATGTAAATCTGATTAATTTCGCTCTTTACACAACGAATGACAGGTAGTCTGAAACAAACAAGCAAAAAAGTAAATAATGGCTGATATTCCTAAGTTCTATAACTTTTTAAAATGTGTTGCGTTAAAACTAAAAAAAAAATTGTGCTTTGAATTATCCCTGAACAAAAGATCTTGCAGACATAGCTTTTTCAAAATAGAGTCGCCGTATTTTGCCAGCATGTTTGTTAGGGTGTCTTAAAAAAAGGATTCTTTCTCCAAAATTGCTGCTCAAGCAATCCACCAGAAGAACACTTTAAAAAAGTATTGTTCAGGAGTCTACCCTTTTAAAGGTGCTATCTAGGACTAGAGACGAACCTTTCGTGGTTCTGAATTAGGGGGCTCGAGGTTTATCGTTCGCATTATTGTAAGCAGCATCCGCAATGCTGAACAAAGGAGATAGAAGCAGAGCGTGCGTATTTTTTTCAAAGATGCTTCGTAAACGTAGCGTAAGCGTGGCTGGCCAAGGGGGGCAGGTCTACTGAAGTGCTGACCAAATGTAGTCGGGTGAACCGTACATATGAATGAAGGGGGTTTTAAAGTGTAGCATGAGCTTTATCGTCTAAAGGGACCCCGATTCATGTGGAGTCGAAAGAGGTGCGATATGCCTGTTCTTTCAAATCTGGGTATGGGGAGAGTTTTTAGGGGATAGGCCCAAGAACCTCACTTTGGAACCATCAGTCATACAGATTAAAATCCTTGTATGACTGATTTCAGCAGCATGAATAATATCCACCTTTATTTTAAAATTTATTTATGAAATCTCTGTCTTATATGAACCTTTTATAAGATAAGATAAGATATTTATTTCAAAAAAATCACTATCACAAGCCCTCAAAGGGCCCAATTCGGACTTCGGAGTCGACTAATAAAACAAACAAAGCAAAAAACACAAAGCTAATAATAATAAATAATCAAATTATGAGTCAAAAAAATAAATAAAAAAATATACAAGTCAGAAAAAAAAGGAAAGGGGACAAAAGTGTCCAGAGTGTCCAGGGACAAATGAGGATCTGAAGATGTTTCAAGTTACCCTTCAGCCAGTTTTGACTCTTAAAAAGGTTTAGAACTAAGAACTTTTTATCGATTGTTCCCTTCCCCAAATTTCTAGGATCACTTCTATATATAGTGACAACATGGAAAATGTAGACGATAAATCGATCTAAAAAGTCAGTGGTGTTGCATTTATCATGAAAATGTGTCTATGAAGCATATGTTTTACATGGGCTTTTTGAGGTTTTACCTCTTGGACTGCCCCTATTGTGTATCCTTTTCCCTTGAGGCACTGTTTTCCCGACATTTTGACCATTTATTTTCCATGGTAATCCTCAAGCTTTGATCTAACGCCACGAGGGAAGGGAGAAGTTGCTGTTCAATCAGTTTTGGTCCTCAAAACAAGCTTTAAAAACTTAATTTTCCGTTGAAAGAGTTTTCCCCCAAATTTCTAGGAATCTCTTCCAAATGATGAAGCCAGAAAAGAAGTGAAACATATTCTCCTCGCTAAGCCATTGCTATTGTGCTGACTAGGATTGACTATGATGTTACTCAGATTTTTTTTTTGTTTCAAACGTTCATACAACATTTTTGTTAACAATCTGGCGGACTACCGAAAAGCATTCGACCTTATCAAACACAAGACTGCATCAACTAATCTGAAAGAAATGGGAGCTAAAACACAAATACTACTATTAGTAAGAGAATTTTTACAAGGGAGACGGCAATCAGTTTGCCCTTTGTTTGTAGAAGATACCTGCTCTGAGTGGTCAGAATTAACCTGTGGATGCCCCCAAGGAACAAAATTAGCTGCTCTTTTATTTCTTGCCGTTATCAACCCTATCCTTGCAGAATTTGAAGAGCGTTTCAAGTTTGTTGATGACTTATCTGCACTTCTCAAATATATAGTAGAAAATGCAGTGACAAAGCAGCAGTATGACCCGACTTTCTTCACAGACTTCATCAACCAGTGTAAGTCGAATAGTCTACAAGTGAATGAACAGAAATCAAAAGTTTTACGTTTTAATCCACTCAAGCGAGATATCACTATCCCAGATGCTCTGTTTCCAATTGTTTCCTCTGCAACAATCCTAGGCGTAACATTTACAAGTGACTGCTCGTTTAAGCTGCATGTAGACAATATTGTGCACAAAGGTCACTTCAATCCAGAGTTTAACAAGTATGCGCAGGTTAGGCTTCTCTGATCGTCAGCTCCTTCTGGCGTATACAACCTACATCAGGCTTTTCCTCGAGTATTGCTGTCCTGCTTGGGGTCCCCAAACTCAGAACATAGCTTACATGACAGATGAACTAGAACATGTCCAAAAACGCGCTACTAGAATAATACTAGGACCCAGGTTCAGCAGCTACGAAAGTGCCCTTGAGCTCTTGAATTTGCCCACCTTATTCGACCGAAGACATGAGCTGATAATGAAATCTGGGAAATCACTATTAACAAACGAGAAACACCGATCCATACTTCCACCATCCGCATCAATCAGCAGATATACTAGGCATTACAACAAACTAGAACCAGTCAAGTGCCGTACGAACAGATTCGCAAACTCCTTTGTACCATATTTTGTAAGAGCATTTAACAAGTGTTAATTGTAATTTTGTGATTGTAAAAATAGCATAATTTAGCGTTCATTTTTGAGTGCTACGATAGCTATTTAAATAAACGAATACGAATACGAAAAAAAGTATTTAGCTTTGCCTTAAAAAATGGAATTTAGCTGTTATAATGTTGAAGTAACTGAAACATTTAAACTGCTGTTCTAAAATAATTTTTATTCAAGATGCACTGCTACTACTAACAACTCACCGCAGCACCAAGCCGCCTGAGGCCAACACAGCCACGCACGTCTCTTCTCCATCCCAATCTATTCAAAACATCCCTCTTTACACCCCACCCCCCGGAAATTCTCATTTCCTTTAATCTTTCTTTATGATATCCTATCCCAATCGCAGACGACCTGCTTTCCGTTTAGCCCTAGACAGTTGGCCAAATAGGATAATCTTAGGCAATCTGTCATCCTTCATATGCAAAACGTGCACTAGCCATCTCAACCCCCCTCTCATTATAGCACTAGAAAGTGGGATTGAATTTCTTTTTATATCCCTATTGAATTTATTTATTCTAGGTATCTCTGGCAGATAGACCCTTGAAAGAACTTACAAACCCAGGTGCCAGTGGCAGCATGTTCTTTTTAACTGAAGACGATGAATTCATCATTAAAACCGTACAGCACAAAGAAGGGGAGTTTCTACAAAAACTTTTACCTGGATATTACATGAATTTAGTGCAAAATCCAAGAACCTTACTTCCCAAATTTTTTGGTTTATACTGCTATCAATGTACCTCCAAGAATATCAGACTTTTAGTGATGAATAATTTACTCCCGAGTGACATCCAGATGCATGAGAAGTACGATTTGAAAGGATCTACTTACAAACGAAAGGTATTCATAGAAAAAATCGGATAAATATGCTCATAGAAGCTGTGATGCATCCTCGTCTTGTCGCCATTTTTATGTCACATATTTTAATATGAGTGGGACATTTTAATCTTGGGGATATTTTAATCTTGCTGAAATTTTCTGTAAATAATATTAGCACAGGAGGCTAAGGGAATATTCCCTTGTTTTATTGGTCTGAAAGACCCCCTCTTCACCCGCAATCTTGGGAAATTTGGAAGACCTCGGTCTTAAAATGTTCTGTTCAAAGATATCAGAAGCTCTTCCTATGGATAAATGTTCTATCTAAATAACCTTTCTAAAATTTTTGTTGTTTGACTCGCAGTTACATTATATAATATGCAACGATGAATTACCGACTTTTAATAATATAATCACACTTGATATATCATATTGTTAATCAAGAAGAGAAATGTAATAATTATAAAATACAGCAAGGTATAACCTATGGCTTTTGTATAGAGAGAAGTCTATGGCTTTTATATCTTGGCAAACCTGTGCCTTGCTCAGTTTTTTATTTAAAATAAATAAGTAAAAAACGTAGAAAGTACGTAGAAATGCACAAAAAACGTAAGATATACAATTCGTTATGTATGATCTTGATGTACATACTGAAGGACGAAAACGCAACAGAGTTCAATTGCCAAAGATAACAAGAGCTAAGAGCTCATATGGCATTTGTGACGAGGCAAGAAGAGCTAAGAGCCAAGAGCTCATATGGTATGAGCTCTAACAAAATTCTAAGAATCAATAGATTGATTTAAAAGGAAAATCAGATGCTTAATGCCGGTCAGGATTTAAAATAAGAGCTCTGAGTCACGATTTCCTTCTAAATATCAAAATTCATTAAGAACCGATCACCCACTCGTAAGTTATAAATATCTCATTTTTTCTAAACTAGTCAGACTAAAAGTTTTGGAGATACTAATACGTTCTAATGTCTAAACAACTTCAGTGTACTAACGATTTACCGTCTTCTTATGCTGGGGACTTGATTTTTGGAACTACTGGTTGAAATGTAATTTATGTGAAAATTTAGGCGTTTGGGTTTTGAATCATTTGATTGTTGAGCTGAAATATTATAGAAGTATTTAAAATAGACTAGTAACTCTGGATCATACCTCTGTAAATCTGGATGAGTACCACTTAATATTAGAGCTACAGAAGAGACGTTTAGCATTTCTTGGGATCAATTTAACTACGCTTTCTACAAAAATGCAAAGATTTCTCAAGCTCTGTTTTTCGTTTCTATGCAGTTCAATTTGGTCAAAAGGACCAAAATTGTGTCGTCCTAGATTCACAGCTTCTTGAACCTTGTTACGTAAGCAGGGCTGCCATAAAATCGAAAATCGAGGGAAGGCCCCTATTGGTTCCTTAAATTGATAAAGGTCCCTTAAAAATGATCAAGTCCCCTTTTATTTTATTTTGGTTTAAAGCTCCGTATCCTGAAGTCTACCAATAGCTGTGAGCATACGGTTTTCAGTATTCTTGTTTCGATTGAGATTCTTGGACTCTTTTTTGGATTGTCTAAAAAAGACAAATCTTGTTGTTACATAGGCTACAATGTCTGGACATAGCAGACGGACTATTAACGAAAAGGAGCGACCCCGTTTGCCTCTGGAGTCAATAGGCTAGGAGGCGCCAAGGTTTGGTTGATTTTGTTAATTTACTTAGAAAACTCTTTTCTGGGTGTCACTTTGTTGCACACAAAGGGGGGGGGGGAATAAGAGAATGACTCGAAGTACAAAATAGTAAGAAGGCGGTGTTAAAACCAGGTTTCTTGTGCGATTTTGAGCTTACATACAATTCTTAAACTATTAAATTATTTCTAAGTGTCCGTTCTATTTCAATAAATCTCTCGTAATAGCCTATATATTTCTCTACTAACTTCTTTTCTTTTTTTAAAGTTTAGGGTGTTCAGTTTGAATTTGAATGGGAAAGCACAAATCCTGGGAGACTTGGTTGGAAGAGAAAGACGCAATAATACACAAAATGAAAAAGTGGTTTTGAGCCATTCCGGGAGATCTGTTTTCTTTCTACTCTTCTGTCTACAAAACATCGCTTGTCTGCCATAAGGGCTGCTACGCTTTACTGCAGAACGTCAGAACTGCTTAATATAAGAAAATGTTACCACAAAGCTTACGCCGAATCAGCTTTATCTCTCAGCAGCATCTTCCATGGAGAGCGGCAAAACTGCCCATGCACCTAGGCACTTACGTAGTGTGGGATAAAACGACAGTTGAAGAAATTACATGGGCTCTGAAGATGAATGAGTCTGACTCTTCTGGGAATTCCGTAACCGACAAAACAGGTGTATATGGAAAAATGTTCAAAGATACAGGGTCAAAAACTTTTCCTTCGGGCAAACTAAGTTTGCTTATTTTTTAACCGAAGTTCTTGGACCCTATTTCCCGAACATGACCCTCGATGAAGTCGACTGGAAGCAGTTAAAAGCGTTAACTTTTCTGCATCCCGATGAAGTTTCAAAGCCATTTTATGCTCACAGTTTATTATGTATTGCCAGGAAGTTACCCATCGCGACTTTCGTTGACCCCTGACATGTTATTATTGCCTGTTTAAATTACCCACCAAGACATATTAGTTGACGAGTTTAAGCTAGTCTAGTTATCCGGACTTTGGTCGGAGCCAGGAAGGATCGACGACAAGTGGAACAATGTGATCCAGGGAGGAAAATATCCAAACTTGTTTGAAGTCGTAAAAAAATGCTTTAGCCATCACAGGTCAACATTTAGTGGTTTTTCTCCCTTTCCGGGCGAGTCCTCAGCAAAAAAAGAGCTTCGATGAATGAAAGAACTTTGAATGCAAAACTGTTTGTGGTAGATGAGTGGGGCAGATTTGGAGGACGTGCGCAAAATTTTGCTGTCACTGAAGACTTGATAAAACCGGCCAAATCCGTTAGAAAGAGTTATGATTTCTACCTACAGAAAGAAAAGGCCTTGAAAGAAAAAACTGAGAAAGAGTGGCAGTATTTGGAGGCAAAAGAACGACTGAGAGAGCAGCAACTCGCTAAGCCTCTTTGATAAGACACAATAGAGACTCTCGAAAAATCTCGCAAAGAAAAAAAGGAGCGTTTGGTTCCAAGGAACAGGCACAGACGAGTTACTGAAGGAAACTCATAACCGGCTTAAAAATGGTTCTGAAAAGAAAGACATGGTCAAGATGCATTTAGCGCAGGCTATGACAGATGGGACTCAAAGAACCAGTAGCAGTTGAATCAAAGAAGTAGTTACTGATCACATCTTTGTTCCAGTAGAAGGCACTGCTAAAAATATGGAAACAAATATGTTGTGTGTTCCAGTTATCGTACCCTTGTCTCTTTCATCATATTTTGTATCTGATTTTGTATTCGAAAGTAAAGCGTTCAGAAAAAAAAGAAGGATAAAGCTCCTCCCGTGACATGATGGTTCTCAGGTGGTCGGTTTCTTAATTAACACTTGGCCTCTCATCATGGACAGATGTCTGCAAATGATCATTCCCTTTTTTTCTGAGTCAGGTGTTATTCGCTGTTGTGTCACTGCTTTTTTTTCAAAAGCTTTCTGAAAAATGAGTTCCAGGGTCTATTTTGCGTCCAGAATGGTCCCTAGAGAGGTCCCTAAATTTCAATTTTTCACCATTTAACCTTGTGGCAGCCTTGCGTAACGACCGAGATGCTTGCATATATTTTCCTCATAAAAGATGTTTAAAAGAAATTAATTACGTTAAAAATAATTGTATTAGTGAGACTGAAAATGAGTATTTTTTTTCTAGAAACTGCTTGGATGTCAGCATTATCTGTGGTTACGTTTGATTTTTTTTAATCTACTATTTATCTTTTATGTAAATCTTGAAATAGTTTCATCATTTCCTGCTTCTTATTTAAGCCTAACGTTAATTTTAGTGACAAACTTGAATTTGCGGGATGGTCTTTTGGACTCCTCTAAGGAAATAGAACCCACCTGTAGGGAAAGGGCTAAACTTAATGCCCGGTTCATTTCCTTGTATTTTCTAATAATTGAGCTTGTGAGGTTCTTCCAAATCGCAGTTACTGTTTCGTCTCCCTTTAGTAACATTTTGTTTTTTTAGATTTAGAAAGTTGTCACTTCAACTTTTGTCCTAAGAATATTTCAAAGCTATTCGTTGAATAGTTTAGTGGCTATTTGAATATAAGAGCAACAGACAAACACATTCCAACACTTGTATTTATAGAGAACTAGTCAAAGAGCCGCTTCCTATGTTTTGTACCCCATATCTTTGCTAAATCTTGATATAGCATAAAATTCTATTTCAATCAATGGAATTGTGTTTTTAAAATATACAGTAAAAGAAAAGTAGATTTAAATGAAAAATAAGGAAAAACTGTTGATCCTGAAGTTAGAACGATTCTAGGCGTAATAAGTGAAACTTTAATGTCCTGACTATAAAGAGAATAGAGAGCTTGGCTGTGTACAATACTATTGAAAGCTTCAGAAACATCAAGGGCACAAATGTGAAGACCATACCCTTTAGCAGAAGCATCTTAAAAAAAGAGGAAAGAAGCATATTTCATTCACGTTGAGCTTTTGTCATATTTTTGTTAATTATAAGAAGAAATGCGTGAGTGATAAACTCGGATTTTCCAACTAAGATGATTGATAAACTACTGTAGCTTGACCCTCCTAAGTCAAAATATATTCTGTCCTTTTACAGGAACTAGTCAAAGAGCCGCGTCCTTAATGGTTCGTGCTTTGTAATGAATTTACAACCTTGCATCTATTTTTTTTTTCAGGCTTCCAAGGAAGAAAGATCGAAGAAATCTCCCACTTTCAAGGACCTTGATTTCATGGAGATCCATCCGGAAGGAATCCTACTGGAAAGCGAAACCTATGATGCCCTTATGAAAACGATGAATAGAGATTGTAGAGTATGTTCCGTTCGTTCTTCTTTTCATTTCCATCACCTTTTAGCTCCAGACTTTTTTATATGTTTGCTTTTTTATGTCGCTTAAAAGAATAAAGGACACGGGAAAAAGATTGAACGGTAGCATCCTAATTTGGTTTAAATAGCTTGCAAAAATGGTAGTGTGCATGTGAGAGTGATAGAAGTGCATCCTCGTGGCTGGTCTCCCAAGGAGAAATTAAATTCACGCAGTGGCATCTTGAAAAATCGGAAAATTGGGCTTTTTTAGTTGCCACCAGGAACAACTTTTGTGGAATCTGAAAATAGTTGTGCTGTTACTTCGTCTGTTGATTTTATTATTGGTGCTTTTCCTTTCTTTTTCTATTTTTTGTTTTGTTTTTGCTACTATGCTACTTAGCATACTGTATGTGGCGCTAACAGTTTTTATCTCCATTGCTTTTATCCTCATGCAACAAAAGTTTGATTCCATTTAGTCTCCTATTTTCTTTGAGTTTTGGCATAGACACTTGTGGTACCCATGTGAGTTAAAAAAAAATAAATAATAAAAAAAAAAATTAGTTGTTGCCAAGAATGCTGGTGCGCAGTGTTCATTAAATCATGTGATTTAATCATCAAAATATGGTTCGAACTATGGATGCAAAAAAAGTATTAGATTAGAAGGATAGTTGCGGGCCTCTCCTTAAGACCAACAGGTTGTTGATTTAAAGTTGAAAATTGTGAAATATCTGCATAAAATATCCCTTGCTGTTTTTTATTATTATTATTATCACGACAATTGTCTTGTAATAAACAAAATAGTAAGTATATCTGTTATATTCAGTTTTTAATGTTCAAGTTAGTAAGTTTAAGTAAAACCACAAAATTGACGAAGCAGAATCCTATCGATTATGAGAATTGGGGAAGACCGGTAAAACTTTAAAAGAGAAACTAGTAGACCTAACAATTAAGGTATAAATCAAATTTCACTACTGTATACAAATACATTGCGTTTAGTCAGTATTCCATGTTATTTCGTTTATACAAAACAGTAAATTCTACAATGAAAAGCTAGAAGATTGCCAGTTGTGCCTGTTGGTACAGGGTTGAAAGCTCGGACTAGTCACCAGGGAATATTGGGATCTACTCAGAAACAAGTCCGAATCCGGTCCATGAATAGAGTGAAGTCCATGTACCAGAATTTTGAAGTTATGGAGCAAAAACGATTTAATTCGAAGCTGCATAATTTTTGTCCTGACTCTGTGAAAAAATAAACTAAACCAAACCAACTGACTTGGATAGCATGATGAACCTTGTTTGAGCCAGAAGTGTGTAAAAATTTTGAATCTTAACGGTTTGAGGGCAAAAGTGGGCGAGATTTCTTAATTGTTGATTTGATAAGGCTAAGTTTGACTTCATTATTCATTTAATTTCTGGTGATTTTGTGTTTCATGTTTTGTTTTTTATTTGTCAAGTTTCAACTGACGTTATGTCTACCAATTTCAGGTTTTAATGTCATTGTTTTTTACAAAATTACTCCTTGGAACCGTTCTTAAATTAATTGATATAATCGTTGGTTCTTAGTCCAGTTTCGGCTACATGTATCGTTTCCACAGCTTATGTTTTAGGAGCTGTAAGATTAAAAATTCGGATTTCAAACCGCGTCAAATGCTTAATAGTGTTAATGTAGTGACAGAAAGAACCAGGAATTGGTCACAGAATAACATGCTCTTGGAGACATAAATTCATATGGTTTACAATGCTTCCAGGCATTGATATTAAATTTTTCTGGATTCATCGAGAGGGTTTTAACAAACTGTCTGTCTTACGACCAACAAAAAAATAAAATCAAATAAATCAATAACTAAGAATAACAGTAGATTTTCCTCCTGCAGCTCCAGTGTGTCTATGGAGTTTAATCAAGACAGGTCCCAGAGAAGACATTCATTCCATTCATACAAACAGGCTAAGAGAACTGACATTAATGTCATCCACTCGTTCCAGTGTGGGTACAACCGTACTTCCGTAGTCGCTTTTGCTGCTCGTCGGCATTTAGACTCCTCTTGTTTCAATCCCCTAATGCTCTTAACTCTCTCAATTTCAGGAATGCCTTTTGTAACAATGTCTATGGCTTAACATACTCAAATCTATTGATAAAGCCTAATTTCGGGTGAAAAATAATGATTGTTTTGAAATATACACTCAGTGTGTTGTTTTTAATTTGCCTCTGTTTTTACCGTGGGAGTCTGGCACAAAAGTCTATCCCTCATTATTAAAAAAAAAATTAGCTTCTATATTATTAAACTTTAAAAAAAATCAGATATACTAAATAAATGTCTCAACGAAATTAATAGAAGCTGTTTGTAACTTAAAAGTGACAATTGTCCCGTCTTTTTAAATGTAATCGTGTTTCCGGCCATCATTTGAAAAAAGTTTCGGGAAGCCCTACCTTGTGCTCCTTACGGAGACTAGCGTGGTTTTGCAGATGATGCGAAGTAAAAATTAATCAGTTTATCTAAACGGAATCTTTATATTGAATAAGTCAGACTTTAAGAAGTCTAGGTTCTTTGGGAATAGGGGTAGACATCTGAGAATAGATCTCCTCGGGAAGTTTTCGTGGAACACTTTGAAAAATTAACTTTTTTATGATCTGATTTTACTATAAAAAAAAATAAAAGAAATTCTGGCATGAAAATTGTCTCATATAATCTCAAAAATCTTTTGTCTGGCTATTTTTAGTTATTTTCAATACAAAACGCTGGAGTTTAGACTCTTGATGTACTTTAACATTAATGCATATCTTTTCGTCTACCTTTTTCCACCTAACAAAAATATTATTATTCCAGGTATTAGAGTCATTCAAAATAATGGATTATTCGTTGCTAGTTGGTGTGCACAATGTTTCAAAAGCTAGAAATGAACCAGTTATTGAGGAGGTACTTGCTAACCTTTTTTCTAGAATTCAGTGTAGTAAGTCAAACCATAGCGCTAAACATAGTCAAAAGCTGGAAAATAAAATGTTGAAAAGACTACGTATTTTTTTTTTGTGTGTGGCCGCTTCCCCCTCAATTCTTCCCGGCTCCACCAGCTCTCCTAAAAAATATCTATTGTTGAATTTTGATGCCTGTACGAATTTGTATGTTCTTGCATTACCATCAGGCACGTCCTTGAGTATTCTCTTGGATAGGTGAATCTTGGATAATGTGCTAATGGTAAACCGTTATTTACATGTGGATTTGTTTATTTGCATAAATAGATCATAGATGACAGACTAAGAATTCAAAAGATTCTGTGGATATATTATATAATAATACTTATCAAGTATATTATATGCGGATGTAGATTATGTGGATATCTATAAATAGGCGTCTTCAATATAAAATAATTTTCAGAAAAGACCTGATGGCTTCTCCGTACATTCCCCGTTCGCTGCAAGATGTGCTCAAAGCAGCTTGCTATTTGAACTAGAATATCAGAAATTGTAAATTTTTCTTTACCTATGAAGTTGTATATTTTTACACACTTTGTATTTTATGTTTGCCCTTTTAGCTGTATGCGGCTTGATTGTCTACTAGATTTTATAATTTAAAAGGAAAGTTCTTAATCATACCAAATTTAAAAGATATGATGGGAAAAGAAGCTTGTGGTGCCTAATTAGTTAGTATTTTTATTTTTTGTAGCAATTTGTTGATGAAAAGGATTAGTATAAATAATTGACTTAGTTGTGCGTGAAGTATCCAAAAACACAATTGAACAAATTGAGTTGGAAGTATAAACTTGATTGCAGGATAAATGTTTGGTTATAGGGAAAGCATTCCCTATAACCAAACATATATAACCCTATAACCTATAATATATAGCCCTATAATATATATAACCCTAAAACCAGAATATATAACCCTATAGCCTCGACAGCTTTACAAAGAGTGTTACCCGTGTTTTGAATCTGCTTTATTCTTGTAATATTTTAACCTTTCGCAAAATCCTTAAGTCACATCGGAAGTTTTTTTTATTTAAAACTGTCAAACAAATTTTAAGCGATTAGAGTTGTTTAACCTCGTGGTTACGAGACTTTCTTTGTATCCAAGCCAACCATAGCATTCTAAGTGATAACATGTCATTTAACCATTTTAATATTTCTTTTGTCATAAATAAGACGTTGTAACACACGTATGTTCTTGAAAACGATGTGATATTATAGTATAGTATAATAGAGACATCATAAAAAGTTATCTTTAAGCATCATAGAGATGTCTTTTCTGGGATATGATGCCGTATTGAGTGGCTCTGTTGCTTAATTCCCTGTGGTTTTTATTTGGTAGATCGTGCTAAGGAAAAACTGAAGGATTTTTTCTTTGTGTGATATATCCATACATGATCAGTGGCTTATTTACTTGTTTTAGTTTGGAGTTACATTTAATAATAATATTATTTTATTACCTGTCCAAAACAAACAAAAGAGACTGAGTACATAAAAATCCAAGAAAAAGAAGAGTAGGCCAAGACACAATGCATCCAGAATTGATACTCACTGGCACGAAAAGACTGGTTAGACCCTGGCGAAAACACAAATACATGAAGTCCTACTGGCGATGGATTTCAAACCACGGATGGCTTTTGATGTTACTGTTAAGCTTTGAGATCTGATTAAGGGTGACTGAAGTGGGGTCTGTTATGCTATATTTTCTAATAAGAAAAGAATTTCGGTACCAAAGTGGGAGACGAAGCAAAAATAAGTAAGTTGCGTCACTTGATGTTTCACAAAATTTATTATCTTACAAGACCCCAACTTCATAAGCACTTGGATACAAAAATTCGATTCCAAAGGGTTCTTATTTTGATGTCTTAAAAAATGATAAACAACGTAACTGAGTCAAGGTAACAGGAACAAAATTAATTCGCGCTAAAAAAAAAAAAAAAAAAAAAAAAAAAAAAAAAAACGAAGAAAAAAAAACGGTCATATTTGGAAGAATCGTCATTTAAAGCTGATTCAGGAATGGTAACTCTGATTTTGTTACTTTGAAGAGCGGTTTTGGTAAGCGTGATAGCACTAAAATAAGATAGCCTACAATATTTGACAAAATGTACATTTTTTTTTTTTGGTAGCACAGCCATTAATGACAATGGTGTTCGTTCTTTACTAGGTTCTTCCTAAGATAAACCCAAAGGCTTTTTCCTGTCTGTAATGTATACCATGATTGCTTCATCTGCTGTGACCTAGTAAAGAACGAGCTTGAGCCATAGAATCGAAAATTTAAAATGCGTCAAAATAAAACTCAGGTTGGGAAGAGTCACCCTGTGAAACTAATTTGGGACCGGTAGCTATTATTGTCAGTAATATAATGTTGAAATAATAGTTCAATAAGGACTTTAAAATGTGTAAGAATGTCAAGCCTATACTTAAGAATGTCAAATATTTTACAATTTATTTTTGCACTCCTGACAAAAATGAGTAATTTTTTCATATTTTATGAGTGCATCAAATATATTAGACTAATTAGACAGAAACCTTAGAGACTCAATCAAATAATTTTTCCATTGCTACAAATGCAGGAAATTGTTGGGATGGAAGGTGGCCTCTGTTTTACGTTCCTAAAACCCTTGAGGTTACTAAAAGGGTAGAGCTGACTGAAAACTTCCCAATTAGAAAGTAGTGACATCTTCGTGATTTTAGGTTGAAAGAGACGACCAAATTGATGTTGAAGACTCTTCACGTCCACCTTTAGCGAGATCCAAGTCAATTAACCGTCAGCGGCTCATTGCTAACTCCACTGCCTTAGAATCTATTCAAGTAAATCAAGAAGAAGAAGAAAATGATTTCCCGTAAGATTTAACAGGAATATAATCATCTATTTATGCTCAATGTGATAAAGCTGCTTTACTCCGCCAAAAGTTGTACCTGGTGGTATTGGGTCGCTACGGTCTTCCTAACCTGAATTACTATTCTTTTGTAAAGTTCTTATTATTTGTTTCATGTGAGACTGGATACGTTGACTGAGCAAATAAGTTAGTATTCTATCAGGCTATGCATGCTATTATTACCGTCTGCTAAGTCAAGTGTCTGTCTCTCTGTCGCTTTTCTTAATTTGTAGGTAAACATTTAAGGTAGAAACGTGGATATTTATGCAAAACAATTTTTAAACCGTGAGAATGGACATAAGCTATAACCATAAAAAAAAAAGGAAAGCTTGTTCGGAAAGGGCGATGGTCTAATCTTTCGATCTTAGCTCGTAATATCTGAAGACCTAAGTGGAGGGAGGAAGCAACAAGATTGTTTATTGGCGAGGGTTAAAACGATCTAAAATCTGTGGTCTACTTGAAAGGGTGGTGGTTTTAACTTTTGCTAAAGAATTAACCAGTCTTAAATCTGTCAGAAGTATATGGATAAGAGCGGTATGGTCAATCGAGTATAACCATTCTAGAGATCAACCCAGACATTGCTTAGCTAAAAACTAGGGTTATTGTGGTTGTGTAAAAGTTTTTTTTTTTTTTTTTTTTTTTTTTTTTTTTTTTTTTTTTTTTTTTTTTTTTTTTTTTTTTTTTTTTTTGTGCTAAAGCTGGCCTGACTATCCCTGTTTTGGATCTTCCGGAGTAGTGCCGACTGAGCTAAAAGTACCCAAAGCCCAAAGAAAAACGTTCAGCCAGGATGACTGTCTTTTGGCAAAAGAGAGGGATGATCGTATTGGGCAATAGAAGGCTTTTAGAGCAAAGAATTACTCCAATTTTAGATGAATTACTCCGATCTGTTTACTCGAGTTGCGCACTACAAGAAAGACCAGCTCAGAAACGGATTCTTGAACAACTAAGCTCCTAACTCTCTTGATGGTTTCGTTCTTAAAGATCTTTGATTAAATCAATCTCAAAAGATCCTCTTGAAGAGATTGGGACACATTAGAGGATCTTTGTTCTTTGGGATAGTCACATGGGATGTTATATCGTCGGCAATACGACTTAGAGGGTTCGCTAGATTGTCTCTCTTGTTAATTATGTTCATAGATCATGGTATTTGTGTATAAGGAAGAGAATGGGAAACCTACGGGAGGGGAAATTGTCAAATACAACCTTCATAGATTGACCATTGAAGAAAATATCAAAGACCCGATGTCTTCTGAAAATAATATTCCATTTCCCCAAAAGAGTGCTTAGAGTCTAAGTTTGGAGTTTTCATCAATTCACAGGGATAGTACAGGGGCCTATCACATACAGACCAAAAATTTCTTTAGGAAAGTCTAGTGTATAGCCATCTCAGAAGGCTGACTCATTTAGTCTCATCTTTTGATGGGAAAAATAGGAGGATGGAACAAAAAAGAAAATCGGCACTGATTAATTTGCGTTTGTAAGAAATGCCACATACGGCATGTTGCATATTTAATATTCATATGTGGTATATTCAATGCCACATGAACCTGAGAATAGCGGAAATAAATGGTGTAATGTTTAACGTAATTGGATTGAGCTGATTGTAGAGGCTTAGTTATATAAGACTACTAAGCTATGCCTGGGCTTATAGTTTTGTGTCTGATTTGATTTTATGTAGTGTTAAATTGTCGCACTTAAGTTGTCCTTGTGTTGATAATGTTCAAGTGAGTGAGCTACGTTGGCTCAAAAATTTGTGTTTTAGTGATAAGACAACTCAAAACGTATTTTTGCCTAATGCACAGTTTTAGGCATAATTTTCCTTCTGTAGAATCTGGATGTAGTATTTTATAATGTGTTGTAATATTCAAACTTAAGTTTTTTTCAATTCAAAACGTCTTATAAAATTGTTCCATGTCTACTCTGTGTCTTGCTGAACAACAGCCCTTTTGGTTATGCTTCAGTCGTTTCTCATGATCGATTAGCTCTAACTGTGGTCTCAGAAAATAAGACTGAATCTTGAAAATGGTCCAAACATGACTATACTATAGAGAAAGTTACTTTTTTCTTTTTTTCTTTTTTTTGTGCGTGTGTATAAACATTCAGGTATCTTTATTGCAAACTCAATTTCGTATCTACAAAAATCAAAAAACTATAATCATAACTGACAGAAAGATAAACGTTTTTGAGCGCTAACTATTATCTCACTTCAGTCTCTTAGGAGAGGGACGAAAATAAGCACAAAATAAATATTACTTATATTTTATAAATTTAAACAAGCTCTTTTAGGGTCGTCCTCCAAGTCCTGGGTATCCCAACCCCACGGACTCCATCGCAATGTTCCTAGTTGTTGGAATGATGTTTTTGGGTGATGACGAGTAAAGAAATGTGTAACCTAAGGAGAATCATCATTGTTATTTGTTAATTCTTGGTTAGATGGGTTTTTTTTGTTTATTATTATTGCAAAAGGTTTCCCTGTACTTGTTCTTTGTTCTAGGTCTGGTGCAATCCCTGCATGGAATGAAAGTGGTGATCGTCTAGCTCTTTATCTTGGTATTATTGATATTCTACAGTCATATCGCTTCAAGAAGAAGTTGGAGCATGCTTTCAAATCTCTAATTACTGATGGTGTATGTTTTTTATTATTATTATTTTTCTATTATTATTATTTTGTTATTATTATTATATTATTTAGTTTATTATATTATTAGTTTATTAGTTTATTATATTATTATATTATTAATTTATTCATATTATATTATTAGTTTAGTATATTATTATATTATATTATATATTATATTAATTAAATTATATTTTTGTATTATTATGAATATTGTTATTGTGAGCAAACATGTGGAATTTGCTTGTGAGGCTTTTATCATGGTGGTAAAATAATCCACAAGTTTATTTCCAGAATTGTTCATATAAACAGCTTAGACTCGAGCTCTGATTAAATTATAGCATTTATTTATAATAACAATGTTCATTTACATACATAATCAAAAAGCAGATTGTGAATGAAACGTTAAGAAAAATGAACAAACAGTAATAATCGTAATAAAAAACTAGTAAAACGAATTGATTAAACCATGATTAGTAGCAGGTGATTGTTTAGGTGGCAGGTGATTGCAGGTGACAATTGAACTTGGTCTTTTAAAAAATTATTGTCGGAATAACCTATGAGAGTGAAGACAGTCGGACCTTTGGTAATTTATCAAGCTCTTGTTGAAATGGAAATTACTTGAATATTTAGGATTTGTAGATATTGAACTCTAGGTTAATTGTTTTTCTTTTCTTCTCGGATCAAAACGCATTCACTCTTTACTCTTAACAAATAATTAATGAGGCCTGATAGCTACTAAATATATTTAAAAAAAAGACGGCGAAATTATGAAAGAAATTGTACCTTTAGAATCACAGTGCCAAATTTTTCCTTTTTTAGGACTATGAACATGTAATTCTTCAAACGATAAACAATCTGATTATTCTAACAATCGCAAAGATTGAAATTCTTGGATTAATCCAATTATTTTACTATATTGTTATCTGAAGTAAAATATTTTATTTTTTTTAATTTTAAATCAGGTATTTTCTATTAGGTTTACGTTGCTTTATTTAAGAATAAATAATGGGTGAAAATTTTAATGGGTTACCAATGTTTTACTTTTTTAAGCTAAAAAGGGGTGTAATAGGAAAGGAGTGGTCTATGCTCTATTCACGCCTGTGTGTGTGTTTAATTATATACCCAAAGTCTTCTCTATTTTTGTTTTGGGGGGGGGGGATTTCGCTCTTATGTTTATGATCTATCGTGATCTCAGCAAGTATAAGTTTGAAGGCTGCAACAATTGTTGAAAGTGCTAAAGCAAAAACCCAGTTTTTTTCTCATTCCAATTACCTTATTTTTTATCCTCTTTGTTTCTCATGTTGGGAACTGTACAAATAATCTACATCATAATTACGGGAAGCCTAAGCCTGGGTGGACCACTAAATTATCAGTTAAATAAGAAGACATAAAAAAAAGAATAATGTCGTATTGGGGTGCCTGTGTAGGAAGGATGCAGAAGAAATTCTTGGCAATATTTTGTCCGTATCTAAAGCTCTTCCCCTGTCCCACAAGGGAAACACAGGGAAATGTAAATATTCTGACACTTAATCTTGAAAGTTAACATTTCTGAGAAGTGTCAGGTTCCCCTAACAAAGAAATTTTCCTGATATCCAGAGTCTCAGCCTTTTGCACATGTTTTTAATGACCTTTTGTTTTTAACGACATGTTTCAGTGACATTGAGTTGATTTTTTTTAGGATACTGTTAGCGTGCATAGACCCAACTATTATTCCAAGCGCTTCTTAGACTTCATGAAGTCCAGAGTTTTCAAAAAAATCAACACCCGTAAGTCCATTTACATTCTTTTCTTTTTCGGATGCTTGCTTCTTTTTTTTTGGCTTGGTAATACATTCAGTCCTTTATGCTGCCCAATAAAGCCCAAAAGACGCATTGTTATTTTCTGTTTTTGATGTACTGTGGAATTTGTTTTGTTAATAAAATATTCTTCGTTTTGGCAATGAGCACTTTACCAAAGCAAATATTACTGTTTTATTGGTCGTTCAAGAACCTCATTATTAATCATTCACTTTCAATTCAAAATAATCAGCTTTAACTAGTTTAGTTGAGACAAATTAGTAATAACTAATTTAGTTAAGATATATCTGTTTTATTTAATTTAATTTTTAGGTGCAAGGACCTTAAAGGTCTTTTGTTCCTTAATATTACGTTGTGTTAATATTAGTTTTTTTTTTTTTTTGTTTTTTTTTTTTTTAATGATAGGGCCTGAAAAACTGGAAAACAGTGTACCGGTATGTAAAAACAATTGCATGGCCTGGAAAATCTAAAAGTTGTTTTGTCTCAAAAATTCTACCTGTTTGTTGGTCTATTTCTTTATTTCCAAATTCGTTTTATCTATTCCTTTATCTATTTCTGTATTATATAAATAAATATTGCAATAAAAAGATAAGTTGGTACTGTCGTAAACCATCCAAGAGCAGTAGAAATCAATTCAGTAGTGCAAAATGCTCCTACCTCTAATATAGAAGCCATTCTATTTTTTAATATTTCACTGATGCCCTGTAAGTACTCTACTGTTTCCCCATGGTAGTTTTTACATGCTAAACTGTCTTACCAGTAAGTCTGAACTAACCTAGAGCGATCACTTGCGTTTTCACATTTGGTTTGGGGTAAGCAACGTATACTTTACCCAGTGAATCTTGATGACGATGTTACAAGGTGTGACCCATACACTAGGACCAAGTTTTTCTGTTTATTCGGTGTTTTGATATAACTTTGAATCATAATTTTGATGTTTTCTTAGTGACATATAGGTTTAATTCTATGTCTCAAAAGCCCAGGATATTTTCTGATTTTAATGTTTTGTATTTGTGTCCCAGATAATTATTGGAATATCACAGTTCTCCATGACCAAAAGAAGATGATTTTTAATAGATAAAACACTTGCAACCTTAATATTTACAATGGTTGTAAATTCATAATTTTACAACCTACGTTGATGTTAAAACTCTATTCCAATTTAGCAGCTATTCAGGTGCCGCCTTTTCTCCAGTATTAATAGTAAATTAGTTGTTAACCTGTTGAATAATTCATTGCTCAAAGCAATTTTTTTCTCGTCCGTCTCCAAGGTAGTAATTGTGATTTAAGCACTTGTTTTACTTTTAAAAGGTCATGTTTATGTTAATTTAGTAACGTGTTGAACTTGGTTCTTGTCGGTGGTAAGTAAATCACACTGTAAGTAACAAATATGATGCTGTCAAGCAAACAAAAGTAATTTCGTTTAGAAGCTTAGCTTAAAGCTTCTTATTGAAACAGTGACTTCTTTAGTAACTTCGAATAAAGTAGTATATTTAGTTTTCACTGCAAAAATTATAGGCAGAATGATTTTAAATACTTTGAGGACATTATCCTGGTCAAGCTCGTTCGGGAAGGATTTTGGTTGGGTGACATCAAAATAAACGATTGTAATTTTAAACTATGTTCTCGGGATTGAAGACTCGAAGCTGCAATCACTATATATTGACAATACGGCAAAAATGTTCCTAAAGTTGTAGTATTATCCCAACCTTTCGCGCTTCTGACAATCGACAGAGAAAACCTCTCGGATAGTCATGATCTGTTTAATTTGGTACCAAGTAGACATTACCAACCTCGATTGCACAGATGGAATAACACAATGTTACAGAAAATGTCTGTAAGGGCTAACTCAGTGACACTTGTTTTCTTCTTCTTTTCTTTTCTTTCTTCCTTTTTTTGCACGATAAAGCTGAATGAAATGCTATGAAGACTAAGGATATTGTTAGTTATTAAATTTCTGTTTCAAAACTGTTTGTTGTTCAGTTGAAGATTTTTGGCATACCAGGCGTGGCTCCTAACCTAGAACTATAAAATGCCGTACTGATTAATTCAGGGGGTGGGTACCTAGTTTGAAATCCCCCCCTGAAATTTTTGCACACAGAAACCTTGATTATATTTAATCTTTTTTGTAAAACCCCTCCAATTTTTTTGTCCCCTCTTCTCCCCCGAACAGAAATCTTGGATACGATTCTGCTTGTCGGTATAGCATGTAGTTGACTCATTTCATTCAAAAAATTGTTCTTTCTCTTGCTCGAAATCAACTACCTGCCAGATGCTGGTGAAAAATTTAGAATGATTTAAAGCTGTTACATGACTTGAAATAAACCTGTGCAAAAATGGCCAAAACTTAGTTCAGAACCTTGAGTCATTTATGCCTGAGAACGCATACTTTATGCAGAAATTCATGTTGCACAAATTTAGGGATGGGAATTTAATTCTGGAAAGGTGTATTTCACTCTTGTACTTAATTGGCTTAACATGCATGATATATTTGTATTAGAAGGATAGTATATAGACAAGTCCCGTATGCTGGGACCTTTTGGGGAGAGAGGTAATTTGAAAACGAATGCTGAACTATGAATACTACTTACGTTGATGATGTAGTCTGCTTGTGTTATTACAGCCTTGAGACATTCCCCATCGAAGAAGAAAACCTTAAACCGGAACCAGCGACTTAGTGAGACACTTAATTCGGTATCAGATCCCTCACAGCCCGGACCAAGCAGGGATGTGACAGATTCGAGTGAGTCTTTCAATGGCTTGCTTGCTCCCCTCACCCTCTTTATTCATTTGCATGATCTCACTGCTGTATCTACTTTAATTATTCGCTTTTTAAAATTTTGCCTGATATACAGGTCAGAGAATGAATGTTGCAAATTTTATGAATTGTATTTGTAAAAGTTGTACGTTACCAGAACAAAATTTCCTGTATAGCCTACTATGCTTTATGGTACCGTATTTTTGAATGAATGTATTTTACAGTTAATTGCACAGCAACCTGTCTAAGTATTATGACTATATTGATGCTGTTGATAGTATGTACTTTGCAAGCTAATTCAATAAAACGAAATCAATTTGTACATTTACTTGACTTAGCGAAGGTTTTGCTTTGGTAATAGCCACCACTCATTACTAATCCTCCTTCTTTTTTCACTTTGTTGAACGCTTTTTACCCGTTATTACTTGCAAAATGTACGGTTCAGAAGCCAAGGTGATTTACTGAGTCTTTTAAATTCTTTTAGATGTTAGTATCAATGGACTTAATTGACTCTTGGACTACCCTCAGATGGTGCCAATCTTGTCGAGTTTTCTGTAGTTGTTTTTCTAGCGACTTCTCTTTGCGATTTCTATAGTTTACTATAATGCTGCTGGCTTCAAGATTAATCTGCAAAAATTTTACGCTCATTGCTTGGATAGCTCAGCTTAAGCATATCTTCTATCTTGTCCTATCAATATATTTAAAATCAGGTCATGTTTTTTTCTGTCTTTGTACTTAGTGGCTACATTAATTGAGCTAAGACCTTCAATTTTTTTCAGAATAACCTTGAAGCCATAAGAATGAATATAACCTGTAGTAATAAAATAAATCTCTGAAAAAAAAGAAAGCCAGGAAATTCGGACTTGAAATAATGTTATGGGAATACCGAAGGTCAAAGCCATCGGGTGCTTTGTGTGGAGGAAGACGGTAAGAAATAATGGAAAACTTTCGACCATCAAGGGCTAAATAATTTCTTTGAAGGCAATTTGACGGAGTTAAAAATAGTCTGACGTCTACGATGCTCTTAACAATATTTTGACCATTCTCTGTCCTCAAGTACTGAAAATAAATATATAAAAAAATCCTAGATATTGTTTTCCACATGTCTGGTGCAGTTGAACAGAGCCAGCTGTGAATTTTTTTTTTTTTTTTTTTTTTTTTTTTTTTTTTTTTTTTTTTTTTTTTAATTCAAGTCCAGATATTTTTATGGATTTGATGAGTTTGGCCTCGAAACGTTTCAGTGGTGCAGCAGAAAATTTATTTTCCCCTTTCTTCTGCGACCACCCGCTTTTGTTGTTAAAAGGACATTTGCATGTGAGGTGTTAAAAGGTGCATAATGATATATACTACAGTAGTGACATTAGTAACTGACAATGATTGGCCAGTAACTAAAATGATGGTGGCAGCGCGTAAACATACCAGAGAAGTTAATATGAATATCACTGGTTGTTCTTTGTACCACCTGTACGTTTTCTGATGGGGTGTGGAGGATATATATCCCGTTGAATATGTAGGCAAGGGAAAAAGAAACTAATATATTTCATATATAATCATCAGCTATATAATCTATACTTGTATTCTCTTCAGAATGTCAAGATATATTCTTAAAGCTACATCGTATCGATAATGAGCCAAATCAAAAACGTATTTCGTGTGACGGAATTGGCTTAAAACTTTAAATGTATAAGCTAAAATTAGTTCGAGCGCGGTGGGATAGGAAAAGTTTAATGGGATATTTTAAGAATACTTCTACTTATAATTTGTAATTTTGTTCATTTTGCTTGGCTGACATCCACATGTTTATAACTTAGAAGAGTTCAGATGTTAAAAAGGTTTACAATATTTGTTAGTTTTACCTGCAAATACTCGTAGTTGGTGTTTATAATAAAAAGGTAATAAATTGTATTCTGTGCATAAAGCATGAAAATGAAATATGCCGCAATATATTAAAGGCGATGAGTTCGTAGAACACCCAAAATGTGCAAGAGGTAAGATGCATTGACGTTTTAAGAATTCCTGGTTTGCGCCAGTTTGCAGATTAGTTAAAACAAAGGAATCTGTTGGTAGAAAGTTACGTGGCTTTCAATCATGAAAGACGATGCTCATAGTTAATAATAACTACCCAAACATTAAGTGTAATTGAACTTGGATCGGAGTAGTACTTTTGTAGTTGACTTTGAGTGACCTTTTCTTCAGTTCAGAAATTAAACTGAAAAATAGACGAAAAAACAAAGTAGAAGATTTTTTTACCATCTCGAAGATCAAATTAACTAGGTCCTTTCTGTTGGTAAATGGAACGAAAAACTGACACAACTCTTAACTAGGGAATAGTGCTTACTGGGAATCTAATGGGAGAGTATATTTTTTGTTAATTGCTAAAAACGAACAATCCTAACTGTATTGGATGTGGTATTAAAATGACATTGGTTGGCCAATTGAAATGACAAAAAAAAAATAGAAAAAAATGTTGCTTCTAAAAGACTCGGTCTTAACTCCAGGTCCTGGAATTATAGTCTCGAGCATTGTAATTTTCCTCCAGAGTTCCGAGACTGTTGTTAGTTTTTTTTTTTTATGAAACCCTTGAAATGAAATACTTGCATTTCAGTTTACAAGATGCGTGAGCAAAATAGAATTCATAGCTTTGTTTCTTTAATATTCCTCGAACTGTTAGGATGCTTAGCAACATGGTAAATAAAGATAAGTATACGTTTAAGTAAGTTTTTCTTGGAGAGTAGAAAACTAAAATAACAAATAGACACAGACTGAAAATTAGTGTTTCCAAATGATGCGATATTCGATATTGATATTTGAGTCTGTGCTACTCTTTTAAATTAATGTAATGTCCTGAATTCTCCAAACTTGATTTGTCGAAGAGATCTATTCACTTTGCTTCGCTGTGCTCTAAAATATGAGAAATAGACTTGTGCCCATTTTACAAGACGGGACATGATGTTGTAGAAAACTGAAAATTTTTAGAGGATTCTGTGCCTGGTCGTAACTTAACACCCTTTCTTCATTCTTTTCTACTTTCTTTTGCTTATATAGAGTCCCAGAGAGAGCCTCCTTCTGTCAGTGTGCCAACTTCGACAGCTTCTCCCGTCAACACCGTGAATCTACCAGCAGTCTTGAAAGATAGAGTCCCCTCTATGCGAATTGGCAAAGCTCCCCCTCCTCCTGTTCCTCCACGTTCGCCAAAGCGATCAGTTGAAAGTTCGACCACGGCACCAGGTGATTTTGGTGTCTGCATGACAAACAGAACTGTTGTCTTTTTTACCCTACATCCTTTGTATCATTTTGCTTCAATCCTGAATTGATTGAAGTGTATGACAATTCAGTTTTCAAGTTTTATTTGGATTGACATGTTTTTTTTTGTTTTTTTGTTTTTGTTTTTTTATCTTGCCTTGTTTTCAATTTTACCTTTTGTCATATTATTGGTGAATGGCTTGCTACGGTCTATCATGCTCTTTTTAATTTCTATATGCTTCTTTTTAACTGAGTTGTGTATCCGCTCTAGTTCATACCCTCTATACTACTTTTGTGCTGTGTGTAATTTATGTTGACTTATATTTAATATTATCCTCTTTTTATTTCCCCAGTGTAAGAAAAGTTGGAAGTTAGAATTGTGTATTGTATCTAGATCTTAGGCGTGAGAATCAGGCACGTATGCAGAAACTTGTTTAAGGAATACTGATATTATTCTTGGGGGTTATGATCCAAAGTCCTACATTAAATTAAATGGAAGTGAAATTTGTCGACGGAAATTTTGGAATTCTCAAAATGCTATAAAAACATGTCAAAGAAAAAAGTAACTGAAATCATGTCATTTGGGGTCATCTGGTATTAATGACACCACATTTTGTTTCCTTTGTTTATGATTAAGGAATTTTCCAAATTTAGTTGTATTGTTTAAGCTTTTTTCTTTTTCTTTGTTTCCTGTTTTTGAACAGTTTTATATATTTCTACTGTTGCTTTAAATTATTTTTTGAAAAAAATCTTATGACAATTCAATATTGATCTTAGAAACCTACAATGTATTTTATCCCAAACATTTTTATGTTAATTTTTTCACTACATAAAAAAGGCGGATCTTGCAATGGGTTCTGCAATCAATGCCTTTTGGCTACCTGTTTTTTTCTGATGGAGAGTAAAAAATTATCTTGAATCTCCAATAATGCTTTTTATGATTTTTGTGCAGCGAAAAGGATTGTTTAATTCTCTTTGCTTGTTCATATTTCTTCATTTTTGAGTAGTTTTAAAGCAGAAAAGGTGGTTTGTCTTTTCTTCATTTTTTCCTGGATTTCAACGTCAAATCAATTATTATGCTTAATTTAGTGAGCGTATAAGAAAATTCTCGAAAATTAAGAGGCCCAAAATGACCAAAGAATGAAAAGAAAACATTTCAGCCCTTGAAAAATAAAGGAATCTTTACAAGTCAATTTGTGTTATCCATACTTTAATTGGTCAAGTGTATGTACAAGTAAATATACTAAAATCATGAACATTTTCTACAAGGTGATTAGCATATCATAATCCAGTACAGGATCTCATTTGTTATTTTTCCCCAAGATTATTTTTTTCATAAATTCACGGATTCTACTTGATTCACGTCGCTCAATGTTTTATTATCTTTCATTTTGGTATACAGCATCAATGAAATTACCTGTCTTAATCGATTTGCAGTTATTAAGCCTTACTTGAGGATAAATGAGACAAAATAATTTTTCTCTTGAAATACATGAGGTCAATGTATCTGTTGCTGAGAAATTACCCTATGTTATTTTTCATTTGTTATTTTTCCCCCGAGTTTCTTTTTTTTTCCAGAAACAAAGTAATTTTTTCGCTAGGAATACTTAAGGCTAATGTATCCTGTTGCTGAGAAACGACCTAGATAAATAATCCTAGTCACCATAATACTGTTTTCTTGACACTTGAAATGAACAATTCGCCTTATTAAATGCAACTAAAAATATTTTATATAAATATACTTCAGTAAACGGCATGCCAGAATCAGGACTTTTTTTTTTTTTTTTTTTTTTTTTTTTTTTTTTTTTTTTTTTTTTTAATCTCGTTTAGCTATTATAGCTAAATTTCAAGCATAAGCATTGAAACAATTAAAGCGAACTGTGATTTACTATGAAACACAATGGAAAGAGTATTCAGAATTTGCCTTAACATTGCTTTTTCTTTAGAGAGTTTCAAGACTACACGATTTCTGCATATAGATGGTATTCCTAGTAGTTCCTCAACACCACCTCCCGGTTTTGAAGAAGCTCTGGACTCAAAAGAATCTCCTGTCACCACGACTGATGCTGTCATTTATAATTCTTATCATAGAAGAATCGCTATGAACTCTGTTGCCGGAAGTCCCGGCTCATCTGTTAATTCTGACGGTCCAAGGTATGATCATTGTATTACCTGCTTTTGTGAACCTGCGAAGGCAAATTAAATATTTCACAGTTAGCTCAGCTTCTAAAATGAATGCTATCTGGGAGGAAACGTAAAAGCTTAGGAAGGAAAAATATATGAAATGGTTCTTTTGCTTCAGAACTGTTTATTTTTGAGTCTTAGAGTAATATGTGTTGTGGTTTTAGCTCATACTATATTTAAAGGGAATATATTACAAATATTGCTTTGATTTTTTATAATACAGAACAAACAACATGTAATACAAAAATTGCGTCTATTATTATTTGAAAATTAACTGTTGAAGCTGGATCACAGATATAAATTCAAATAGATCTAATAATACACCCCAAAGATTGCGTGGGACGATAAGGTGGAGTTGAACTAAAAAAAAAGGGTAATAAGACTGAAATTCAGCACTGCCGGTTTGGACCTTAAGGATCTAATGCCGTCTTACTTACTTACTTTTTTTCCCTGGTCCTTAAGTAGAGTCACTACACTAGCCTATGTAATATTCTTACTCGAAGAAGTGACACGGAGGAAAGGGCACCACATAATTTTTTTGTGGGGGGTTTGAAATCATTGCAAGATTTTTGAGTGAAATGACAGTAAATGTGCTTTTTTTCAAAAATTAGTAGCAATCATGTTTTTGCAAACTATCCGTTTCATTAATCAATTATTATTTAAAAGCATTGTCGAGGTTAGGGTAAGGTTAGCTCCTGTATGTAAGATTGTGTCCAGACCTGCGCTCCAATTTAAATGACTATACTTAAAAAAAAGTAATAATAATAAAAAGATCGCTCCGATCATTGATAAAACAAACACATATCAGATCGTATCTTGTTTTTTTTTTTATTTGTTTTCCGCCAAAGAATTATTTATGGACCTTGTGCAGTATCATCTCGAGATTCTCGAACTTCTTGCCTCGGAAGCCCCAGTGGTCTTACAAATATATAAGCAAAGAAATAAGCAAGTTCTTGTGAAGTCATTTTACTTTTTTGGCCAAAGCTATTGACAAGACAACTAGGCAGACTTTAGATAGCATCTTCTTTTGATCTATTATTGTTATGAAGGTCTGAGTTTCTTATTTGTCAAGTTCCTTGTCTTTTATATTGTTCTTGTTTATCTTATCCCTCCAATTAATGCCATAAAGATATTCCTAGTCAAAATTTCAGATCTATGTGTTACCAAATCAGTCAGGGGACATGCCTTATCAAGAAACGCGTTGTAGGGACAACAAATCATCTTTATTCGTTTAAAAAAAAAGAAAAAAACGTTATATGTGCATTTTTTCATTTAATATTGTCACTTAACAAAAATAAATCCGTCAGTTTGCTACTTCTGGTTCGTCAATTTTGTTATCTCTACCATAACACTAAAACATCATGTTAATTATTTTCTTATCCAGACGTATAAATTGGTTTACTTTGAATTCATAAAATTGAAGGGAAAACGTTTCATATTATTTTGCCGTATCTGGCTACGATTTTATTATTTTATTGTTTACAGAGTTCGTGGATTGAGTGACATTCAAGAGCGTTGGGCTGGCAAATCTTCATCAGTAGGCAGCGATTTCCCACATTTTATCTCGCCGACTCCAACATGGACTGAAGGTACACCATCTTACACAGAATCTTCAAGTTCCGAAATCTCAGGTAGAACCCCTTTCCCCTCCCAAACGATTTATTTTTTGCTTTATATATTGTTTTGGTTGTTTAATTTTGCTATGTGGCTCATCTTTAATTGACGTTTTTTGTATTGTTTTTCTTTATTGCAAAGGAAAAACGTAAAATCTAAGATATGTCTGGTGAAAACATTAAAGCACCAATGATTGTGAAAATAAAACCTTATTATTTGAACTAGTTAAATGAAACGTATATAACAATACATATATTAAAAAGTTATAAAAAATTGAAAATTCATTTATTAATGAGAAAGACCTCTACATGCAGTTAGGTGGTTTTGTGGTAGTGGGTGCAAATTAAAAAAAGCAGAAAAAAATTTGGGCTAAAAATCAGCCAAAATATAAACTAAAAACATTTGACACCCAACAGCTTAAGAAGGTGTCCCTTTCTTTTGAAAGAATAGTTGTCTTTGGGAATCAACAGACTATTAATATTTGAAATTTTACGTCAAAAGCGTTGCCAAACTTAACTTAATAGTTTTGGTTATTTATTTTTACGCTTCAAGGTGGTAACACTGTCTAAAATATGACACTCTTCTAAAACTTTTGTAATCTTGAAGCAACGAAAAGAAAAGCCTAAATAAATTACGGCTTTCAGTCATGAGTAGACCTAAGATGGGTTTAGGGGGGGGGCTAAAAATGCTCTGATTTTGATGTTCTTAGTGCCTTAACATTTTGAGATGATATTTTGCAGTAATTGCTTTGGTTTGTTATTGTTTGCGTGGTACTTTGAAGAAACACCAATTAAGTGCTTTTAATGATAAGGTACATGCATCTTCATTTTTCTTATTGTACATGCCGTTTTCTGCTTTTTTCACTTAGAAAAAGAAATCAAAGTCTAGGTATGGTAGAGCTGTCAACAGGAAAATTTTCATTCCTTTTACAGACTTCTCTTTGCCAATTGTGGTTTCCCAATACTTAATTTGACAAAGCATACAAGCAACCAATTCTCCGAGTAAAATCTAATTAGACCTTTTCGACAAATAAAGCGATAAAGTTTAAAAGTCACCTACATTTTCACAAATACCAATTACCTTTTTTCAAAGATGGATACTATCAGAGTACTGGCACTCCCAGATATTAAGAGAAGGTATGTTATTTATATTGTTGAAATCACTTTTCGTGTTTTGTGGGCTTTTTCTGTGAAATAGTATAAAGAATGAAAAATGAATGTAATTTTAATGCCTTTTTATCTCTTTCATATCATTGTTGTCACTGCTAAAGGTTGTACTCACACTTTTGAGATAATTTCTTAGAATCATTTGCTAAGGTGTGTTCCCATAAAGAGGGTCTACAGCCGTGACTTTCAAACTGGGTTACAGGCCCACCAGTGGGGCATGCCAATATTTGGTGATTCATATGCTGGACTTACACCCATCGGCTGACCATAATCTAGAGCCTCAATTTTGGAGGAAAAAAATTTCATGTGAATGATGTCGTATTCATATGCATTTAAAGAGCAAAAAAGATGGTAGTATTGTAATGACGTCATGCATTGTATAAAAAGTGTTGTATACAGATAAATATTTAAACGTCTTTCAGTTGAATAGGCATGAAATTTGAGCAATAAAATTTAAAAATCCCGAGAAGGCATCAGAATTTTGAAAATGAAATATTGCGCATTCAATCATACTTTGATCTCCCTAATCTATATTGTCCTGCTGAACCTTCTTTTGATTAAATTAAAAAAAAAAAAAAGTTTTTTTTAAACTGAAAATAAGGGGCAACATTAAAACTCAAAAGAAACAGAAATTATTCCGTATATGAAGGGCTGTCCCCTCCTCAATACTTTGCTCTATACGCTAAAGCTGTTAAGACTTTTGAAAAAGCTTCCTATTCTAATTAAACGGCCCGTGTGTTTCAGTACCCGCTCTAAAAAAATTTACAGTCAAACTTTAGCGTAAAGAGCAAGGTATTGAGGAGAGGGCAACCCTTTATATATGGAATAATTTCTGGTCGTTTTTTAGCTTAAATGTTGCTCCTTACTTTCAGTTAAAAAAACTTTTTTTTAATTCAATTTGTGCTTGTTTTTCTAATAATGTAGGTACATCTGGCTCATCCTCCATGAAATATACCCCCAACCCTCACTAAAAATTCCTATGTGAACATGTCATCAAACGTAAAGTAAATTTCCTCCTTCAAGTTCCCTCTAGACAGTTCGATCATTTCTGAAAATCCCCCTCCCTGTAAGATTTCTTGCGGACGATTCAGCCTGAAAAGTTATCCTTAGCATACTTTCATTAAAAAAGACTTTAGTCTCTAATCGGTTTCTCGATCTCTCGAAAAATGCCCGCTTCAGGGGAATTTTTTTCTAGAAATCAATACACGCGGAAAATAGCTTCCGGATATTTCCTCTGGAACATCTCCACATGCAAAATTGAGTTGGCAAAGAGAATGTAAGACAGTTAAAGATAATTTCGTATAGGAATTCTGTCAAATCCCCCTGGTTTTTCTGGAAAATTCACCCGCCCCCGGGGAATATCCCTTCCCAAGGAAGATTCTCTCAATGAAAATCCAACCCAAGCACAAAATCCACCCCAAAAATCTACTGTAAACTTTCCAATAACAAGTACTATACGTAAACAATGGGCAAATTTCATAACGAACAGGCCTCTCTACGGACTGTGGGGGTTCATTTTACCCTTAAAGGCATAGATATTTGACAGATAACTTCGGGAAACAGGCGTGGGAAGGGGGCTGGTTGCCCTGCAACCTTTTTTGCCACTTAAAAAGGGCACTAGAACTTTTAATTTCCGTTTGAATGCGCCCTCTCCTGATATTCTAGGACTATTATTGCAATAGGAACACCCCTGGCAAAAAAATCAAATAAACACGCATCTGTTATCTGTCTTATTGCAAAGATAGCAAAATTCGACATTTTTGTATATAGGAGCTTGAAAATTCTACAGTAGGGTTCTTTGTACAATGAATCTGATGGTGTGATTTTCATCAAGATTCCTTGAATTTTAGGTTTTTTCCCCCTATTTTGAAAATGAGGCATACTTTATCAGGCTCTTAACTTTTGATGGGTAATACTAAACTTGATTAATCTTATATATTTGTAATCAGCATAATAAGTTGATTCTTTTGATGTATCTATTGATATCAAAGTTCGGTTTTTTTAGAGTGTTGGTTATTATTGAGCCGAGTCGCTCCTTACTTACAGTTCGTTACCACGAAGTGTTTCAAAATAGACTAGTAAGTGCTTTTCGGCATTTATCTCAGTAGTGTGAAAATGTCGGATATGACCTTTAGGCATGGCAGCAACGATAAATAACATTTCTTTTTTTGAAACATCTGAAAGTGAACTAGCAAAACGTGAAAAAAAGGTTGGACGCAGGGCTTTAGGTAGTGAATTTCACTGGTCTAATAAGGTTCCCTTATGCATGAGCTATAAGGTGTCCTCGGAGTTAAACATGAGTGACTAAAAAAAAAAACTAAAGACAATACAAACATAAAAAAAAAGAAAGTTAAGAGAAAACGGAAGAAAAACAAGACCTATAGAGAATAAAACGATCATAAGACGTACATAAATAAGAATATAGGACTAGTGGTATACCAATAACGTATTACTCGTGCTCTAATATTACTTGTATTAGTTTTCGCCAAAAAACTTGCAAATTTTTAAATAAATGTTTCTTAATTTATTAATTTTTAATGATTGTTAAAATTTCAAATTCAATTTTGTTGTTGACTTGGAATATCAATTTTTGCAGGCGAAATATTTTTAACATTTCGTCGTTTGAACCGAGGTTAGAACCGAAGAGGCTAGATCCTCTTTTATTACTTCTTTTTCTACAACTTCTGTGATGCTAATTTTTTCTCTGTCATATAAATTTAGTCGCCCTTCATAGCATTTAATGAAGTATCTGCGTAAACAATTGATAATAATGATTGAATAAAATTATAATATATTCAATAATATAACTTAAAGTTCTACACAAATAATGTTATAAGTTGATACGCTGAAAATAAACTGATAAAGGTGGTATTAATTGTTTTCTGATTTGGACTAATTGACAAGGAAGACTATATGGTGTGTGTTAGTAAGAATTGTAAAAAACGTAGCACGAGTCAGCCTTAAAAAGTCAATTGATGCTTAGTTGTTTTTTGCTTTTGTTTTTTCAACTTAATTTACCTTGTTGTAACTTTTGTTGATATACTTTGCTATATTTTCTAGGTACTTGTTTTAGCTTGTTAATTTTCTTTGTTTCGTTTTTCTGTATTTGTTAGATTCATATAACTTTTTATTTAACATTTATAGTTTACTTTTTTTTTGCCTTGAGCAAAACAATTTAAAAAGCTGAAACAATTATAAAGAAAGAAAAACATACAGTTAAACTGTAAAAACGAGGACGTCCAAATTACTTTATGGCCTCTTGACTTGATACAACCTAATATAATGCATATGTGATTTTCTAATGTTCGAAATACATTTGAAAATATCCTAAAGCTCTTATGTCTGATATGGCTTACCTTTGAACCATAGATCTCCATAAGGTGAAATTGATGCTACTTTAACTCTATGCCATTTTAACATTAGTCATTTTAAAAACAAGGTCAATTTGAAGTTTCGTATTACTTTTCTGTACTATGAGCCGTTTAAAATCCAAATTGAATGACTCCATATAAACAGGCATGGACAAAAATTCAAAAATGCGATATCAAGAATAATGTAGTAAATTAGTATGTTATCACTGGTATTATGGTTTAAATTAGGAACTTGCTTGACATATCGAATTGTTATTCCGTCTCCGAAAATTGAATTGTGTCCGAAGATGTATTTTCAAAGTTAAATATTCAGTAAAAAGCTAAAAATATTGAAAATTGTCTCCTTGTCAGATGTCCCAATGAGGACTCTTTCTTAAATTTTAAGTTAAGTGATTAAATCATTTGCACATGTTTTAGAGGGGTTTTCATTTTATAACGTTTAAGGAAAACACAAAATATATCTAGCCTTTTAACTGGTCGATTTTTCTGCATATACCCGTTAGTGTATATTCAGTATTCACCTGGGAGGAGGGATAAAATTCTCGAAGATCCTCTTTTTATAATTTTTTGAAATAACTATTCCCTTTTTATCCATATTTTTATACGTCTTAGACGGCAGAGGGGTCATATCCCCTGTCTAGTCTTATTTGCCAATATATTTGTCATTAAAAAAAAAAAGAAAGATATATGTTCAAATTTCTCGATGTTCATGTGTGCCACTAGAAGACCAATTGTTTTTGGTTCACTCTTTCTGCGTAAAGAATCATACCTTATAAGTAATTGTTGAATATTACGTAAAATCAACCTAAGTGTGAAATTTTAAATATATCTTTGTTGTTTACTTTGGACGTGAAACAAATAGAATTAATTTGAAATAAATTTGAAAATAAATTGAAATTCAAATAAATAGAAACTGAATTTGTAGCTTTAAAAAAAAATTTATCCTTCTAGTTCGTTGGTCCCCAGCTTTTGTTGCTTAATTGCTTCTTTCTTTTGTGTTTTAATAGCTTTATCTACGTCAGTGCGTTCTGGACAAAGATTTCAACATGTCATTGTTTCTAAGGATTCACAATCAATTGAGCTGGTAAGTTCTATACTAGCATTTATATGGGGTTCGCTTCCAGTTTTGGTGAAGTGAAATAAATTAAAAAATATTGATAAAGCTATATTTTACTTTCGAGAAATTCCAGAAATTTTCCTAAAAATTGTTGCGTCGTATTTTGTTAACTGCAAAAAAATCTTCTGTTTAAGTTTTTTCATTCGTAAGTAATTTCTTGGGTCAGAGTAACTTCCAATTTATAATTAAAATGAAACGAGAATTGAATAAAGGGTGAGAATTCAGTCAAGATAGTGAAAATTTAGAAGAAAAAAAAATATGCGCATATAGTAGTAAAATTCCAAATATTCGATCTTCATATCTTATCACTTGAACAAAAAGAAAAAAACTTGATGAAACAATTAACAAACACTAGAAAATAACAGTGATATATACTGCCAGGGTATTCTAATTCCTCTTTTGCAAATATAATTTTTGTTGTGTTTCGAAAGGATTGAGAAGCAAAAAAAAAATATGAATATATACTAATAGAATTTCAAATGTTTGACATATGCATTTGATAATGAAAGTTTATTCTAACCACTCTTGTATTCTGTCCCATTTACACTTATTTAACTAGAATTTTTGTAATTGATTTCATGTCCTCTTTATATGAGTTGTTTGTTGTTTGCTTTTTCTTTCTCAGCTTTTTGCCCTTTCTATTCTTTTTCTATTGATTTCCACTATTGTAATTTCGAGTTTTAAACAGAAAAAAACGCATTTTCGTCTTTTGTTTGGGATTTATGTTCCCCGTGCAAGTTTTTGTTATGTTATTTTTCTACCGTTTCATGGTTTTAATTTTTAAACTTTAGACCACAAGTTTGCCATAATTCCATAATTAATATTCAGCATTATTAGTCCATCAAATTCTCGAAATTTATTTCACCTTTTCTTATAGATTGAAAAATATTTGAGAAATTTGTTTGAAAAATGAGAAAATATAAAAAAAAATCTTTTGTTTAAGTAAGTCAATATTAGGCTCTAAGAAATATTCTAAGCTTTTCGCAAAATCCTACGTTTCTGAGAGATTGTAAACCTCAAGGCAGGAAAAATCAATAAATAAACATTATCTAGACTGTTTGTATTAGCATTATTAATGAAAATGTGTTCTCAATGCTATGGTGTTGCTTGATTAAAAGTTTTAAGATAAACTCTTACTTTGATTTATTTTGTTTATTTGCTTACTTTTATTTATTAAGATATGGAGGGTTAAGTAGCAAATTGAGGCAATTCTACATTTTTATTATTTTTGAAAGCAGCAGTATTCTAAATGGTTGAAATTCAATAGTTTTTATTGTGTTAATGAACTACGTCTTTATATGTGATTAGTTTTCTCAAGATATCTTGTTTAATTCCAAAACAATAGTAAACTCAATTCACTTGACTGTTGCTTGGTTTATTCTTCTCAGCCTCCGCATGTTATTTATTGGACTTCTTGTTACAAATTGTACTTAACAATTGTTAGTTGTTACAAAAACTATAGTTCAAGTAAGGAATCCAATTTTAGTCATTTACATAAATAAAAATTAATGTATGTCTTGTCTGTGTGTATTGTATGATATGCTACACTGTTCATCTGATCGCCAAGAAACTTTGATAAGTTGTTGAATACCTTTTACGAAGGTTTCTGGTATTTCCCCCCTCCCATCTCCCTGGATTCCCTTAAGCTTTCGAATACTTTTCCACGCTGACTGAAATTAGAGACCCTTTAACCGAACTACTTGATAGGTCCTTTTCTTTACATTTTCTGGATCCTTACTATCCAACAGCTCCCCATGGGTAAGTTAATAATCATAACCGAATTTTTCAAAGACTTCTAAATTTGAAAATACACTCGTTATTTTACAAAAGGGAAAAATTCAAAGTGGTGAATTTTCAGGGGGGATATGCCGAAGCCCGGACACAGTAGGGTTTAATCAATGGCTAATAAACAAAATTACATATTTTCATCCAAATACTTTTGTTTCAGCTAAGCCAACCAAAGACTGATGCAACAGTTCACGTTGCTAGAGCAGCATACTTTTTATTTAGCATAGTCATTATTTTAATTTTTAGGCCTTCGAATTTCCTTTCTTTTGAGATCCCAGCAACTCCTGACGCGTAAGATAACTTAGTTATAAAAGCCTATATCCTGGAAACTATCTTTCCGGACTTAATTCGCTGTTGCTTAAATTTCCATACGGTTAAATTTAAATTATTTAACCATTATCGGATCATCCTTTTTTCGTTTTTCTAGATTCTTCATTGGTATGCTCGTTTTCAACTCCTCATTAATTTCTTATTCTCTTTGTATTCCTGGAAAATAAGCTTAAATGTCCTAAATTTTTGTGTGTGAGTTTTGTAATCTTTGTTGATCTGAGTTTCATTTTTTTCTCAATTATATTGAGAGCCTAGTATGTGTTTACTTATCTTAATGGCTAAAATGCATAACAAATTAGCCCCGTGGGAAAAACTGAATACTCGAATAAAACCCATAAAAACTGATGGATAGTTGCCATGTTTCTCAACTTTCGATCAAGACCGAAAATAAGGATAATCGTCTCGTCCCATCCTCTTCCCTCCTCCCCCCCCCCTAATCACATAAACACAAAAAAGGTTAATTTTAACAATTGTAATTTTTATTTTGATTACTTTTATTTCAGACAAAATTGTGACTGACGTCTGAAGGTGAAGGATTAAGTATGCATCATTTATGGTATTATCAAACTAACAACTTGGTACTGTTGAAGCCTCCAAAGCCTTTTTTGCTGTTAGCTTATCGTATTTAGATCTTGTTATTGTTCGATGTAACGTGGAAATATTTACTGCTTCTTTGAATCCGATGTTATATTTAGAAGTTGAATTTACCTTTATAAATCTCTTGCTTGGGTACCAGTCAAAGAATTAGACCTAGTCAGTATAATGTAAATACTATGTGTGTAGATACATTAAAGAGATGGGTTTATTTTGAGGTCTGGCTTAATGTTGAATAGTCTAGTATATTATCATCAGCGGGTTGAGATATAAGATAGAGGCGAGATTCCACAATTATATATATATATATATATATATATATATATATATATATATATATATATATATATATATATATATATATATATACTATGATTTTGACTTTCAGGTTAAACATTTGTGCCTAATAATCAGTGAAATTATCATTATAATTATGTGTGTAGACTGGGGAAGGTCTAGAGCATGGAGGGGGCTTTCTTTTAATGTTTTTAATCCCTAAAATTGGAGGAACTTTATCCCAAAAGGATTAACTCTTTTATTTAGAACAAAACTGGCTTTTGGCATGCAGTGCTTCTACCATGGAGATCATTTCTCCACCCCAGTACAAGAAACGAAATAAGTGTAAAATAGGAACATTGAGAGAAAGCTCCTTCTGTACTCTGGACCCTCCCTAGTCTACACACATAATCGTTCTGATAATGTCAACGATCGGTTAGACACAAATGTTTAACCCGAAGGGCAGCGTCATAGTAAATATATATATATATATTATTGTGGAATCTCACCTCTATCTTGTACATCTACCTGGTGATAATAGAATACCAAACTCTTTAACACCAGACTATTTAACTGAAATGGTGCGTCTGACTCCAATTGCTAACAGAGGTGCCGTTTCAGTTTTTCCTGAAGGAGAACGAGCCACATGAGTTTTTTGAGATGGGTTAGGGGGGTAGGATTGCGGAATGAAACCGTTCTTTGACCTATGTTCAAGAAAATAGTCCCTTTTTTGCATATATATATATATATATATATATATATATATATATATATATATATATATATATATATATATATATATATATATATATATATATATATATATATATATATATATATATATATATATATATATATATATATATATATATATATATATATATATATATAGAATAAATTTAGGAATTTTGGTTGGTATAGTCCCCAAGACCCTCCATTAAATGGTCGGCCTGCCGGTCTGTGCCTTTCCAGGAATACTTTCAAACGAGAGTTTACAGTTTCCATCCTGTTTAATTTTTCTTAATATTGTTCGTCTTTCTTCCCTTTCCAGATTGATTTATCTTTGCTGAGCAATCAATGGTGATATTTCGCTTTATTTTCAGTGTGTAATGTTAATGCCAAGGCTTTAGTTATGCAAAGTTTTACTTCAATTTTATTTTGTTTTTGTCGTATTCCCTCGAGCTGTGCATAGATTTTCAAAAATTATCTTAATTTTTTGCCAGTATTTTATTTTTTTTTCTAATACCAATGTACGAAAGTTATAAGTGAAAAACGGAACGATTTCATCATATAATTATAAATGGAGGTAAAGTATGTGATTTTTGATACCATTCCTGGAATGAATTGGATAATTTAGATTTGTACAACTTTTTCAATGGTTTTCTGAAGTTACAGCTAATCTATCAGTAAGTGCTTCTTTTTTTTTTTTTTTTTTTTTTTTTTTTTTTTTTTTTTTTTTTTTTTATACTAAAAAGCTATGGAAAAATTTGAGCTTATTTTTGAATTTCAGGGTAGTTACTGATTTAGAAATTATATAAAATTACTTATTAATCAAAAGCTATGTGAAGTTTCCAGCGCACTCAAGAGATGTTGAAAACGTCCGACTTAATTCTTCTTTTTTTACTTCTGTTCCTTGACTTTAATTGTCTGCTTAATATGTCTAAACATATCTGTCATTTCTTTGTTTGTATCTTTCATTAGTTTTTCTTCTTTGTTTATATTTGTTGAGTAGATTCACTAAGAATTTTAGTTTTGGTTCTGAAACTGTTTGGTTGCGCTGAAGAAACACCTACCATAGGTGTACAAAGGCTAATTCTTATGTAGCAAGGGAGAGGGACGTGTGACAATCGTCTTGTTATGTGACGCAACTAAAAATATTGGTACATGAAGGTTTTACTGTTTTGGTTAGATCATTCTAAAAAGAACATGCGAGATCGCACTTGCTGCCTTTGAATCACTGTGTCCATCTCTTTTTTAAGGGAGCTAAAATTGATGGTTTCAGATTGATCTAAATAGTTATAACTAATTTTTTTAAATAGTGATAGATAAAAACAACTCTACAACTACAAGGGTTGATTAAAATTGTTGCTTTTCGATGAATTTGCAAAAATTTGTGTTTATCTCTCCTCCTTGTAGCTGATAACAAAGCGAGAAGATAAAAACAAATCATACCATTAAGAGTCAGATTTCAGACTTCTGCTATTTCTCAAAAATTTTAAATAGAATCCATGTCAAATCTTTCAGAAAAATCGTGAATCTTCTGTACCCTCTCCCAGTTATTTAGATTATTTGTAAAAAAAAAAATTTCCACAAGAAAATGGAAACTCTCTTTAGACCAGTCTTGTTGGATCGAATGTTTTATCTTGGACAATTTTTTCCGAAAATTGTCCTAAAAATATCAGCACATACTTTGACCGAGAATTCGCTCAGCTGCTGAGAATTCGCTCAGCAAGACCTGACCTTCATTGCCCATCGTGGCTGGATGATCAGGAGTGGATTTGCCCATATTACCCCAGGGGTAGACAATCAATAACTTAAAATATGTTTGTCTTTTCCTTGTATCATTTTTAAAAGCGTGTTTGGTATACTGAAATAAAGCCATTATCTATAACTCTCTGGATAACCAATCGCTTCATCCAACAGACAAAAAGGATTTTATCTATGATTATCAAGTATAGTATAAAACTGTTTTTTCCGGATGACCTTCTCGTGCTCTAAGTAGAGCCATTTCAAGGGTTTTTTGCTTTATAGCAAAAATAATTTTAATTTGATTTTTCAATTATCCCAGTCTCTAAAAGATTGGACAGAGCTGTCGCAAACCAACAAGATATAAGTGTCATTTTCCTAACTGTAGAGAGGAATTAACAGACGAAATTAAGTTTTCATAGATGTCACTGCAAAAAAAAATTTGATGGTTTCATGCAAAACGTGTTTTCTTCAACAAAGAATGGTGTATAGATTCTTTCTTTAGGGTATCCGAATAGGAAAGGGACACCGGAGTAGGGGTCTTCATTAATTTTTAATTTGCCAAGAGAATAACTTTTTTTAAAGAGTAATATCGGTGATGTCTTGCGTACTTTTTCTAATGTTCTTTCTTATTTTTTCTTTTTAAATCTTTCATCCGCTGGATCGATTTTCATTCTAAGCCATTCACAAGGTTCGTACAATTTTAGGAAAAGCGTGATTGAAAAATGATACACGTTTACTCTAGGTAGTTTTATTACTGTAAGCCTAGTCCTAGAAATTGTTAATACAATGTTTTAAACTCTTTGAAGCTATTTATTTTAATAGGAAACTTCTATAGAGCTGTTAGGCCCTGAACATTGTTGAACATTAAATTTTGTCTTGATTCTAAAATATTAAATTTCACTGTTGATCATATTTTACCATACATATTAATTTTTTCTTTTTTTTTTTAACGTCTGAATTTAAATTTAAGGCTCTTTATAATAACTGTCGTATAGTTATTTTTCATGTTACGTCGTATGTCATCTAATTTAGATAATCTATGTTGTATTCAAAATTAGCTTAGTTCCTAAAATTAGCTTCACAGAGTTCCTTAGAATGCAAAAAGATTGGCTGTAATACCTCAGTGCCAAAATGAAATTTGGCTCTAACATTTTTGTGAAGCTTTCTAGAAGCTCTACAGTGGTGACAAAAGCACTATTCCAAATCCATTTTCTGTAGATTATGTGTGGCAAATAGTTAATATTTGTAATTCTAAAATTGACAAAAAAAAAGTAACATTGCCTCACATGAATAATGATAAACCAATGTTAAAAAAAAAAAAGTTTCTGTAGATTATGTGTGGCAAATCATTGATATTTTAATTCTAAAATTGACAAAAAAAAGTAACATTGCCTCACATGAGCAATTATACGCCAACATAAAAAGAAAAGAAAAAAAGATGAAAGTCAAACACAGAGAAAAAATATTCCTGTACATAAATGAAATACCACTAAGTATTCCTGCTGCAATGCCAATTTTGATCGAGTCTAAGCACTCTGCTATTAAGATAATTCTCCCAAATCTGAGTTTATTTGTATTCAGAAAATTTTTCTCCGGTAATAAAACCTGTTTTGTTGTGTGTTTTTTTTTTCTTCTTCTTTTTTGCAACAATACAAGGTGTTTGCTGATTCTACATGTATTGTCTTTGTTTTCTAGTTATGTGTAACCGAGTGAAACAATTTTTTTTTCTAAGCATCTGTTGTAGCTTCTTTCCATCTTCTTTTGTTCGAATTAAACGTTAATTTTGTGGAATTTCTCACGAGTTTACATATTATTTTGAAAATTTCATAGAAAGCTAAGTGTTTAAGTTGTCATAAAATTATTAGGAAAAGCAGGTTAGGTATCTGAACAAATAATTTGTTTTGAATTGGTACTTAGAGTGCTTTTTATTTTACGGATAACCATCATGGAAGCAAAAATTTTGGCCTAACAATTGCTAAGTTGGGAAAAGGAGAGACGCCTCTTATGGGGAAATCCTGAAATTTTATTTGAATAGCCAAAACGTGGTGCGTTGCGGGTCTTTTGGCTAGCAATCACCCAACTTCTTATCACCTACATCCAACCGCTTGGGCCTTTGGTCATCGCACCTATGTTATCGTTACACCGCATATCCTTTATTGGAGCGATGTTTGAGCCTTCGGCCCTTGCACGCATGTCATTTTCTTTCAGTGTTATTTTCTGCTTTTAAGCTTAATTGTAGCATTTTCAACAAATCTGTGATTTTCAAAAAACATTCGTTGGTGTTTTAATCGAACATACTGCATAATGAGGCAAAGATTTGCTAAGTAGGAGAGCTTTGTGTATCTGGCTATGAAGTCACATAAAGTTTATAGACATAGCCAATTGGTACACAGGATAGTCGACCTGTAAGACATTTTCTGGCCTGTAGTTCTGAAATTTATAAAGTGGTTTAGCTCTCCTCTTATAGACTTCTTCCATGACTATTGTTGAGTAAAACGGACTATTATTGTTCGTAGAACTGACAAACGAGTAAGTTAGAGGGTAATATAATCCCAGTAATTTGTTTATTTCAATCCATACAAAATATTTAACCTTTGTTTGCCTTATAAAGTTTTCTATATTAAATTATCATAAACCAAGACAAAATTTAATTTTATAGAAAGCATACAAAGCTCAAACATGCAATTTAAGTTATAGTACAATTTTAAAGTCTTTTCAAGTCTTCCAACTCCTCAACAGATAGAGATGCATATAGAACGTTGTTGTGACCTTGCCGAACCGATTATTACGGATCCTCTTACCCTCGCATTTCCTATTTGCTTCGAAAAAACAAACAAAAAAACAGACTTTTTTATGCTTTAAACTTATTCCCTAGGATTATTCTTTGAAATTATTTAAAACGTCAATTTTAGTCCCTGAAGATGCCAGTTCCAATACGCGCTAGTGCCTGTCACAATACCACCTTCCCAAACCGTATTCAAAGGCTATATGCAGTGGTGTATTGCCAAACATATTTTTCACTAACGGATTCGCTCCTTTTTCTAATTAAATTTAAAAAACAAGACAAGTTTTTTCAACTGCAAGTAAGGAGCGACATTAAAACTTAAAACGAACAGAAATTATTCCGTATATGAAAGGGATTGTCCCCTCTTCGACGCCTCACTCTTTACGCTAAAGTTTGACTCTTTCTCACAACTATGCTTTTAAAAACAATAATAAACTTTAGCGTAAAGAGCGAGGCATCGGGGAGGAGTCTGTTTGTTTTAAGTTTTAATGTCGCTCCTTACTTTTAGTTGAAAAAACTTGATTTTTTTTCTTTCTTTTTTGATCGTTTTTGAATTAATGCATGTTTTGATTTTGGCTCACCGTACATGAATAACTAAAACGAAATTTGCATATAATTATTTTTTTTGGCTAAATGGCTTTCTTATAGTTTTGATCGGACGATTTTGATCAAAAAGGGGTGGGGGAGGAAGCCTAGTTGCCCTCCAGTTTTAGGTTACTTAAAAAGGCAACTAGAACTTTTAATTTTTTATTCGAACGTTTTTATTAGTACTAAAATATATGTAACTTACGGAGCGAACTTCTATATTTTTATATTTTATTACGTGTAAGAGGGGATAGCCCCCTCGTCAATACCTTGCTCTTTGCACTAAAGCTCGGATTCAGTCCTAGTTCATTGAGAATGATCCCTGAATCACAAAAGCCGTAGAATAAATAGTTCAAATTACTAAAAATACTTTAGCGTAAAGAGCAAGGTATTGAGAAGACGACGAACCCCCTTATGTTATTTTCGTTAAGATTCTATGACTTTAAGGGGGTGTTTCCCCCTATTTTCTAAAATAAGACAAATTTTCTCAGGCTCGTAACTTTTGATGGACAAGACTAAACTTGATGAAACTTATATATTTAAAATCAGCATTAAAATGCAATTCTTTTGATGTAACTATTGGTATTGAAATTTCGTTTTTTAGAGTTTCGGTTACTATTGAGCCGGGTCGCTCCTTATTACAGTTTGTTACCACGAACTGTTTGATAGGCATTGTTTGATCAATGGGTTTTTACCCAATCCTTGAAGTAATTTTCTCTTTCCTCGAAAGATCACGACCATCTCTTAACTCTTTTAATTTTTTACTTCGTTTTATAAATTCTATAGTAAATGTTTTCTCTTTCGTTTCTTCTTTCAATGACATAATGTAAGACTGTCTTACCTGTAAGATCGATTTTGTTTAGATTTGCTCCATTTTCTACAAGGTCTTCAATCAACTTTAAGTAAATGTCTTTACTCTTGACAGCAAGATGTAGGGCTGTCTGTCCGAACGAATTACTAATATTTGGATCTGCGTTGCTGTTTAGAAGACTTTCAACTATGTATGTTTGGACCCTTTTTTTAACAGCATAATGTAAGGCTGCCTTACCTTATCTTTATTTGGGTTTGTTTCATTTTCAACAAAAATTTTTATTACTTTTCATTTGTTTAGATCCTTCTCTCAATTGCTTGTCTTCCAAAAACAAGTGTTTTTGTTCTTCATTTTGGATTTTCAATATTTCAGACAATTTTTTAATGGGACAATCGTTTATTTCGTCGTAAAACTTTCTTCAAGAAACTTAATTTATCCAGATTTTTGTCTTCGAAAATTATATTTTTATTTCTTCTTCATGAAACTAGTTGCATGTTGATTTTTCTCTTCGTGTAACTTGCACATTGATTTTTTTGCTCGACAAACCGATTTTGTCCGTGGAACTTGTTGCATGCCGATTTTTGTTCATGAAACTTAATGTATCTTGCTATTTTCCCCTTAAAACTTGTTCTATATTGATTTATTCTTTCGTGAAACTCAATTCACCTTAATATTTTTCTTCGTGAAATTTGTGACGTGAGGATTATTTCTTCAAGAAACTTAATTTATCTTTATTTATGTCTTTGGGAAACTTGATAAATTTTTATTTCTTCTTCATGAAACTGGTGCACGTTGATTTTTCTCTTAGTGAAACATGTGGATTTGTTTTTCAAAACAAGTTGGTTTTCAGGTCTGAAAAACCAATTCCGGAATACAAGGATTAACCATTAAAAACTGTTTGTTTCTGGGTGATGTTCAACTTGATTTAATTGCCGTAATCGTCAACAAAAATATTTTGGGGGCTTATAATGATTACAATTTTTGACTTTGTTGATTGGCTTAAATAAATGTGAGTTGACTGTTGTGGTCGTTTAATTTACGACTTGATTTATTGACTTATCAGCTAAGCCAAAACAGTTGACTCATAGATGGAAATTAAGGAGGTGACCAATTTAGTTTCTCTTTTTTTCTTACAGAAGATATAATTAGCTTGGTGCTATTAAAATAAGGAAATGAGTTAGTTTAAGAATATTATCTTACTTAGAAAAAATTAGAATAATTGAAAATAATACAAACCCGGTGTTCCCCCTGGGAACACCCGGTGCTCCCAGACGGTCACCCATCCAAGCATTGACCGGGCCCGACGGTTTTTTACTTCCGTTTTTTGACTGTGTACTTTCAACGTGGTATGGCTGTTGGCTGAGAAACTTAGTTACAAAATAATTGTTGGTCCACCAACTTACAAGAAACAAAATCCCTAATTGTAGAATCGTGAAGCAAGGTTTTAGCAGACAAAAATTTAGAAATAATCAAAACATGTTTATCCATTGTTTTTTGTTTTTCTTTTAATCTTTTTTTTTCCTTTTGAAACAAACCAGTAAGCCACAAAATGTTTCTACCTTTGACGACTAAAATTTAACGGTTTTTACGGAAAATACCTCCCCCGACTCCAGTAAGTTCTTGAAAAAGGGTTCATAAATATGAACCCTTTTTACATTCAGTTTACTTAATTTTATAACTTTGTCCTTCCAAAGTGATCACACGCTATAGTCTCATTCAATTAATGTGTAGCCTTTAAAAGGGCTGTTGGTTAATTTGGGGTAGGGCCTAGGGCCGATGATAGATTCATTTAAGCCTTGGCCGACTCTTCAGTCTTTTTTAGTAGAAGGACTGCTCGAATGTTGGACAAAATGCCTCCTTGGGCAATGATAACCCCAGACAGAAGCTTTTTCAGTTCTTCGTAATTTCTGATGACAAGCTGAAGGTGACGGAATGATAAGAGTTTTTTTGTTGTTTTGTGCAGCATTGCTACTTAGCTCAAGAACTTCGGCAGTCAGCAACTCCATCAGTGCTGGAAGGTAAACGGCAACCGCTGCACCAACTCGCTCTACATAGTTGCCCTTTCTCAGAAGACGGTAGATCCTTCCTACAGGGAAATGGAGACGCGCCCTATTTGAACGGGACTTTGCCTTTCCTTGCACTTTTTCGCCCTTTCCTCATCCTGTCATGATTCCTAGGTAATAAAATTCCCAACAAGTCCCAACTAATCCTAACAAGCTTAAAATGATGTCTGTTTTTTATACCTAAAGCGCAAATAATTTATACTCGAGCCTGCGAACCTGAGTTCCTCTAACAAAAAAATTGTGCGCAAACTTTAGCTTCTATTGTGTTTTGTAAAGGCTATTCATTTGAAAATTAAATTTCATTAAGGGATCATTAGCTGTGGCTCCAAATACTTTAGGAGAAGCAGGAAAGGTGGCTGGTAAGGTGCAAAAAAGCATCAGTTATACTGATAAGAAAAGGAAAATAAAGAGGAAGGAAAGCTACGCTATTTACATTTACAAAGTTCTGAAGCAAGTGCACCCCGACACTTTTTGTGTCGGGGCCTTACTAGAAATCCAATTTCTATTAAGGCAAGGAACATCATGGAGGTTAAGGTGTTTTTCGTCAATCGAGGTCAATCGTGTACCCGACTGACTGACCATATCTTAAACTGAAATCTGTACCAAAAATAATGATCAATTGCACTTTCCAGGACTATAATGAAAGAAAAAATAACATGGCTAGAACATCTTCTGAATATTTAATGATGCCGTATTGCCCAAAATTTCATGTTAGGGTAAGTGTCTAGAATCAAACGTAAAGCAGGACACCACCAAATGGAGGGGGAATAATTTGTAAGGAAAGGTTTAAGGTAAATGGGATTTTCTTGGAAGGGTGTAAAGACGAAGCTTTTGAATGGATTTGGATGGAGGATGAGTGCGCATCCATGTTAATCTAAACCGCTTTAGTGCTGGAATGAGTTGGTTGTTGTACTAGCAGTAGAAACATGCTTGGTCCCTTCGCATCATCCTTTATTACTGGATTAACCGACTGTCAAATTTTATTCAGTTGATTAATTAGTTCTAATGCTCCTTACCACTCTGCAACATTCACAAAAATCACTTAAAAATAACAAATTTGGTCAGCTTCTGTTATATTTCGAATCTAACCCTTGACTTTCTAATTTCTGTGTCAACAAGAAACACAGCTTACCTTTTTTCTGACCAAAAGACAGCAAAATGTCGGAATTGTGTCAGTCAAATGCGGCAAAACTAGTTTGCTTCAAGATGGCAATCTTTCGCAAAAAAATATAAATATCACACAGAAAATGGGATTTTTGACTGGTTTACTAAAGTAGGTAACATGTAATTAATTTTGTGTGGTGATACAAAGAGAGAAAGCTGACCATATATTTCTTGGCAAGCAGGCATAAGAATAAGGTATAGACCTGGGTCTATTTAAAAGGCTTACTTTTAAAAATAGTTTTTTGGCTATGCCTACACAGCAGAAATAGGCCAGAATAAACAATTGATTTCCAAAGAAACTTTCTAGAATTTGTATGTAGAGTAATCTAGATAAAATTCTAGTTAATTGACTTCTTGCTATCTCAGAAAGGGTTTAGGTTAGGAAAATGAAACTTTTAGGGATGAATCTACAGACTAAAGTATGTCCCAGGAAGGTATTTTGAAGCAACTACCTCCACCCCTTCTCCCTCTAGGGGGCCCTGATCTTTGATGACATTTAAAAATATGCATGTTATAAAAGTGAAACCTTGCATATAGATTGTCTGCTTAATTGAAGTACAAACAAATTGTTTTCAGCTTCATAACTTTGCTCAATTCCATTTTATAAGGTTTTAAAGATATGCAAATGCATTTCTTAAATTTTGGAAAAAAAAACATTGGTATGGCTAAAAATCCTACTCAAATAACAGGAATTGCATTTTCAGAATTAAAGACAGAGAAACGGCAACTAGTAACTGAAAATTAAGGTAAAATGTTGTTTTTTCAAAATTTCAATAGGTATATACCTGTCATGTAGACAAATTTCAGGGCCATCTAGAGGGAGAAGGAGTAGAGGTAGTGTGCCCAGTTTCAAGATACATGTGAGTAATCACTATCTTAAGTTTACTGGCACAATGTAAATAAAGGGAAACAAGGTTCTTGTTCTTGTTTTGTCCTCTATATTTGTCACTTATGAAAACGAATTCTTTTGCTCCTTTCTCTACCATGCTCACAATAAAGCTGTAAACACAACTCCCAATTCCTGATGAGCCTTTTTTAGTAGTGCCTGCTTACCACATGTAGTAGTTTCCTTTGCAAGTCTTGCAGTTATAGAAACTGAGATTATAACAGTCAAGTTGTAACTTATAGTAATTAAAAGAAACTTCTCCACACAGACACTATTGGACCTTTTGCAAGTCAAAGCATGCTAGGATAATCCTTTCAGGGTCTGTCTTTCCTCTCTCTTGTTTTTTTGCCATAAACTTTCTACTTTCTTCCTTATTTCTGATGTGCTCACTGTGCTGTACAGTGTATGTGCCTCAGCAGTTGTTCCAGATTGCAAGAAGTGCATGTTTGAAGAGTCCTTACAAAGTAAAGGAAATGGGAATGTCTAATTTCTATGATCTTGATAAGCTATGTAGAGAGACCAGTGGTAATTTTAACGTTTATATCAACATGGTTAAGGTGAACTTCACAGAAATCTGAGTGTTGAAAGTTGATTACACATTGCCTGACATGATTAGTGTTTGGACCAGTTGAACACATCAAGATAATTATAACAATCAGGAGGTCAAGAAGGGAGAAAGCTTCAGAGAAGAAGTCAGCTGGGTCATACAAATTGCAAAAGGTGCATTCTGGTCCAGTTCCAATTTGCAAAAGAGTGTACCATGATGTTCAAGATCTTTGTAAAAAAAATTGATTCCCAAAGCTTACCACCAGTTTTTCAGAGATCTTCCATTCAATTGTTCAAAAAAGGTTCTTTGGAGTTGAACAATTCTGATTAGCTTTGTTTATTTTTCACTTTTGATTTGATGAATAGTAATTTTTCATTTTGTCATACCTCAAATACGAATTAAAATTATATATGGTGAAATATTTGATATAATATGAACATAGGATGGACTGTGCCTTCCTTCAAAAGGGATTCTCAGATCTGCAACTATCCTATGTCCAAAAATGGGACTTCAGATTGTTTTGTTCTGATGTGGATAATATGACTACCATCCTTTGTCCAATTTTTCAACATTCTGACCTAAGCAGGTCAAAAATATCTTCACTAATACATAGCCAATACGAAAGAAACTCTACAGTTTGGTTGTTCCCCTATAACCTCTTTTTGAAGTACTGGAAAAAAAATCTTAAAAACTTCAAATAGCTCTCCTGAAAAGTAGCAGTTTTGGATGTAGGATAGCTTGATTTGTAGCACATTTGGAGGTAGGATAGTTTCATTTGATGCCCATTTGAAGGTAGGATAGTTTCATTCCAGTGTAGCAGTATCCACTCTCTGATCTCTCTGAATCTTAAAAAGGGCACTAGAACTTCTGATTACCAATCAAACGAACCCTCTCTGTAGTTTATACAATCATACTTTCTATATATACCTTATATACCCCCAGGGCATATCTTCCCTTGCTCTGAGGGCTGTGAAGGAGGGCCATCCTCAAAGATATAATTTGTGGTCCTTTCCATTACATTGAACAAAATGACTATCTCAAAATTTTGATTGGATGTGTTTAGGGAAATATGGCCAAGGGAAGGGGTTTAGTTGCCCTCCAGTCAATTTCGACTATTTAAAAGGGCAGTGGCCCTTTCACTTTCCAATCAAACGAGTTGTTTCTATGACAATGGAAACACGTTTCTGTGACAACAAATAGCCATCTCAAAATTTCTTTCAGATGCATTTTGGGAAAATACAAGGTGTGTAGGTGTATCCACCCTCCAAGCACTCTGAGTCTTAAAAAGAGCACTAGGAAAGTAAAACAGTTCAAAATAGGGATGATACCTTTTTATTGATGTCTTTTTCGAAATATCCAGTTAAATAATTTTATATCTATTCACTGTCAATAAAAAGGTATCATCCTTATTTTGAACTGTTTTACTTTCGTCATAGAAAGGCAGTGTGGTCTTTGAAGTTATCTAAAGAGCACTAGAACTTCTGATTACGAATCCAATGAGTCCCCTCTGAAGTTTACACAGTCACTCTTTCTATATGTGGCTTATGTGTCTTCAGGGCATAGCTTACAACTATTGCCCTGAGGGCTGTGGGGGGTTGCCATACTCAAAGATATAATTTTCGGACCTTTCCTTTATGTTGAATAAAATGGCCATCTCAAAATTTATATTGGATGTGTTTAGGAAAACACATCCAATATAATGTGTTAGTTGCCCTTCAATCCCTTACAACTATTGAAAAGGGTACTGGCCCTTTCAATTTCCAGTTGAAGGAGATGTTTTCGAAGTTTGAATGACAACAAATGGGCATCTCAAGATTAAAATCAGATGCGTTTTGGGAAAATACAAGGTGTGTGTGTTGGGGGTGGTATCCACCCTCTGATCACACGGAATCTTAAAAAGAGTACTAGAACTTTTGATTACCAATCTAATTCGCCCCCTCCTAAGGTCATACAATCACCCTTTCTATGTATACCTTATCTGCCCCAAGGGCATAGCTTACAACCCTTGCCCTGAGGGATTCAGGGGTTTGTCATCCTTAAAGACATAATTTCCAGACCTTTCAACAATGTTGAACAAAATGTCAAAATCTCAAAATTATTATTGGATGTGTTTGGGGAAATGATCGGGGTGGGAAGAGTGTTAGTTACCCTCCAATTGCTTTCGACTATTAAAACGGGCACTGCCTATTTCAATTTCCGATTCAATGAGCTGTTTACGAAGTTTCTTGGACAGCAAATGGCCATCTCGAAATTTCTATCAGATGGATTTCGGGAAAATAGAAGGTGGGGGGGTATCCACCCTCTGATCACCTTGAATCTTACAAAGGGCTCTAGAACTTCTGATTGCAAATCCAGTGAGTTCCCTCTGAAGTTTATACAATCACCTTTCTATATATAAATTATATGTCCCAGGGGATAACTTACAAACCTTGCCCTGAAGGCTCTGGGGAGGTTGTTATCCTCAAAGACATAATTTCCTGACTTATCAGTTATGTTGAACAAAATAGTTATCTAAAATTTTGATTGGATGGGTTTGGGGAAATGGATGACTGGGAGGGGGGCTGGTTGCCATCAAATGAGCTCTTCTAGAAGTTTCTACGATAACAAATTACCATATCAAAAGTTTTATCCAATGCATTTCAGAAAAATATAAGATCTGGGGGATATCCACCCTCCAATCACCCTGAATCTTAGAATGGGGACTAGAACTTCTGATTACCAATCCAATGAGCTCCCTCCAAAGTTTATAGGACCACCCTTTATATATATGCCTTATATGCTGCTAGGGTATAACTTACAACCCTTGCCCTGAGGGCTTTAGGGGGTTTGTCATCCTCAAAGAGATAATTGCTGAACCTTTCAACTATGTTGAACAAAATGGTTATCTCACAATTTTTATTGTATGTGTTTGAGGAAATGGTGGGTGTGTGAGTTGGTTATTCTCCAATCACTTTTGATTATTAAAAAAAGGACTAGCCCTTTCAATTTCCAATTGAATGAGCTCTTTTGAATTTTCTACGACAACAAATGGCCATTTAAAACTAGATTCATTTCGGGAAAATACGAGGTGTGGGGGGTATCTACCCTCTGATCAATCTGATTCTTAAAACATGGCACCAGAACATTTGATCTCCAATCCAATGAACTCATTCCAGAGTTTTTACGATCATTCTTTCTATATATACCTTATATACCCCAGAGCATAACTTATAACCCTTGCCCTGAGGGCTTTGGGGAAGTTCTTATCCTCAAAGACATAACTTCTAGACCTTTCAATTATGTTGAACAAAATGGCTAGGTCAAATTTTTATTGGATGTGTTTGGGGAAATGGTGAGCGTGGGAGGGGGTAGTTGCCCTCCAATCACTTTTGACTATTAAAAAGGGCACTAACCCTTTCAATTTCCAATCAAATGAGCTATTTTTGAAGCTTTTACGACTGCAAATGGCCATCTTAAAGTTTCTATCTGATGTATTTTTGGAAATTACGAGGTGTGTGTGTGTGTGTGTGTGTGGGAGGGGGAGGATTCACCTTCCGATCACTTTGAAACTCGAAAAGGGCACTAAAACTTTTGATTAATTATCCAATGAGCCCCCTCTGAAGTTTAGATGATGACCCTTTCTATATAAACCTCAAATGTACCAAGGGCATAACTTACAACCCTTGCCCTGAGGGCTATGGGTCGTGTTGTCATCTTCAAATACATAATTTCCAGACCTTTCAACTACGATGAACAAAATGTTAATCTCAAAATTTTGATTGAATGTATTTCGGGAGATGGTAGGTGTGGGCGGGGGGCTAGTTGCCCTCCTATCACTTTTGACTATCATAAAGGACACTAGCCGTTTCAATTTCCTATTAAATGAGCTCTTTTTGAAGTCTCTATGACTACTAATGGCCATCTCAAGCTCTTTCTGAAGTTTCTACAACAACAAATAGCCATCTCAAAATTTCTATCTGATTCATTTCGGGAAAATACGAGGTGTCGAGGAGGGTATCCACCCTCTTATCACTCTGAATCTTAAAAAGGGCGCTAAAATCTCTGATTAGCAGTCCAATGAGCCCCCTCTGAAGTTTTTACCATCACTCTTTCCAGGTATACCTTATATACCCCCAGGGCATAACTTATAACCCTTGAGGGCTCTGGGGGGGGGAGGTTGTCATCCTCAAAGGCATAATTTCTGGATCTTTCAATTACGTTGAATAAAATCGCTGTCTAAAAATTTTTATTGAATGTATTTGGGGAAATGGTAGGCATGGAAGGAGGGTCAGTTGCCCTCCAATTACTTTTGAATATTAAAAAGGGCAATAGCATTTTCAATTTCCAATCAAATGAGTTTTTTTTTGAAGTTTTCACGACTACAAATGGCCATCTCAAAATTTCTATGAGATACATTTTAGGAAAATACGAGGTTTGGGGGGGGGGGGAGTCCACCCTCTGATCACTCTGAATCTCAAAAAGTGTACTAAAACTTTTGATTAGAAATCCAGTGAGCCCCCTCTGAAGTTTAAACGATCACCCTTTCTATATAAACCTTAAATGCCCCCATGGCATAACTTACAACCCTTGACCTGGGGGCTATGGGGGGAGGGGGCTGGGTTGTCATCTTCAAATACATAATTTCCACACCTTTAAACTACATTGAACAAAATGGCTATCTCAAAATTTTGATTGAAAGTGTTTGGGAAAATGGTGGGCATGGGTTAGTTGCCCTTCAATAACTTTTTACTGTTAAAAAGAGCACTAGCCCTTTCAATTTCCAGTTAAATGAGCCCTTTTCGAAGTTTCTGCAACAAGTGTTGCAATACAAAGTGCCCTGGGCTAAGACCAAAAATATATAATGTATTTTGCCCACATTACTCTTTACTTAGGCAGCGCTATGCCCAGAGGGCTTTGGGGGATTGTCATCCTCAACGACATAATTTATGGAACTTTTAATTACGTGGAACAAAATGACTTATCTCAAAATGTGATTGGATGTGTTTGGGGAAATGGTGGGCATTGGAGGGGGGCTAGTTACCCCCTGAGCACTTTGCACTATTAAAAAAGGCGCTAGCCCTTTCAATTTCCAATCGAATGAGCATTGTTTTGAAGTTTCTACGACAACAAATAGCCATCTAAAAATTTCTATCAGTTGCATTTTGGCAACCCTTGCTCTGAGAGCCTTGGGGGAGGGGAGTTCATCCTCAAAGACATAATTTCCAGATCTTTCAACTATGTTGAACAAAATGGCTATATCAAAATTTTGATTGAATGTGTTTGGGGAAATGGTGGGTTTGGGAGGGGGGTGGGTTGCCCTCCAATCACTTTCGACTATTAAAAAGGACACTGGCCCTTTTAATTTTCCATCAGATGAGCCTTTTTTCGAACTTTCTACGACAACAAATAGCCATCTCAAAATTTCTACCAGATGTATTTTGGGAAAATACGAGGTGTTGGGGGTGGATATCCACCCTTCCATCACTCTTAATCTCAAAAAAGAGCACTAAAACTTCTTGTTAGCGATCCAATAAGCCCTCTCCAAAGTATATACCATCACTCTTTGTATATAAACCTTATATGCCCCCACGGCATAACTTACAACCCTTGCCCTAAGGGCTCTGGGGGGATGCTGTCATCCTCAAAGACATAATTTCTGGACCTTTAAACTATGTTGAGCAAAATGGCTATCTCAAAATTTTGATTGGATGCGTTTGGGGAAATGGTGGGCATGGAAGGGGTGTTAGTTGCTCTCTGATTACCTTAGACTATTAAAAAGGGCACAAGAACTTCCAATTTCCAATCAAATGAGCCCTTTTTGAAGTTTCTATGAACACTCCTTTGATACGAACTGCCCTGGTCTAAAAGAAAAAAAAAATGCATTGCGCCCACATTTCTCTTTACTTAGGCATCGCTATTGCGCTGCCTTTGATATACGCCCTATCACTCAAGGTGTTCATTCATTGACAAATTATGGGAGCTTTTTTTCGTTAATTTCTTTCAGCTTTGCGTGAGACAAGACAAAGAAACGTGACAGAATAATTTGTGATGTACATTAGAGGGGTGGGATAAAGGATTTCGACAGGTCGAAGTTAGGAAACAATTCTTACTACATAAAATGCAGAATAGTTTTACCTAAGACATTAGGATGCAGACCCGCTATACTTTACCCCCACCCCTCCTAACGCGCAAATATAGAGCTCAAATTTGTTTCTAAAGTATTATATTTTTATCTTGCTTTGGTATATTTCATTAGGATTGAGTGTCAGAGAAATATATTAGAAGAACATTAGGTAAGGTGTCTATCATACAAGTACCATAAAGTCTTGCGGTAATGAAGGTTTGATAGTAGGCTACGGCTAATTAAGCGTTTCCTCACCCATGGAGCCACTGCCTCTAATTGTATAGGTTGAAATTCCTTGCATGCTTCCAATTATGACAAGGTGCAACATGCTTACCTTTCTTTGATAAAAACTTGTGGAGGGAAGGGGTTAGTCTTCAATAATACTGATTGAAAATGCTTGTATGATTTCAGTTCAGTAAAGGTGCAACATACATACCTTTATGCTAAAAAATTGGAAGTGAGAGGAATTTTTGGAGGAACTGGCTGTTGTTGGAGCTGGCAGTTGAAGGTTGTTTTTGGAGACGCCAATGACCAGCTTTGATTCTCCAAAAATAGAGTTTTAAATTATTGCACTGTTGTGGTTTGAACAAGCTTCAAAATGTCTACTTTTTGCAAAAAAAAAATTGGCGATTGGAGCATTGCGGGGGCGGAGGCGGGGGGAATCAGAGGTGCTATAGGTAAACTTTGTGGTTCTGGTAGGTAGTGTAGGTTGAAAATGTTTGCATCACTTCGCTTCAAAAGGTGCAAATATCCTCAGGGTAAAAATATTAATTGAACAGGAATGAAAAAGCCAGCAACATCCTTAGTGTCTACTGCTCGGTTTCATGCTAAGCTAATAAAGATTTTGTCAGTTGTTTGTTGTTTTTTTTGCGATCATTATAAAAAAAAATCCTAATGCGCACTGCAATAATGATATTGTCAGCCCCCTGAGAGTTCTTAAATTATATATTCCGCATGAACTAATTTTTGTATAAAATATGATGTTGTATACTGTTATCAGCAATCCAAGGATTATTGATCAAGATTAAAAACGAAAGTTAAAATTTCTTAGTTTGAAGGTGGATGTTCTTGCCATATTGCAAGTAATGTTACAAGTAAGAAAGAAGCAGATTATAAGCTCCTATCTCTTTAACAATGAGAGAATTATCGAAGCATAGCAGACAAATTTGATAGATTTCATCTGCCTTGGTCTTAAATGCTTAAGATTAAGTAACAAACTCAACTGAAATCAAACAGAAGTGGCTTATAAAAGTAGATGGCAGCACCTTTAGACCTGTGGGAAAACGCTCCTTTGAACAGAGTTTTCCTCTTGAAAGTAGAATCAAGGTTTGAAGGAACAAAAGCTTGGCAGAACAACTTCAGATAATCCTCTCTGGAGTTGACCATGTAACTCCACTTTATCTCTTGTACTGGAAACTCTTGCTCAAGGACTAGTTAAAACAGTGGTATTTAGTCCAAGGAGAATATTACATGGAGCTTCCTAAAAATGTAATGCCTTATTTACCAATTCAGCCGGAGGTCAGCATTTTCTGTTAAAATTACAGAGGTTAAACCCAACTGAAATGGGCAGCATAAGAGGGGGGGGGGGGATGGAAAAGTCAAAGTATTATTCTCACACCACAATATTTATCTTGAACCACCATATTTTACGTATGCTTATTTTAAAAATAAAAGAATCTAGAAGGTAAAAACAATTTGACCTATAGACAGCTGGTGTGTTGAAAAATTTAAGTCGTGTATATATTGAATTACAGCGATGCCTAGGTGTGCATTTGCTTACCCTCTTGCTTAAGGCATCTTCCAAACAGCGCTTAAAAAATAGCTTTTTAGTGAAGTCATAGTTTGCTTTCTATAGTGATTGGCTACATTATGTAGAACGCCTAATAAGAAAGCATATTCTATTTAAGGATGCGACTTTTAAGTTGCCTTTGATTACTGAAACAATTTCCAGGGAATTTTATAGATGTTGTTCTTTATCTGAATTTTCACTATAGAAGACAATTATGAATGTTTATAGGCAAAAACAATACTATTTGGATTGTGGTTATTTTAGGTTGATGCTTCAACTTTGTCCCAGCCAGAATTTTGACGAAATTACGCCACTGTTTTAAACACTCCATTCACTGCCCATGTTCATGCTCACTTGTTTCTCCCTGATCTATTACACACCAAAGAACAGCCTCAATAATTCACCATGGATTCCAAATAAAGTTCTAGTCTGGACAGTGCAACTGGGGCAAGTTTCAATATAGAAAGCACAGCTTTTCAGCATTTTCTGCTTTCAGATACCCTTGTTTTTCATCATAAATGTTCCCAACTGGGTCGAAAACTCTTTCGCTTAGGCTTGGGACAGAAGAGGGTGGACAGCAGAGATACTTCCAATTAAGTTGTACCAGTCTCTTGAAACGACTGGTGTTATTTCGCCACCACTCTAACGGACAGCTTTTTTCCGTGATTGACAGCCTCACTTGTATACCCTTCCAGTTCCTGATCATTATTATCTGCTGACTCTTCTTCCTTTCTCGTTGAAGTTGTAAGCATGTTATCAAAGAGGCAGTCAATTACACTTGCTGTGCAACTTGCTTGCAGTCCAGTATTAATAACAAATATACTTTGTCTTCATTTTGACTCACCTCTGCTGCTCTCCACCATGGTCAGACTTAGCTGGTCGCTCCGCCACCATTGAATTGACAAGCAAAAACTACCTGAGGAAATCTGGCGCCATATTCTGGATAAGTTGGCCACAAAAAAGTCCGATAATGATACTGACCCATACCGGCCAATATGTCGGTCGGGCCCTGTTTATAATATCTCAAATAAAATGATTAGATTTACTTATCATAATTCTTTTAAAGGAGGTAAAGACCAAAACGGTAGAGAATAGAATAATAAGAGAAGCTAGAATATTGCCTACCGAGGGTACATTTATTATGCTTCCCGTGATTAGCAACAATTTTAGGATACCAAATTAATTATCAATCTCAGAAAAAAAAGCTCCCCACAAAAAGCTTAGAAACCATATTTTTACTTTGATCTAGAATTATGGAATACATCCTTTCATTCTGACATGGCAATTAGATAAGCCATTGATAACTATTACTCTTTTCAGATTATCTGCCAAAGGTGGAATTGTTGTTGGAACATTTTATTTCACTGTTGAGCAAGGAGTTTGGAAAGAAACAAATGAAGCACTAAAGATTTATGAAAGACTAAAGAGCGAAGCTTCAGATATTGATAAATATATACCAGGAGCAAGCAAGCATTTGGAGAGAATCAACCCTCAAAAGGTATCCTCTTTATTTTGGTAAATAAAGAAGATGACAAAAACTACAAAGGCAACACTATTAAAATCAAGGTTAAATTAACTATATGTAACAGAAAATAATGTTATATAAACAGAAAAATAAATTCTTTCATTTCAAAAGATATTCTTTTAGCTTGTTCTAATTTTTTTTTAATAAGATTTTTCTATGAAAAAGTTTTATCCCATCTTTTTGGAAATTCCTTAATATTGAGATTGGTGTTTGACTATCCAGTTGAAGGGTGACATGAATATCAACGAGGTTAGCTTGTGGCTCTTAAAACAGAGGAAAGATAATTTTCCCAGATGTTGGTTACTGGCATTAGCTACAAATCACTAAAAAAAATCCTCCTAAGAGCAGTTGGACATTTTTAAACCCACTCAAAATATAAATTTCTCAAGTTTACCTGTTAATTTATCAAAACTGACAAATAAAAATTCAGTTTTGAAAGGTCTATGATAGGCCTTCATTTTTTTTATTCTTTTTTTTTATGAATTTTTGAGTGTAATTTATCCATCTGTTGAACCTAAAACTGCAGCTATATTAGAAATTTACGAAACAACAGGTAGGCAGAGATTTTTTTTTTCTTGTAATATGACTAGAAACTACTACTGGAAAAATCATCATTTGGAAAAAAAGATTTGGTGATGAATCACTATGGATAGCAATATTCTAGGCATTTGCCTCCTAGAAATAATTGAAAAGGCTCCTTAGGTGAAGATCTTTGTTGTATGATCAGATCATTACAGTCCTTTTTCCTTTTAAAACTCTGCATTTCCAATTGTGTTTGCTCGTCATATTCTGCTCTCTTAGAAAATTCAAACAGACTCTTTCAGGCATGTACGTATGGATTGGGTGCGAGACCAGGAGGGAGACTTAAGAAAGATGCAAAAAAGAGACGTGAATTATAGGAAAATGAATGAAAATTATGGTGAAACCATAACAAACTTGATGTTTTTCCATACATGTAATGGCTCCTTGACTCATAAATAATAATAGAGACACAGACATAGAGGAACTCGAGTAGTTGTAGTACCTTGCAATATGAAAATATTAAACTTTAAATCCTTCAAATTAACTAGTTGTGTGATTTTTGTTTAAATGTATGATTTTTGTGAAAAAACTGAATTTAGCTCTATGCTACGATAGTTTTTCAATATACCGATCTCTCTCTCTCTCTCTCTCTCTCTAGTTTTATATGGTCGTAAATGTTCGAGTAAAAATTCGTTAGATGCGAAAGAAACAACTTTAAAAAATCTGTAGATGTCATCAAGTACTCTAAAATAAGACCAATGTTGCATCAAGGGCATGGTTGTGCCTCTAAAGGGGGTGACAGGTGGGAATGTTTATTTATTTTAGGTTCCAGTTACTATATAGAAATTGAAAAATCTTAACTAAGAAGCAGGTCAAATGTCAAATATATGACTTTTCTTGGTAAGGGAACCAAGTCGGAAGTTAGGACCCACCAATTTCAGCCCTTCTTCATCGTCGTCTGACGATGTAATTGGACTCGATCAAACTTGGAACTCAAAACTAAACTTCGTTTTTTAACCTTGTATTGTTTAATAGACTAATAATGAACAAAATATTTTTCTAGAAAGTGTCTTGAAATTTAAAAAAGCTTACTAATTGCTTTTCTTCTCTATTTGATTGTCTCTGAATTGAAAAAAGATCAAACTTCTATCTCTTACTGTTTACAAGCTAAAGACTGTAATATGCCACGAGAAGAAGAAAAATCCCCAAATGCAGTTGTGGTGCTCATCTATACAAAACAGATCCTTTAAAGTGATTTCTGCTCGTCTTAGTTTTCATTTTTTATATTTGCTTATATCTGCTCGTCTTAAGTTTGATCCTCACTTTTCAAAAAAGAAAACTTAGTTTTTAAATTTAATTTCAGTTTGTTTTTTAACTGAATAAGTTCTCTACATATTAACAGTAGTAGTTTTGTCTAATCAAGTTGTATTAGTGATCGCAATTGATGTGAATTAATTGTACAAGAACCGGTAGCAGTATTTGGGGTTGGGGACGTCATGGTAAGAGGGACATCTTAGGGGTAGCAGTAGTGGTAGCTGTGGTAAGAGTTGTCGAAATGATTTCTCATTTCAATATCCGTCCCGGAGTTTTTCGGTTGTTGGTTTTTTAAAATATGTTTTAGAAAACTCGTAAAACACACGGATATTTGGAAAACAAAATATTTGAAGGTTGGATTTTCTCTTGAAATTTTGATTAAACAATCTAAATAAGTTATAAAGAATTTTGGAAAGAAAATATGCTCTAATTACTTCAAAAGGTATATTGGATCTATAAATCTGTTTAGCCGTTGAACCAAAAAACTCGATTTATTAAAATCTCTAGAAATTTAACAATATAAGGTTAACCGGTGAAATTCTTGTTTTCATCTTGTACTGTTGTTATCAACTATACAGAGACGTGCTTTCACTTTTAGTAGTTTTCCACAGTATTTTTGTGAATTTTTCAAATTGACACTTTTCCTCGTCCAAAAAATATGTATGTTCTTTATGAAACATTATGTACAAAATTGTACATTATGCAAGTATGAGGTACTTCACTCTTGATTGTGGCCTACCAAAAACACCAAAAACGTCAGCAGCAGTTCTTGTTTTTAATTCTCTAAAATATTATAGAAATGAACCATTTTTATCAATTTTCTGTTGTCTCTCGATCTTTTGTTTATCATTCGGGCGTATAATTTAGGAACTACCCCTAGTCTAATCTATGCAAAATTTAGTCAAATCCCTTTTATCTGCTGAAAATATAATTTAATTATTTTTTTTTTTAATTTTTTAAAAAAGTAATTTTACTTTTTGCCACAACTTCAAAAAACATTGAAATATTAGTCTTATCTGTTTTTGTTTTCTTTGAGAAGTATAATTGGTATTAAGACAAACAAAAAGAGTGTTATTTCTGAAAACCTTGCTAACATATACACTCTTAGACTTTAGACTTTAGACTTTAATATCTTTAGACTAAGGCATCATTGCCTTAATTTTATAATTGCCCATTATAAAATATGCCAACTGCGTTTTGACCTTTAGACCTTTTACACCTTTTCGAGATCTTTAGGTGTTTTAGACCTTTTCATTGCAGTATTAACCTCAGATATATGATCAACACCCTCAGAAATCATTAAGCATGAGAATAAAACATTAGTTTAGAGATGTGTACTTGATGAGTATTGATTTAGAACTTTTAGGTTGTAATCCATAAGCTCAAAAACCTTTTAAATACCAATTTTGTTGACAATCAAACACTGTTTGTATTTGTGCCGAGTTGGGTCACAAATCATGGATAAAAATTGCTCCAATAAATCACCGTAATTTTTCTGGTTTATTGCCGTAGTAATTTTGTACTCCTCCTCCCCCTAACAATATACTGGGTATATGTCAGTCAACTGATTTGTTTGCTTTATTCTTTGCATTTTTGCTTACTTTTGTTTCAATTTTAGGGGATATTTTGGTCAATTTCAGCCCATAAGCCCCTTCCTGCCACCTGGAACCACGGTGTTTATACAACTTTCAAATTTCTTGATAGACTTCCAGAAAATATTACCCAGTATTCTTATGAAGCCAAAAATAAAGTTTCAGAAATGATAAAATAAATAGCGAAGTGGATAGCATTCCAATTGATTATCTGATGTATAAGGTAATTTTAAATAAATCAGGAGTATTTGTGAAATTGTGTTATTACATATTCTTCTGATAGATAGGTTTATTTTGTACTTCCAATTGAATATGGGAAAAGGACAGTAATGCACAAAACCACATTTTTCAGCTGAATATCAGCTAAGTTAGCTGATATTCGCAACAAAATTTTATTATGCATTTACTGTCATTGCTATTGCCAATGTTCGTTTACAGTTCCGGATGGAAATTATTACAATAGTCTAATTGTGGGCATTTTAGAGTCGTGGGATATTACTATTTTTCAATTAAATACATTTGGAAGCAAAAGAGTTAATGCTATATGTAATAGAAGTTGTTAAGTGGTTAGTTTTAACCATGCTGATAATTGAAAAAATTGACTGCCGATATAAGTTAGGCCATCAAAAAAAGTAAAACAAGAACAAACAACGAGAGAGTAAATAAGATTGCTTGGACAGTATTCATTTATCATATAAGGATACTCCCGCTATGCAAATTCTCATTTTATAATTTTTTACTACCCAATTATCAGTTTTCCAAATTCCATTATAAGAAGGTTTGAAAACTCTACAAGGGATGACATCGCTTTTCAGTAATCCTTTCATTTGTCTTGCCGTGGTAGCGGAAAATGACCTCTAATTTGATGTAGATAATGTTAGTAAAGGATTTTCATTTGTGTGTGTATCAGTGGTAGGGGGGGGGGGGGTACTTTCCCTGGGTAAGGTGGTCAAAAACAAAAAATGTATTTTTGACTGAAATATTCATACCGTAACTATTTCTATTAACAATTACTTTTTTTTCACTATTCCCTTTTCATTTTTAGCCCGTTATTTCTTTAAAGTCTAGAGCTTGAATCAATATCGGATGAAAGACTTCTCCTATCCTCCCTGTTTTAAAATGGTATAAAATTGATTTTTATATATATATATATATATATATATATATATATAGAACCGGCGGCCAGTTAGAATATTTTTGATCAGAATAAGTTCATTTTTTAATTATGGAGCAAATGCTTGTAACAAGTCAACTTTTTTGTCAAAAACAGTAATATTTATTGCAAATATTTGTAAAATTTTGTATTCTTTGATCTTCCAAGGGAGTTTAGGGTGACATGCCGGGTCGCTTCCCTTCTTCTGCTCCTACAGTTCCCCCATGATAGTTTTTATGCGCATGGTCAATATGTTTTCGGTTGTCTGTTTAATGTAACGTCAGACGCCCTATGTGCCTTAAAAAGAACGTCAAATAGGAGTCTGGAGTAGACCAATGAGTGACACTAGATAGACCCCTGACTATGTCATATAAAATTAGCCTGTAATGTACGTATTTTTTGCTATCTGTATTGCTACATTATGCAAATTAAGGATGTGTCATGGATTGGAAATCCATGAAATAAGGACTAAAAAATTGAGTCTCCTTTAACACGTGGGCGTTCCTTTAAAAACCGGCTATGAATGATTTTGGAGCCCAATTAAAATAATAATAATAATTTAATTTTATGTGCTAACTAATGCAAGGTGACCAAAAAAGAACTCCCCAACTTTCACCATAACTTATTCCTTTGTTTTGATTCAGCTGAAGAAAATCTGTTAGTTCAAGTCGTTATGGTTAAAATGTGTAAATCTTAGAGCTTTTTTTTAGAATTTTAAGACAGATGTTCTGGATAACACTATATCTTTCCTGATGTGTAGCGCAAAGCTGTCCGTTAGTTTGGAATAGGTCTAGTCGTTTACCCCCGGAAAATACCCTGTGGATTTATCAATTGCTTACAGAAACTCTATGCTATTGGGAAACATACGAACATTTTTGTTGGGGAGTTTTCTGTATGGGGGGGGGGGGTTATATTGGGAAATTTTTGGGAAAAATCACCCTGAATCTTTCTACAGAATTATTTCAATTCGTATTTCTTCCTCTTAGGATGCTCAATTTTGCATATGGAAAGAATTTTGCGGTGGAATGGTCCAGGTTAAATTTTCAGCGGAGATTAAATTGTCTGGCAAGATTTTTCCACAGAAAATGTGGTTAATATCCACTAAGATGCTGCAAGATGACACCTCCCTCCTTATTGCACAAAAATATTTATGGCATTTATTTTAATTCACCAAACGTAACTTTAATCAATTTGATCACCACTAGGACACTACTACTCTCAACTCCCCCGTCTCAGCATCAATAATAAAGGCATAGACTGAATGCATGCGTAGGAAATGCCAACATTTATCCACATTTTTCGTTGCAAAAATTGGGTCAGACAATTTGATCCCCACCCAAAGAAAATTCTTCCCATAACTTTTCTCCCCCCCCCCTAAAAATTCACCCAAAAATCCCTGATTTTCTGACTATGTCTTGAGGCATAGTTTCCCAAACTATGGGTCACATCCCACTAGTGAATCGCAAGCGAATATTGAGTAACAGCCACGATCATTAATATCTGTAATGCCCAGATTCCTCAGAGGCGAGTAGTGGAACTAATTTGTTCTAACTGAAATAGAAAAAAAAATATCAGTCTTACCAGTATGAATGAAAGACTATCAAGATAAGAAACACGACTTAAAATATTTGTTATTACTTACTACTTACATAACTGTACCAGCAAGTTTTTTTACAAAGTTATTTCAGTGGGAAGAATATATTTGTTCCGATTTTCCTTCTAGAGTTTCAGCATCAACTTCATTTTTAGTTACTTTTATCGCATTGCGTTTTGTATGTTCATTATATTTCTGTACTTAGTCTTAATGTAAACAGCCGAGAATCCGGCTTCACATAGGTATGAGCTACTAGTTAGGGATAGCTCAGAATGGGTAGCTGTGATACATAACTTCTTCTATATACAGAAATTCGTTAGCTTCCAGGAGAAACGTGCTGATACGGTTAGTAGAATTGGATAGTAAAGTCAAAATTTACTTGGAAGAAAAAACTGAATATATTAAATATATAATATATACTGGATGATGAAATTCATTCTCAAGCTCACTTATTTGGCGGATATTTTTTACCAAATGAAATGAACTCAGTTTTTGTTTGCATGGTTCTTACGGATGAGATATTTTTGGAGATGACCTGGTGTGCAAAAAGTTCCAAAGCTGCCAGTATAATTCCAAAAGCTACCGACACTTTAGCAGCACAACTTTGCCCTAATCAGATCCCAAAAATAAATAAAGAATTACTGCTACATTGTAATGTGGCTGTTTTAGTCTACTAATCTTTCACATTCCAGCTTTCCCATTACCTGCTTTAACTGTAAGTACACCTTCATAGCTACCAACCCTCTTAAGATTCTTTCAACTGAAGAATAAACAATTTGAGAATATATGGCTATGTGTTTGAGATTTGGACAAATATTCACTTTCAGTTGAAGAGAAGTGGAGTAATAAAAACTTGTCCGCAAGGCAAAAGGATATCAACGGCTTAAAAGTAAGTTTTCACATAGCGACATTGAAACTCAATGAGCTTTTAGTTTGACAAGTTTTAAAAAGCAGCAGCATGAGAGCTCACTCGCAAAGTGGGATAGTACGTTACTTCTCTAAATGTTTGCTTAAGTCATTCTAATGTACTAATTGAATTTGATACCAATCTTTATGATTACCAATATCTTTGTCTTGAAGTATTAAAAATCAGCATTGCATAATAGTTTTTATGAGAATATACGACATAATGGTATTCAAAAAGCAACTAGAAAACTGGGCTTTTCGGAGCTAATCTGGTCTACTACTCCACTAATGTGATGAAATTTAGGTTTTGAGCACGATCGGTTGTGCATAAGAAATGCCACTTCTTCCGTGAACCGAAGTGAACGTCCAAGGCCGCTTCAATGAATGGCTTACATGTTTCATTAATAGGGGGACTGTGTCCCTTGATAACTAACTCATTATGAAGAGCATCAGAACTAACACTAAGGCCACGAGCACGTCTGTCCACAATACTGCCCATACTCTAAACAACAGATTCACATACGACAACACATACAGCAGAATAAGAGGTGAAGAAATTCGGGAAAGCCAGTGCTGGCTGCTCAAAAAATAAGTAAAACTTTTGTTGTACACTATGAGAGGTATGCTTAGGATAGCGCTTGCGCTAGAAACACAATCTAACCACGTTTTGTGCTGGTCGAGAACTGTACTTCGTGACAAATTTTGAAAACCCTCTGAATTTGCAAAATCAATCAAGTGTAAGTTGATCAGATTTTCCGATCGTCAATTCAACTGAGCTGGTGGGTTAATAATTGCTCAAGCATTAGAAGTTTTGGAGATAGACCAACTTGGTAAAAAAAAATTTAATGCCCTAATTTGATCTATTCCATAAAATTTCATTCACTTAATCAACAACTTTACAGTTGAACCACTCAATCAAGCATGGACGCCCCCTAAAAATATCCTAGGGGGAGGGCCCCAGAAGAGTAATGGTGAGGGGAGGAGGAGGAGGGGGATCCATTTGAAGATAAAGGGTTACATGTAAAATAAAATTCTCGAGCAATAAAGAAAAGTACTTAATTTTTACATACCAAATGAAGCAAAATTAAACAAATTTTAAAAAGAAGAAGATTCCTGGTAAAAAGATCAATTCCTTTAATCGGCACTTATTTATTATACCACCAACACTCAAGAAATAAAGTTTGGTTAATCCTAATGAAAAACACCAAAATATAATGAAAATATAATACTTTAGAAACAAATTTGAGCTATATATTTGTACATTGGGGGGGGGGGGGTAGTCTGAACTAAACAACCCCCCCCCCCACACACACACACACCCATAATGTGCAAATATATAGCCCATGTTATATAATTCCAATGTATTCTGTCTCCTGTCGCTTGTTTTCCACTGAGCGTAAGCCAACTGTTTCTCAATGTAGACAGATAAAACTGGTTTGTTCTCGAGTTTTGCACTGCGTAAACTTGAGGGTTGGCTGTAAATACATAAGTAACCTTTAATCTATCACATATTCGATTATTATGTATTTAAGATTAATATATTGTGTCCAAAACCTAGAGTAAAAGAAAATAAGACTCAAACCAATTTGCAGAAAGTAAGAGTAAAAGGTATCATCTTAAAGGGTCCATTTAATCTCTTAGTAAAACAATGGTAATATTTTGAAAGAGCATAAAAAAGTCCTTAGTGGCGTGTTCGTCTAACTTATAGCTCGACAATGAAAATATCTCCAAATTTATCACGATACCCCCTACTGCATAGGTACCATGCTTTCCCTTTCCCATTTCAGAATAGTTTTTCAATCTAACTCCCTTATATTTTCAGACCTTTGAAAATTAAATAGAATAGCATCAAAATCACACTGAATGTAAAATGTGTTCAAATGAAATTCTTTAATCCGAGTCACAAGATAATCATTGATGAAAGGGTATAGTCTTATAAACAGTATGCCTTTACTAGCATAAGAAGAAAAGTCATTAATTCAATTATCTATGTCTGGTTTTTTATGTTTAGTAAATTATTGAGGCAAAAACTTTGGAAAGTAGTCAAAAATTGTCAAGTTCAGTGAAAGTGATAGTTACTAGAGGTGTATTGTCAGTAGTGATTAATCACTAGGGGTGGCAACCCTGAACGAAAGGAGATTTTTGGGGAACCGATGTTTTTGAGAAGACAGATTTTTGGGGACATCCCCGAACATTCAGGGGTAGTGGAAGCACTGGTATTTTCAGACAAAATTTACCAACAAATTTTTACTAGGCCATGAAAAATGCCAAGTAGTATTGCTACTATACTACCCCACTTATTGGATGGTCCTCCCCCCCCTCAATATGCAAATATATAGCCAAATTTTATAAGTCCAATGTATTCTATCACCTGTCACTTGTCTTTGTTTGCTATGCTATGAAACCGGTTTTGTGAGATCTGACCTAAGCGTAATTCTTGAGTGTGTTTCGTTTAGTTAGCAAGTACCAAATTTAAAAACTCGCTACTTGATTATAATTCCTTATTGTTTAAGTTATAAAATACAGAGGCATTGATTCATAATGACCCACTTAAAAAACAATTTACAAATCTTTTGAAAATTGCCATGTTTACTTTAAGTCGTTAGCATCACTCTTGTTTAAAATCTTGCACCTGTAAACTGAACCAACTGGGACAAAATCAATATCCAGAAAAGCGCATGGGAAATGTATAATTTGGGTTGTATTCTTGAGTGTTAGGGATGGGGGAGTCAGGTAGAGAAAATTTCCAAAGCTGCTGTCAGCCAATAGCATAATTCGACAGACTTCCAAAAGCTGCCGACACTTCAGCAGCATAACTTGTGTTCTGACAGCCTTTCTTTAAGCAAAAATTATTTTTATGTATAAAATTAGTATTTTCAGATAAAATCTGCCAACAAATTTGAAAACTGTCAAGTAATATTTCTACGTCGCTAACTCACTTTTTGCAAGGCGGGAGATCACTATAAAATTCATGTGCTTATGAAAAAGCTTATGCTGTAGAAAAATTACATTGATAATGGCAAGTATGATTGTTTTGAAACACTTGAAACTTTTACTATTGCAAATTAAATGTAGCCTGAGATGAACATATTGTCTGTAATTTCCAGTCATTTCTCGCTTAAAAATAATTTTGACGGACTATTTTGAGGAAGAGATGAAAAAGTTTAGCTGGATTTGTAACCCGTGTCAAGACGACTTTTCAACTAGGCAACTAGTATGTAAAGGTCTGAAAAAATGCTTAAAATCTGGTTGGACCTTGATTATGTCAAAATTAGAAATTGGTGGTTCATAAACTTTTGCCCAATTTAAAGCTGGTGCTTGCCCAATTCTGCCAAACTAATATTGGATATAATTTACATTGCAAACTAATTGTAATATTGGGAATTTTGTGGCCCCCACTATTGATTGACGATGTTCAAGAGGTGATGTTGGCACTTTTTGTCTCTCTACTCCTCCCTCCCCCCCCCCCGGGAATAACCTATTGTTGTAAAGGTTTTGGATATAGGACAGAGTTGATAATGCGCTATCTATTATTTCAAATGCAGCCACGAGAAACTTAACTACATAGATTACTGCCGAAGTTATAATTGTGTTTGGCCACCCATTAGAATTGAAATATGCTGAAATTCTCAGGTATTCTAGCCTATAGGTTTTAAAAGGTTTCATGTACTCTTCAGAAGTGAGGGAATGTAAAACCTACTGGCTCCAAAAAAAGGTATGGTTCTGACTGTAAAAAATTCCCATGAATTGGGCTTACTGTTAACTAGAATTTAAGGTTGAATTCTAGACCTAGTTTAGTACAGAAATCACATACTAAAAAAGTGCTTTGATAGAATTTTACTGACTTTTAGTACTCTGAATAATTGCTACCATTCCAATAGCTCATCTTTGCTATGACTTGAGTGTCTTATGTTTGTGTTAAAAACTCAGTGCCAGTTAAGGCTAAAAGAAATTTGCTGTTCTATTCCCCATTCAAAACTCCCTCTTATTGTAATAGATACTGCTCTCACAAATTATGTCCTAGCATCTTCCCCCTAATGGTTCCAGATACAGCCCTATGGTTGCCCTAATGCTCCCAGCACCCAGAGACTGCCTAATCTTGGAAAAAGCATTGTGATTGAAAATGTAATTATTGGTAAAATTCCTGACAAGCTACTTTTTAATATCTTGGAAAGCGGTAAGGCCAGGAAAATGAAACTTTCAGAGGTAGACCTACAGACTAAAGTATGTTGTGGGAAGGTAAGGCCTACCTACCTCCACTTCTTCTCCCTCTAAAGGTTACTGACATTTGATGGTCTTTAAAAATCTTTATTTTATAAACATAAAACCTTGCAAAATAGATCTTCTGTTTAAATGAAGTACAAAAAAGGTATTTTTGGCTTCACAACTTTGTTTAATGATCTAATACATTTCTTAAACTCAGAAAAACCCATTGATATGGCTTAAAGTTTTACTCAATGAATATTAATTGCTTTTTCAGAAATGAAACCAGAGAAAAATAAATTAAAAAGTAAGGTAGGCTATAATGTTGTTGTGTATATATCCTAATAGGTAGGCTATAGACTTGTTAAGTAGCCTATATAAATTTCTAAGATATAGAAATCATTAAAGGGGTGACATGGTAGCTTGAAAGTACCATGCTGGAGTATGATTTTGGTCATGGATTCATTGCTGAATAGGTAAAATTCTAGTCCATTGACTTCTTGCTATCTTGGAAAGTTGTTGGGCTAAAAGTTGAAACTTTCAGGGATGTGTCTACAGGCTAAAGTATATCCTGGGAAGTTATTTTGAGGTCCCTAACTACACCCCTTCCCCCTCCTCTATATAATGCAGCTTTTTGTGCATTACAGCTTATATTTTGGTCAAATTTGATCCTATATTACTATTAAAAGTGTAAATCCTTGCTTACCTTAGAAAAATTCAACTTTTCACTGTTTTTAAGCTACTATATTCCTTAATTAGTTCACCAGGATTGAAAAACAATTATTACCTTTTATGGTATAGTTCAAAATGGAATGTAGGCATTTAAATACACCCCCTGTTTGAAACTCTTATCTTTAAATTGCTTTTCACAGAGGAAATACAGGTAAGACATTGAACTTTTAAGGGGATTCTCACTCAAAATTATGATTGTTGCTACAATTGGGTAAGGCTTATGTTATATATGTGTCAATAACATCTATTTTGTAAATCATAACAGCATAGAGAAAGTCAATTGCTGCAAGAAGGCCCAATAATGATTCTTAGAAACCGAAGAGAGGCAAAACAGAAATTTAGTGGGAAAAATAAGCACAAGTCCTAAATACATGATTGACATAACTGTAACAGATACACTCTCTTTGGGGGGGGGGGGTTAATTCGAAAAAATACAAAGATGTATTTGTAACTTACAAATGTAACATTTCTATATTGGTAAAACGCCAACAATTGGGAGAAGGGATTGTTGAAACACAAATATTCAATCAACAAAGTAATAGTTTGCACCAAAGGCCTGAGAATTTTGATTCTGCCTTGGCCCAACATGTGCACAATAACCTTCACCACTTCATTTTGTTTGAAAACACTTGCATTATTCAGAGGTCCTTGTCAAAATATTTGCTTGATTTTTGTCTTCATATTTTGCTACTGGCTGACAAAATTCTCATTTTCTCAACTATTTGATTTTTTTATTAATTATATATTTTTCTTTCCTGGTTTCTCACAAAACATTGAGCTTTAAATATTATAGGAAATCTGTTGAAGCTTGTTTTAAGTTTAATATGGTTCTTTGTGTTCCTTTGTAAAACTTCTTTTCTTGGTAGCTGTGTTGTAATTAATGTTTATTAAGGGCTTATTTTTGGTTTATTTTGATAGTTTTAAATATATATTTATAAAACTGTGGTATAAATTAAATTAAAAAAAACACGTGTTTTTAACTGAAAGTAAGGAGCAACATTAAAACTTAAAATGAACAGAAATTACTCTGTATATGAAAGGGCCTTTTCCTCCTCAACACCCCGCTCTTTACGCTAAAGTTTTTTACTGTTTTAAAAAGTAAAGTTAACAGAAAGTGTCAAACTTTAGCATAAAAAGCAGGGCATTGAGGAGGAAAAACCCCTTTCATATACAGAGTAATTTCTGTATAAGCATCTATATTAAGCATCTCAGACATAAGATCTTTCTATATATCAAGTTTCATTAAGATCTGACCACCCATTTGCAAGATAAAGACACCTCAATTTTTACATCTTCCAAGATTTCCGGTTTCCCCATCCAACTCCCCTCAATGTCACTGGATCTGGTTGGGATTTAAAATAAGAGCTCTGAAGCACAAGATCCTTCTAAATATCAAACTTCATTAAGATCTGATCACCCATTCATAAGTTACAAATACATCTTTCTAGTTTTTTCAAATTACCCCCCCCCCCAAACTCCCCCAAAGAGAGCGTATCCGTTACGGTTATGTCAATCACGCATTTAGGACTTGTGCTTATTTTTCCCACTAAATTTCTGTTTTGCCTCTCTTCAGGTTTCTAAGAATCATTATTGGGCCTTCTTGAAGAAATTGACTTTCTCTATGCTGTTATGATTTACAAAATAGATGTTATTGACACACATATAACATAAGCCTTACCCAATTGTAGCAACAATCATAATTTTGAGTGAGAATCCCCTTAAAAGTTCAATGTCTTATCTGTATTACCCCTGTGAAAAGCCATTTAAAGATAAGACTTCAAACAGGGGGTGCATTTAAAGGGGGTGCCTACATTCCATTTTGAACTATACCATAAAAGGTAATAATTGTTTTTCAATGCTTGTGAACTAATTATGGAATATAGTAGCTTAAAAAACAGTGAAAAGTTGAATTTTTCTAAGGTAAGCAAGGATTTACACTTTTAATAGTAATATAGGATCAAATTTGACCAAAATATAAGCTGTAATGCACAAAAAGCTGCATTATATAGAGGAGGCGGAAGGGATATAGTTAGGCGCCTCAAAATAACTTCCCAGGATATACTTTAGCCTGTAGACACATCCTTGAAAGTTTCAACTCTCTAGCCCAACAACTTTCCAAGATAGCAAGAAGTCAATGGATTAGAATTTTACCACTGAATATTTTATATTCCTAACCTTACCAATTTCCAAGATGGCAAAAAGTAGCTTGTCTAGAATTTTATACCAAATGTATCTTTTGTAAATGTGGTCTGCAGGTTCCCAGTATTTAGTATAATGTAGTTTCAGATTATTGGATTGGATGATGTTTAGGATTATGCTAGATAAGACTGGCTAGCTACAATCTGGGAAAACTTTTTTTTTTAACATAAAACCATCAAAAGCTACCCTTACATCCTAGCCTATTTAACTACAATTATTCTGCTTTGCAGCACTTGTCTTAAACCAAATGTATTCATTATAGAGAGGTTGTCAGTGGTTTAGATGTGTCTTCCTTATTTTAAACTCCATGTCCCCCATGGTTAGGCAGTACTTTCCAAGTTTAGGTTCAAGCTTAAAGTATACCTTTAAGGTTAACCTTTTGAAACTTTGAAAAAAAAATTGTTTCCTTTGATTTGGTTTGAGTCCACTTTTCTGTGACTATAACCTTCGAAAACATAATCCCAATAATTCTAATAGAAATTTAAGCCATTGGATTTTTTTTTCAAATTTTAAGATATATTTTTCTAAATTCTATAAACCCTGTAAATCAGGAATAAGCAAATATATCAGTTTCAAGACAATTTCCTTGGGCCTCATTTTATTATTGGTCTCTCTCTTGAAGTTTCAGTTTTATGATGCAAAGTTTTTCCAAGTTCATCTAGTGCCCAAATTCATCTGTTCATTTAGTGAGAGGGGAATAGGTGGGTGTAGGTGCATCAATGGCTTTCCCAGGTTTGATTGAGAATTTTATTCATCTAGCTCTATTACTTTCAAAGATAACAAATAACCCATATTTAAGAATTTCACCTGCTGATTCAATATATTGGTTATCCCTGCCTGAAGAAACAGTTTATATTTCTTACAGTACAATATCACATAACTACCTCCTTTGAATATCCCACCCCTATTCTTTTAAAGTTTGAACTGTTTTCTGTTGAGGATATTGTTGCATATATGTTGCCTTTATGCCTGTAAGTTTAGAAAATAGCATCTTTAGGGGTGGCTAGCCCCCACCACTGGAATGTAACATTTGTTCAGTTGATGTCTTGCTAGTTCTAAAATTTCTCAGTGCCAAGGCTAAGTTAAGGTTCCTAAGTTAAGTAAAGTTAAGGTTCCTCAGTGCCAAGGCTAAGTTTATAAAGTATTTTCCCATGAGGGGGTGAGGGGTAGCTTAAAGGGATCTGCAAGATACTTGGTCAAACACTGCCCTTCTCTGATTTCATTTTATCAGCAGTTCTTTCCAAAGAAGTAGGGTCTGAAGTAGTAGAGAATTGAGTACCTTGGGACATGTTCAGCTTCAAGATGTATATCTCAGGTATTTGTGACTTAATTTTACTGAATCACCCAGCTCCGAGTAGCCTATTTACTTGCCATTTTAGGATTTTTTTTTTACAATTTTGTAACAGAGGTTGAGCCTATTTGTTTTCTCAATGCACTGATTTTATCCTCAATGCATTGTACTTTGGAACACAGTTGTAAATACAAATTTGCTTTCAGTTATTAAAAAAAAAAATAAAACATATAAAAACTTTTCAGTTTCAAATCACAAAGGTAGGCACTACAGCAACATAATTTTGCCTGTTTCTCTCATTCAACTGCATATGTAGATAGGTCAATCTAAAAAATAATCATCTTTGAAACACTTTCAGTCCCACCACAGGGCCTAGGAACTGGAAGATACAATTTGACCTCTCCAGCATCCACAAAGGCCTCATCTCTTTCATGGGGGAACACAAACTTCCAAGATGGGAGTGGTCTTTTAAGGAAGTTAACAAAGTAGCTATCACCTAGTTCCTATAGGACCTCACCAGTATAAAATTTTGAACCCTTCTTGCCTTTGTACTCTACCAAAACAAAATCACCAGGTTTTATTGTATTTGCTTGTTTTGCTCCATAGCAACCCTTAGGTCTTTTGATCCAAAAGAGTTCCAAGTTATCATCACAACAACATCTTTCTTTCTTCACTTTTGTTACTGAGTCTAAGTATTTTTTTTTGTTCATGCCTTTCTTTTGGCTTCTTGCACAAGGCTTTTTCTCTTTCAATTTTTACTCCTTCCTTTCTTTTTTTGTCTCCTTTCAGATTCTGCAGTATGAATAGCATCTTTCACCACTGTAGATGTAAGTATCTTTGACTGAACAGGTTTTCTGCCTCCCTTCCAATTTGCAGCTTTTCTCTTTGGTAGTGGAGCTATATCTTCTAGCTGAACATGCAAGGACTTGAACAAATTTTGAAACTGGCAAGGCAAGCAACCCTTGACTCCACCAGTCTCTGGCAAATCATCCTCACATGCAATTGACTGTTCCGCTGGTGTAGGAGGTGCTATACTTGTATTCTGTTGAGCTGGGAGAAAATCACTCTCTAGCCAGACATCATTGTTGAAAGGGAATATACTAGGCTTTGAAAACCCACTAACAATGTTTGCTGGAGTGAATGCTTCTGAGAAGGATTCTCCTAGCAACTGACTTATTTTGTACTCAGTCACTGCTCTGCCAGGGTGAGATCTCGGCCACTTCTCAATTGCTTGACACCAGTAAGTTTTTAGAGGGCCATGCACTGAAATATCAAGAGGTTACAGCTTTGAAGATGTATGTGGTAGAATGGTTAGTAGATGCATTCCTACTCCTTTAGCATACAACACTGCATCATAACTTTTGTGGCTCTCATGGTTATCCATCAGAAGTAAGACATACTCAATTGAGGATGGACAAACATGAGAAGTGAAATGCTCTAAGTACTGCATGAACAAGTCCTTGTCATCCAGGTATTACCAGACATACCGTTTGCAACAGCAGCAGTTCCAGAAGGAGGTCCATCAAGAAGCCTGAGAACAAAACAAACCTGCAGGAAGATCAAGAAAGCTAGAACAAATCCACCCATAGTGCTCAGTGTTCCAACCATTGTTACCAGCTTCCCCCTTTCTTTTGAAACAGCCCACCCAAGTTGTTTGGCACCCTTGGGACTCAGCACTTTTGACACTTTATTTGGACATTGGTGAGCCCTGTTTCATCCATGTTGAAAATATGACTTGTAGGAAACTTGAACTTTGATTACAGCTCACAAAGGTTGTTGTAAAATACATCAACAGCCTGGTGATTGAACCTTAGGTTTCTATGAATGCTTGTAGGCTCCAGTTGATGTAGTGAAACAGAGGGGTGTCTTTGAAGAAAACCTTTCAACTAGTCTTCATCAGCATATTCATCCCATTTTGTATGGTATATAACTGAATTCCTCTTAGCCACTTGTCATGCAATTTCTTTGCTCTTTTTCTAGTAAAACCATAATGCATTCTTGCAGTATGCAGTATATATTGCTTTTTTGTTCACTTGGAAATACTCATATGTTGTTATAGCTAGGTGTGAAAGAAAATTGCAGTTTTTCTTTGTCTGTTGCATCACAATATGCTTTAGTATATCTGCTGCGTCAGGATTTTTTGATGTTATAAACTTCTGCAGCTGGTCAGAGTGGCATCCCATCTAGATGAGCAGAAATTGCATTCTTCATATCTTCAGCCTCCCAATCATACAACAATGGGTTGGTCTTCCTGATTTATGGCATCCTGAAAAAGGTAAGAGTTGACAGTATGAAAAAGAGAAGAATGATGCATTGTTGGTACAGTTTGGTTCGACTGCAGTTTAAATAATTTTGAGTTGGACTTATATAGAAAGTAAGTCAGGTTTGGGACCAGATCATTAGTATTTATGTACCCTGGGACACAATGCACTTTAATGTGTTCCAAGGTACCCTGAACAAAATGTGCCAGAGTGCCCTATAGGCACTGTTCTAGAAAACTAAGGAATTGATTAATTCCAAATGAACTAATGCTTTTTCCCAACTGAGCTTACCTTAAATAGCTTCAAAATCCCACACACTGATTTTTTTTTCAAAATACGCAGAAAAACTTCTCACCACAATACTTAAAAAAAAAAAAATCATCTAAGAACCGCCATTTTTCGTCAAAGGTTTAGTAATAGATGGCAAATGCTATGCGCCTATACAGCTTTGTTTTATCCCATATTTTCTGTCGGAAGTACACATGTCAAACATACCCTTGTCCCATCGTACCCACTTCTCCCCTACCGCATATAAAATCCCAAATATCTGAAGATTGTCTTATTGCTATCAGACAATGTTAGAATGTATATCAAACTGATATACAGGATTTGCTGGTGAAATGCTCCATGAAAAATTAAGCTCTTCCAAAGCACTGCCTGCTTTAGCCCTACATCCCAGGGGTTTCAATAATACTCTCTATATTGAAAGAGAACTTCCATTTGAGATAAATATCAAGGATGATGTCTTGGAGATATTTTGATGAGGAATCCGAATACTTTTTTTTTCCAGATAGATTTGTACAAATTCAAGTAAAAATCATACCAAATAAAATTTTACCCAAACCAGAAGATAGTAGTTGACTAGTTTTTTTTTTCAGTGTAAATAAAAACTACACGAAATGGAATTGCACCATAAGTAAGGAGACTGTTGTAGACAAGGGGAGCATCTCCTTTACCACTGAACTAGCTTACAGGTGCATGCACAAGAGTGGATTCAATATGCAAAAGCTTTTATTGGTCATGCTTTATGCCAGAGTAAGAACAGACTAGGGTTACTGCTGAACACAAAGATCTTATTTTTATAGCCAGATTGGCTAAAGCAGGTTAAGAATTATACCTTATTGGAGAAATGCGGGAAAAAGTATTCTTCTTTACCTCAAAGTGAACAATTTCAGAAGGCAGCTCAGAAAAAAAGAAAATAGTGGAGCAGCAGATATACATTTTATAATTATAAGAGATGGTTTAGCAGAGGAAATAAATAAAAATGCTAGAAGATAAAAATTAAAAAGAAGGGCTTTCTAAACATATGAGAGATGTGAAAATCACGTATACAAAATAAAGACCAATTGAACAAATAAACTGATGGCAGTTAATAATGCAACCCCACAAGCTTTCTATTTCTAAAAATCAATGTTATCTATTTCTAAAATCATTCATTTGCAAAAAAATTCGAAATATTGTATTCTTTATAGCTGTCTTGGAAATTTGTCGAGCTTGTTGAATGGAACTTTCAGGAATGGACCAACAGCCCATATAAGGAGATGGTAGGGCTTTATAAATCCATATATAATCTTCCCCCTTCCCTTCAGTGATCTTTATAAATTTGGACAAATAATTATGCTTGGTAAATAACATTTTTAAGTTTGATAAAAATCCAAACAAGAATGTTGGCGGAAGATTTTTGAAAAAAAAATCTTAACTTTTTTTAATGGATGTCAGTGCAGTTTACACTGGAGCGTCCCTTTTGCTTTCAATAATTAGCTTCCTGGTTGATTTATTGGCTTGAATTTATGCTTTATGCACTATATTATATGAAATCACTGGATTTAGGAAAAAAGACCTAGTTTTAGGATTGAAGTTACTAGGAAATGTAAAAAAATCACTAGACATATTGATAAATCACTAGGGGTGTACAACCCTGAAATGTGCTAAGAATTATGACTGAAATTAGTCGCTTTTCGCACAATGCCAGCGCTTCTCGTGGGACATTTATTTCTCCATCAGCATGATGTGCGAAATGTCGGCTGAGAATAGAATAAAGTGAATTTAATCAAAATATGTATATGATTCGTTTTTATGGCACTTGGTATTAACCAAGTGACATATAGCAATCGCAAATTCTGTTGGTCTGTTGGTCCCGGTTTTGCTACTTTAGGCACTTCCAGGTAAGCTAGGACGATGAAATTTGGCAGGCGTATCATGGACCGCACCCTATTAAATTAGAAATAGTCTTTTTCCCGATTTAACCATCTGGGGGGGGGGGGGGTAGTGGGCCGATAATCTGGAAAAATTGAAAAAATGAAGTATTTTTAACTTACGAACGGTGATGGGATCTTGATGAAATTTGATGTTTGGAAGGATATCGTGTCTCGGAACTCTTATTTTAAATCCCGACCAGATCCAGTGACATGGGGGGGGTGTTGGAGGGGGTACCTAAATCTTGGAGAACGCTTAGAGTGGAGGGATAGGGATGAAACTCTGCGGGAAAAAACAAGCAGAAGTCCTAGATACGTGATTGACATAACCGGAACAGATCTGCTCTCTTAGGGGGAGTTGGGGGGGGGGTATTTCTGAAAAATTAGAAAAAATGAGGTATTTTTAACTTACAAAGGAGTGATCAGTTCTTAATGAAATTTCATATTTAGAAGAACCTCGTAACTCAGATCTGTTACTTTAAATCCCGACCGGGTCTAGAGTCATTAGGGGGGGGAGTTGGGGGGAAACGGAAATCTTATAAAACACTTAAAGCGGAGAGATCAGGATGAAACTTGGTAGGAAGAATAATAACAAGTCCAAGATACGTGACTGACATAACCGGAACGGATCCGCTGTGGATTCAGTGACATATGGGGGAGTTGGGGGGGAAACCTAACATCGTGGAAAACGCTTAGAGTGGAGGGATCGGGATGAAACGGTGGGAAAAAGAAGCAGAAGTCCTAGATACGTGATTGACGTAACTGGAACGGGCCTACTCTATTTGGGGGAGTTGGGGGGTAATTTTGAAAATTAGAAAAATGAGGTATTTTTAACTTACGAAGGAGTGATCGTTTCTTAATGAAATTTCATATTTAGAAGGACCTCGTAACTTCTTATGTTAAATCCCGATCAGATCCAGCGTCATTGGGGGGGGGGGGATCTTGGAAAACACTTAAAGCGGAGAGATTAGGATGAAACTTGGTGGGAGGAATAAAAACATGTCCAAGATACGTGACTGACATAACTGGACTGGATCCGCCCTCTTTGGTGGAGTTGGGGGGAGGGAGTAATTCGGAAAAAATAGAATAAATGAGGTATTTATAGCTTACGAACGGGCGATCAGATCTTAATGAAATCTGATATTTAGTAGGATCTTGTGCTTTAGAGCCCTTATTTTAAATCTCGACCAGATCCGGTGACATTGGGGGGAGTTGGAGGGGGAAACCGGAATTCTTGGAAAACATGAAAATTGAGGTATCTTTATCTTACGACTGGGTGATTGGATCTTAATGAAACTTGATATATAGAAGGATCTTATGTCACAGATGCTCCATTTTCAATTCTAATCGGATCTGGAGACATAGGTTGTTGGAGGGGGAAAAGAGAAATCTTGGAAAATGCTTAGAGTGGGGAGATCGGGATGAAACTTGATGGGAAGAATAAACACAAGCTATAGTAACTGAAATAATTGGAACGGATCTGTTCACTTTGGAGGAGCTGGGGGGGGGGTGTTGATTTGGAAAAATTAAAAAATCGAGAAATTTTTATCTTAAGAACGGTGGAGAGATCGGGATGAAACTTGCTGGCAAAAATAAGCACAGGGCCTAGATATGTGATTCACATAACCTGAACAAATCCGCTCTCTTTGGGGGATTTGGCTGGGAAGGGAGTTAATTCGGAAAAATTAGAAAAAATGAGGTATTTTTAACTTGTGAACGAGTGATCGGATCTTAGGGTGCGAGAGGTCTCAGATTTTGAATCCCGGACCACCCCAATTTTTACATGAAGAAGATCTGGAAATAGATGGATGATCAATATAGCGATCGCTGAAAGTTGGCAGGTGTATCAGGGACCGGTTCAGATTAAATTAAAAATAGTTGTTTCCCCAATTTGACCCTTTTGGGGGGAGTGGAAGAACGGAAAAATTAGAAAAAATGAGGTATTTTCAACTTACAAACAGGTTATCGGATCTTAATGAAATTTGATATTTAGAAGGACCTCGTGTCTCAGAGCTCTTATTTTAAATCCTGATCGGATCCGGTGACATTGGGGAGATTTTGAGGGGGAAAACGGAAATCTTGGAAAACATTTAGAGTTGAGAAATCGGGATGAAACTTGGTGGGTAGAATAAACAAATATCGTAGATACGTGATTGACGTAACCGTACTGGATCCACTCTCTTAGGGGGAGTTAGGGGGTGGGGTTCAGTGCTTTGGCGAGTTTGGTGCTTCTGGACGTGCTAGGATGATGGAAATTGGTAGGCGTGTCCGGGAGCTGCACAAATAAACTTGATAAAGTCGTTTTCTCCGATACGAGTGGGTGATCGGATCTTAATGAATTTTGATATGTAGAAGGACCTCGTGACTCAGAGCTCTTATTTTAATTCCCGACCGGCATTAAGCCTCTGATTTTCCTTTGAAATCAATCTATTGATTCTTAGAATTTTGCTAGAGCTCATACCATATGAGCTCTTGGCCCCTCCGGCCTCGTCACAAGTGCCATATGAGTTCTTAGCTCTTGTTACAATTTCTTAGCAATTACAATTTCTGTCGGTCCCGGTTTTGCTAGTTTGGGCACTTCCAGATAAGCTAAAACGATGAAATTTGGCAGGCGTATCTGGGACTTGACCAGATTAAATTAGAAATAGCTCTATCCCCGTTTTGACCATCTGGGGGGGGGGGTGGTCAATTCGGAAAAATTAGAAAAAATGAGGTATTTTTAACTAACGAACAGGTGATTGGATATTAGTGAAATTTGATATTTAGAAGTATATTGTGTGTCAGAGCTCTTATTTTAAATCCTGGCCAGATCCGGTGACATGGAGGAGGAAACCTGAAATCTTGGAAAACGCTTGGAGTGGAGAGATCGGGATGAAACTTGGTGGCAAAAATGAGCACAGGGCCTAGATATGTGATTGACATAACCTGAACGGATCCGCTCTCTTTGGGTGATTTGTCTGGGGGGGGGGGTTAATTCGGAAAAATTAGAAAAAAATGAGGTGTTTCTAACTTGCTAACGAGTGATCGGATCTTAATGAAATTTGATATTTAGAAGAACCTCGTAACTTAGACCTCTTATTTTAAATCCCGACTGGATCCAGTGTCATTGGGGGAGTTTGGGTTGGGGAAACCAGAAATCTTGGAAAACATTTAGGGTGGAGAGATTTCATCTTCAGGATGAAACTTGGTGGGAAGAATAAGCACAAGTCCTAGATACGTGATTGACATAACTGGACCCGATTTGCTTTCTTTGGGGAGGGGGGCTTAATTCGGTAATTTGGAAATATTAGAAAAAATGAGGTATTTTTAACCTACGAATGGGTGGTTGGATCCTAATGAAATTAGATATTTAGAAAGACCTTGTGTCTCAGAGCTCTTATTTTAAAACCTGACCGGATCCGGTGACACTGGGGGGAGTTGGAGGAAGAAAGCGTAAATCTTGGAAAACGCTTAGAGTGGAGAGATCATGATTATACATGGTTGGAAGAACAACCAAAAGTCCTAGATACATAATTGACACAACCAGACCGGATTTGCTGTCTCTGGGGGAGTTTGGAGGGGGAGGGGGTTAATTCGAAAAAAATTAGAAAAAATGAAGTATTTTTAACTTACGAACAGGTGATCCGATTTGAATGAAATTTGATATTTAGAAGGATCTCGTGTCTCAGAGATCTTATTTCAAATCCCGAACGGATCCGGTGACATTGAGGGGAGTTGGAAGGGAAAACCGGAAATGTTGGGAAACGCTTAAGAGTGTAGCGATCGGGATGAAACTTGGTGGAAAGAATAAGTACATGTCCTAGATACGTTATTGACCAAACCGGACCAGGTCTGCTCCCTTTGGGGGAGTTGGGGGATTTGCTAGTTTGGGCACTTCCAGATAAACTAGGATGATGAAAGTGGGCAGGTGCATCAGACACCAGTCTAGATTAAATTAGAAATAGTCTCTTCCCCGATTCAACCCCCTGGGGGGGGGGGAGTGAGCGAACAAGATAGTTGAGAAGAATTTTATTTGCCGCTAAAACGAATGATTGTTCTTCTTAAGTATGGCTTGTGGTCTAGCTAGAGGTATGATTCTCGCTTAGGGTGCGAGAGGTCTCAGATTTGAATCCCGGACCACCCCAATTTTTACATGAAGAAGATCTGAAAATAGATACATGATCAATATAGCGATCGCTGAAAGTTGGCAGGCGTATCAGGGACCGGTTCAGATTAAATTAAAAATAGTTCAACTTACGAACAGGTTATCGGATCTTAATGAAATTTGATATTTAGAAGGACCTTGTGTCTCAGAGCTCTTATTTTAAATCCTGACCGGATCCGGTGACATTGGGGGGATTTTGAGGGGGAAACCGGAAATCTTGGAAAACGCTTAGAGTGGAGAGATCGTAATGAACTTGGTGGGAAGAAGCTCTTAGCCTCTTCCGACCTCGTTGCAAGTGCCATATGAGATCTTCTTTTTAAAGATGCAAAGGCGAAGGTAATTTTATCAAACAATACCCAGCGAGTAAGTTAATTATCATAACTTTATTTTTCAAATACTTTCAAATTTAAAATACGGTCGATATTTAAATGTGGGGAATATGTCACAATATAATGTTTCAAAATCTGTGGTAATACTTTGACTTATTACTTAGACAACGCTTTTGTGCTGCCTGTGGCTTTTGTTTCGGCTTTGGCCTGCTGATATTAATGCTATTTATTACTGTAAATCGGTGAACCCACAAACAAATCAGTTAAATAAAAAATTATAAGTAATATTTCAATAACTCGTATATATTATAAGTTTAGTACAACAAATTAAATCTTACAGAGTCTAAATGTATTCGAAATTACGAATAAATGAATAGCGCGATACCCTGGGATATTAGAATAGAGCTTGGTTCAATCCTGTGCTGGGCATGGGGTTTGGGAGAAGTGGAAGGGGGATATGTACTGCAGCATTAGTGGTGAATCTGGCTGAAAAAAGCCGTTTATACGACATTTACCTTTGCGCACCCGAAAGTTTGTTTATTACTAACAATTTTAGTAAAATTCAAGCACCAGAACTTACATTTATGACTGTTTAATTTATGTTTCTTGTTTATAATGTATTATGTAATGTTTTAAATTCATCAAGTAGCGTGTTTGTTGTATAGGTAGTTTTCTTCACTATCGCTTGAATAGTACCTACTTCAGTAGCTCCCTCCTATAAAAATACTGTAGCTACCCCCCTGCATTTAGGTGATGTTCAAAATGAAAGTACACATTGAAGACATAGGTAGGAAGAATCAAGGCTTCAATTTGGCAATCCTATTTAAATCACTATAAAGAACTCAGGAGTTCAAAAATTTATTTTCTATAAAACTCGTAAAACTAAAACTTTAACCTGATTTAAAAATGTATATCATATGATAATTTTTCATCAAATTCCAGCAAAATTTATATTTCCATTATTAGCAATGTGCAGAGATTTTAATGAAAAATTTCTTGAGTAATCCACGTTGTCTTGGGCAAAATGCTGACTGGCACCACAATTAAATATATCTATTATTTTATTTTCAACAGCATGACATTTTCTTGTTTCTGTTCTCCTGCTGATTGCACAATGAAAACTTAGTTGTATCTTGTTCTGAGTCGTTTTCTTGCCACTGATTATTTTCTAGTATCTGTAATATAAAGTCATTTGTTAACTTAATAGCTCATTATAGCCTTATTAAAAAAACAATAAATAGTTGGCATGTTAATTTTTTTAATCAGCTGATCTACAGAATCAAGCATAAAATGCTAAACTAGCCCTGGTCTCAGGGAATAAGCATTGATATATAGCCTTCTGTCAGATGAAACTGCTACTACTACTAACAACTAATCACAGCTCCAATCTGTCGAGGCTAACACAACTATGCGTGTTCCTCCTCCATCCCAATCTATTCAAAGCCTCGCAACTTACACCCTCGCACTTTACGCCCCCTTCCCCCAGGAAGCTCCTGTTGCGACACTTCCAATCGTGGACAAATTGCTTTCCATTTAGCCCTAAACGGTTGTCCAAAAAGACAATCTTTAGCAATCTCTCATTCTTAATCTGCAGAACATGCACTAGCCATTTGAAACTTTTTCTCATAGCCGTAGAAAGCAGGATTGAACCACACTTTTCGTACAGCCAACTATTGGAAATGAGGTCAGTGATCCTGGCAATTTCTCTGGAAAAAATCTAGCAAATCTTCCACGGTTTTTTTATAGCGCCATGCTTCCACCATATTTAACCTGTCATCACTGTACCTCCCAATATTCTAATCTTGGTTCGCAGATTTGTCTTTCTATTCTTCCAAACTTTATTTAACTCTGAAAAAGACACCCTGGAATTTCAAATTCTGCTCTGAGTGAGGTATGTTTTTTATGTAAAGACGTAAGGTCAACTGCCCCTCCTATTGTCATTCATATACATTATGCTTCTGAAAACCATGAAATTGGCAAAAAGTAGTTTGATAAAATCTACTGTAATAGGGATGTAACTCTAAAATAGGAAATCTACTACCATATATATATATATATATATATATATATATATATATATATATATATATATATATATATATATATATATATATGTATAATATATATATATATATAGCCAACCATAATTAGTGTATAAATCTATAATTTGCAATATTGTATAATTTGTTAGTTATTGCATCAGTATCAGCTTTTATGGGCTTAAAGGGTTATATTCTGTCGGTGATGATTTTAGCTGCATCTAAAAGCACATATGGTGAACTTATTCTATGATTGGAAAGATACACTTTTTCAAGAAGAAAAAAGCAGATGAAATATTGAATGTTAGCTAGGTTAAAAACTAGGAGGTGTCTTTGTTTTATAGTTGATTGTTGTTTGTGAGCATTAGCAAGGCCTCCTTTTGAGGGTGGTACACCCCTATTCTATTTTCTATAAAACTAATCGAAAGCCCATGTCCCTAATTATATTTTCTGAAAAATTAATTGCTTATTCATTCATACATCAGCTGTAGTAATTCGAAAAGTGTTACTTCACTAGTAGTGTATCTTACAGGGGAGGGAAAAAGTGCGTAATGACTAAGGGATTTTTTGGCTTTTTAATCATGACCAATTTCGTCAACAACAAAGATTTAGCTTGCTTTTTCAAAACAAGTTGTTTTTAATCATAAAATTTTTAGATTTTTGTTCATCTTGTTAAATATTTTTACAGTTAATATTTTTTTGTATGTTTTTGGGTTATAAATCAATTATTATTATTTTTAATGCCTTTTTGGCTGAATTTTTGTAATCCATCAGTAGCTTTATACTATCCTAGGAAAAATAAAGCTGAGCATTTTATCAATCAAAGTCTCACTTGTTCTAGTGAATACATGTCAATTACCAATTGCTGTCTGTTTTAATTTCAATATTATAACTGAGTAACAAATCACTCCATGAAATAAATTGTAAGCCTTACTTTTCTTTAATGATAGCATTTGATTGATTTGTAGATTTATATTCTATCAATGCTGTTGTTTTCAAAATAACACACTGACGTCATGAACACACCAAGAAGTTCTTGGCGCCATGACGCCAAGAACTTCTTGTTCTCTATGGCGTCACGGACTTCTTGTTCTGTCCATGACGCCATGAACGCGCCGGCAAATAGCAAAATACGCCATTCAAAATACCACACTCGCAAATTTTTGAAATTTGTATGCCTGTTAGAAAAATAGGCCTTACGAAGCAGTGAGCGCTCTTGTCATTTCGCTTGACTGTAAGCAAAAAATTTTTTCAAACAAATGTTCTGAAAGAGGTTAACTTCAGTCTCTAAACTTCTTCCTCCTTGTTCTATTGGATCACCAATTGATGTGTATAATAACTATATCTGATGTGTGGCATATATTTCTTTTAAATGAGGCGAGTTTTATTGCGAAAACTTGTTCTTTTTTATTACTTACCCTTTTCACAAGAAATTTTGCAGCACGTTCAATATTAACATTATCTTTGGCTGAAGTCTCAAACCAACCAATAAATCCTTTCTCTTTACAAAAATCGTCAAGTTTGCTAGGACTATTTGCTATACCCTCCTTTGGTTGATCGCACTAGAAAAAAAAAGACACTGAATTTGACAAGAAAAAAGACAATTTCAAAAACATGCTATATACACGGTGATAAGCTTAGTCCAATGTCCCACGATCATTTTAAAAACGGATCACATTTTTCTCGTTATTTTGGACTACTATTCTCACGAAAATGTGACGATGTAACTATTTCCAGAAACTAGACCGAAATCCTGTATAAAAAAAAACATAAATAAAATATAATCTTCATAAATAAAAACACTACATCTAGATATTCTGTATTCCAAAAACAGAAATATTTTCAAATAATTCCCGATAAATTATATACAGGCTGAAATTGTGTACTAATTCACTCAGACTAATACACATATCAAGTCTAAAAAAAGAAACAATTTTAGAATTATAAAATAAACAAGCTGTATCAATGAAGCTTTAAGAAATGAATTCAAATACCAGGTGCTGAAAATCTCCGAAAGTTTTATTCACCTAGATCAAGTTGTTTCTTAATATAAACTAGACCTACGTTGCCTGAGCAACGTGAAGTGTTGTGACAACCTTTGTCCGGCTTCGCCGAATAGTGTTGCGAGAGCAACACTTTGGTTTTGTTTCTTTGCTATCGGTTAAACGCTGAAGTTGTCAGCCTATCATCGAAGCTTTTAAAACGTTATGTTCAAAGGAGTATGGGTAGGCTACACCAACTAGCAAACAGAGGTGTAGGCTACACCTCTTCACTAAAGATGATTGTAGCCTAGCAGACAATTATTACCTACAAGTCCCCTACATGTCTTACCACTGGAACCAACTCGGTCTTATCATCAAATACACTGGAAACAAATAATAGGTACACCAAATAGCAAAATTTGCAAACCCCTCACTGTCGAAGGTGATTATGAGCTAACAGCTGACCTTTCCTTACAAGTCCCCTACATGTCTCACAATTGGTATCGGCTTATTTTTGGTTTCAGTGGGTACCCTACTACTAAAGTTGTCAACCCCTTGAAACTTTCAAACTAGTATATCTCATGAAGGAATTTTTGTATCAAAAAATGGATGAAATATACTTTGATCAGCTGATCAAGAGCTATCGATTGCCGTCGAAAAAAAAAATTCTATCTGTCTTAGTTGAAAAGTTGATTTTTTTTTTGCCGTAGGCCAACTTTCTAACGTCACCACTTAGAAAGGGGCAAAGGATAAGCTCCAATTTCTTTAGCAATGACAGAACTTGAAAGAGGTACATCTGATAACATTTCTCTACCTCAATCCCAAATCCGAAAAAACAAATGATAAACCCAGCCAAAATCACGGCAGCACTTTCGGACCTGTGGGGAAATGCTTCATCCGTTTTCGGACCCGTGGGATAATTAGAAAAATGTTACCTTTTAATTGCCTTTCTTATTTATAGACGTGCCAGCCTTCGTATGTTTCTCATTAAAATTATCCAGAAAAAAGTATCCAAAAAAGATTTAATTTCTTCGTCCGAGTAATTAGATCCAGTACTTTTACAAAACGTTTCAGTTTACTCTATTGCGTAACACTGAAATCACTATTCAAAATATAATCCTTTTTCAACACTGTTCTTAACTGGACGAAGTCTGATTGTCTGAACCAGTATCTGAACTACTGAACCAGTAGGGTATCTGAACCAGTATCCTTGTTAATTTAGTAAATTTTAATAGTGGCACCTTGGTTTTTGCAAACTATAGTTAGTTTTCAAACACACTAGTTCTGGTTTTCTCCACAATGTTTTGTTTTGGTTCCATCTAATTTAAAATATTAAAAAAATAGTTTTTAGATAAAGTAGCTTTTAAGCAGTTTGTTTATCTTGTAAAAATAATCTTTTAGTTTAGTGATTCAATGAGTAACTTGCCGATCAGTTTTCTATTCGTTTTAAGTGGGAAAAAAACATTGATAAAAATGTTTAGCATATTAACTAATGCAGCTAAGTTTTCTTGCTTTTGACATTATGTATAGAAAATGAATTTCTCGTAGTTCGAGCAGAACTTAATTACAATTATAATTAATTAGACAAATTTAATAAGTTAAAATTAATTTCTGAAGTTTAAATAAAATTAATTGAATAATAATTAATAAAAACACAATTAAAATTACCAAACACAATTAAACAGTAGTTAGTTGTTATTAAGAAAGGAAACTTGGCTTCATTTAATTTAAACTTATTGCGGATCGTTTTATGTTTGCTCTATGATGTTTCACGTTCGCTCTACATGTTTTAGATTTTAACTCCGTTTTTTACTTTTATTAAGAAAATGCTTTTCTTTTATGTTTTGAACGTTTAGTAGCTTATTTGATTTAAATGCTCAGTTTTTCTAATTAGATTATTTGCTTTACTAGGTCATCATTTTCGATCAGCTATAGTTTTCTGCAGCAATTTTTCTATTTATTTTTTACTAAAACTATTGCTATGTATTTTGGGAAGAAGGATTTGCAGTTGCACGGATATTAATATTTATTTTCTATGAGATTACAGCCATCGTGAATCTCATTTTGTGGGTACGTGAATCCCATTTATGTTTTGAACGTTCAGTTATTTATTTAATTTAAATGCTCAGTTTTTCTAATTAGATTATTTGCTATATTAGGTAATTATTTTTGATCAGCCATAGTTTTGTGTTGCAATTTTTCTATTTAATTTTAACTAAAAATATCGGCATGGATTTTGGGAAGGAGGATTTGCAGTTGCACGGATTTTAAATTTTTTTTTTTTATATGAGATTATAGCCATCGTGAATCTCATTTTGTGGATAGGTGAATCCCATTTATGTTTTGAACGTTTGGTAATTTATTTAAATTAAATGGTCAGTTTTTCGAATTAGATTATTTGCTATAATCTTATATACTACTAGCTGTTGGGGTGGCGCTTCGCGCCACCCCAACACCTAGTTGGTGGGGGCGCTTCGCGCCCCCCCCAAGCCCCCCCGCGCGCGTAAGTCGTTACGCGCCATAATAGTTACGCGCCATTGTAGTTGTGTCCCTATGTCCCACCTGTGAATATAGATAGATATATATATATATGGTTTTAACTACGTAAAACTTGCGAATATACAACATTCTTTGCTGTCCCATTGTCTTTGCATATAAATAGATTGTCAGGTTTACCGACTCTTGAACATGCAACATATAATGGTCCATGGGAAAACAATCTGTATTCAGATCTATACCTCATGATTCTAATGATTGCCCTTGAGCTTTGTTGATGGTGATTGCTAATCGACCATTCCCTGTCCCGGTGTCCCGGTCGTCATTTACATCCCCCTGTTTCCTCCGGTGTCCCCGTTGTAGTTGTGTCCCTGTGTCCCGGTCGTCATTTATATTCCCTGTGTCCCGGTCGTCATTTGTATCCCGGTGTCCCGGTCTGTATATACATTCGTTTTTTAGTTTTGTTTTTCTCCTTTATTTTTTTCCTTTTTTTTTTCTTTTTTAGCTTATTTAGATTTTTAGATTTTTTAGTTTTTTTATTAGTTTTTAGTTTTTTTTTCTTTTTAGTTTTTTTGTCCCGGTCGTCATTTATATCCCCCTGTTTCCCCCGGTGTCCCCGTTGTAGTTGTGTCCCTGTGTCCCGGTCGTCATTTATATTCCCTCTGTCCCGGTCGTCATTTGTATCCCGGTGTACCGGTCTGTATATACATTCGTTTTTTAGTTTTGTTTTTCTCCTTTATTTTTTTCCTTTTTTTTTCTTTTTTAGTTTATTTAGATTTTTAGATTTTTTAGTTTTTTTATTAGTTTTTAGTTTTTTTTTCTTTTTAGTTTTTTTGTAGTTTTTACCTTCTTTTTAGTTTTGTTAATTTTTTTTTTTACTTATGTCCTGGTCGTCATTTATACTCCCTATGTCCCGGTGCTTTGTTGATTGCTAATCGAACATTCCTTTTGTCCTGGTCGCTTTCTCTTTGAGTGTCGTCATTTATTTTTTTCTTTTTTAGTTCTTTTAGTTTTTACCTTTTTTAGTTTTTTTTAGTTTTTTAGATGAAAATTTTTTTTAGTTTTTTCCTTTTTTTCTTTTTAGTTTTTTATTGGTTTTTACCTTTATGTTAGCTTATTTTTCAGTTTTTTCCTTTTTTTATTAGTTTTTAGTTTTTTTGTAGTTTTTGCCTTTTTTTAGTTTTTTCAGTTTTTTTTTAGTTTTTTATTGGTTTTTACCTTTATTTTAGCTTATTTTTCAGTTTTTTCCTTTTTTTTATTTTTTTTTAGTTTTTAGTTTTTTTAGTTTTTTACCTTTTTTTAGTTTTTTTAGTTTTTTTAGTTTTATAGCTTTTTTATTTTTTTTATTAGTTTTTAGTTTTTTTTGTAGTTTTTGCCTTTTTTTTAGTTTTTTTAGTTTTTTAGCTTTTTTATTAGTTTTTAGTTTTTTTTGTAGTTTTTGCCTTTTTTTAGTTTGACAACTTATTTTTATATATATAGATAGTTTTTTTTTTTTACTTATGTCCTGGTCGTCATTTATACTCCCTGTGTCCCGGTGCTTTGTTGATTGCTAATCGAACATTCCTTTTGTCCTGGTCGCTTTCTCTTTGAGTGTCGTCATTTATTAGTTTTTTCCTTTTTTTCTTTTTAGTTTTTTATTGGTTTTTACCTTTATTTTAGCTTATTTTTCAGTTTTTTCCTTTTTTTTAGTTTTTTTTTATTTTTTATTTTTTTTAGTTTTTTACCTTTTTTTAGTTTTTTTAGTTTTTTTAGTTTTTTAGCTTTTTTACTTTTTTTATTAGTTTTTAGTTTTTTTTTGTAGTTTTTGCCTTTTTTTAGTTTTTTCAGTTTTTTTTTTAGTTTTTTATTGGTTTTTACCTTTATAGTTTTTTTAGTTTTTTAGCTTTTTTATTTTTTTTATTAGTTTTTAGTTTTTTTTGTAGTTTTTGCCTTTTTTTAGTTTTTTCAGTTTTGACGTCACCTAATCCAGTTTTTTCAGGTGACGTCACCTGACACATCCATCCACAGACAACTTATTTTTATATATATAGATAGATAGAAGATAGATAGATAGATAGATATGGCAAATAGTTATAGTATATACTATATAGTATAGTATATACTATAGTATATATAGTATACTACAGTACATATAGTATGCATAGTATATATAGCATAATAATTATAGTATAATAATTTTATACTATATAGTAAATATTTAGATTATTTCCTATAAGGACTAAAGCCAAAAGTCTCAAGAAAAACTAATACGTTTTCGGCGAGTACAAATAAACCCAAAGCTGCAGACAATTAAGCAAACATTTGGATCTAAAACAAAGCCAACAGCTGCAGACAATAAAGCCAACAGTTGCAAGTAAAACTAATAAGTTTTCGGTGGGTAAAACTAAACCCAAAGCTGCAGACAATAAAGCCAACAGTTGCAAGTAAAACTAATAAGTTTTCGGTGGGTACAACTAAACCCAAAGCTGCAGACAATTAAACCAACAGTTGGATTTAAAACAAAGCCAACAGCTGCAGACAAAAACGCCAACAGTTGCAAGTAAAACTAATAAGTTTTCGGTGGGTACAACTAAACCCAAAGCTGCAGACAATTAACCAAACAGTTGGATATAAAACAAAGCCAACAGCTGCAGACAATAAAGCCAACAGTTGCAAGTAAAACTAATAAGTTTTCGGTGGGTACAACTAAACCCAAAGCTGCAGACAATCTGTTACAACCACTTGTTACACCATGTGGTTACACCACATTTACTAGCACTCGCACCAGCACTAATTTGTATTAAAAGGCTTGCACCAACGCTAATTTCTTTCCAATAGTTCTCTATTAATACTACGTCTTCTTAGCTTTTGTCCGATTTTTGTTAGAGATAGAAACATTGTTGTTCCAAGCTTCTATTTTTTCTAGTTTCAAAAAATTATGCCTTAATGTCGACAATCAAGAATTTTATGCTTTAAAGTCGAACAATGTTAACCTTGAGAAATTACGACGGCGTGCATAAATGGCGGTGTAATTGTGTGCTTTTTTTTGTTTTGCGTAATTTTGATTTGGTTGACAAGCTCGATTATAATGGGGCCTATAACAGTTGCAAGTAAAACTAATAAGTTTTCGGTGGGTACAACTAAACCCAAAGCTGCAGACAATTAACCAAACAGTTGGATATAAAACAAAGCCAACAGCTGCAGACAATAAAGCCAACAGTTGCAAGTAAAACTAATAAGTTTTCGGTGGCTACAACTAAACCCAAAGCTGCAGACAATTAAGCCAACAGTTAGATTTAAAACAAAGCCAACAGTTACAGACAATTAAGCCAACAGTTGCAAGTAAAACTAATAAGTTTGATTAAAACTAATAAGTTGCAAGTAAAACTACTGAATGATTAATTTTTTATACTAATTTCGATTTGGTTAATGGGCAACAATATAAGGATTGCTAATATGTTCCCCTAAGTAGTAGTAGTAGTAGTAGTAGTAACAGTAGTAGTAGTATCTCCTAACCTATCTCCTCTATTACTTTTTTTTTGAAATCGTGAAAATTACCCTCTATTTTTTTGATGGTCTGATTTTCCATCACATAGAGGGTATAATCTTCTATTAGATGATTATTGTGGGTGACCATCACAACCCCACCTTTATAATCCATAAACGCGTCTTTTAACGCGTTTATGGATTCAATATCCAAATTATTTGTGGGCTCATCAAGGATGAGCAAGTCCGGTGCAGTAAGAAATAATTCAGTTAGGACAACCCTAGCTTTCTGACCACCGGATAGGTCCCTAATCTTAATATAGTGAGCGTGCGGGGACAGACCCATTGTGCCCAAGGCCTTTCTTGCATTTTGAGGCTTACCATCTAGTAATGCCCCAAAGCGCCGCAGCAGATATCCTGTGGGAGACTCATCAGCAGGGAGGTGCTCTTCTGAATGCTGGCTAAATTTTCCAATCTTTAGACGAGAGTAACGTGTTACTTTTCCCTTCTGAGGAGTTTCCTCTCCGGTAAGGATTTTTAAAAATGTGGATTTCCCCACACCATTTAGTCCCATGATTGCCACACGGGACTTCATGCCAAGAGAAAGGTCTATTTCCTCAAATAGAGGCCTTTCCGGCACCCATCCAAATGTAACTTGATCTATTTCAAGAACGGGAGATCGCAGGTCGGATGTAGCTGGAAAGGAAAACGAAACTGCATAATTTTTTTTTATTTTTTGAAGCAATTCGGGAGCCTTAGCGTCCTCTTCAGTAGGTCTCAACTTGTTTTTTTCTTGCTTCCTTGTACGTAGGCCTACTTCTTTTTGTCTCAATTCTGCTTGCTTTTTTGACTTTCCTTGGGCTTTCATTTCTTTTAATTTCTTCTGTTGCTTTTCATACTCCTTTTCAAGTTTTTTTCTTTGTTGCTGAGCCATGTTTTTATATTGGGAATAATTTCCCTTGTAATATTTTAGGTGTTTTTGGTCTGCACATAAATGAATTATGTCTGTGCAGACGTTGTCTAGGATGGATTGATCGTGCGACACGACTAGTAGTGTCTTTTTCCATGCTTGAAGGAAGTTATCAAGCCAAAAATATGCCTTAAAATCTAGCTGGTTTGTTGGTTCATCGAGCAACAAAAGAGTTGGCTCCAAATATAAGGCTCTCGCGAGCGAAATCCTCATCCGCCAGCCACCAGACAAGTCTTTTGAAGCTTTGTTCTGCATCTCAGAATCAAATCCGAGACCAGAAAGAATTCGACGAGCTTTAGATTCTGCTGAGTCAGCTCCAATTGCTTGCCATTGTGAGTCTATTTCAATAATTTTGTTCTGAATTTTTTCAATATTTTCCCCATATTTTTCTTGATACGTTTCAAGTTTTTTTCTTTTGTCTATTATTTTACACCGTTCAGTGTCGGCATTCAGAATAATTTGAACTGGTGTTTTTTCATCAGCTACAACTTCCTGTTCACAAAGTAATACGTCAATATGAGGTGGAATTTGAAGTTTTTTCTCAGCAATATGACGAAGCAATGTTGTCTTACCAGCTCCATTTCGGCCGACAAGGCCGTACCTTCTGCCCATTGTTATTAATAATGAAGTGTTTGACAAAATCTCAAGGCTACCTGCTTTCAGTGAGAAACTGTCAATCTTTATATCATTGCCTCCGCTTTTAGCAAATTGTTGTACCGGAGACAGAGAAAAGGCCTCCTCACATGCACTAGCGCCGGAACCTTCCATTTTAGATGCTGCACTTTTCTTAGCTGCCTGCTCTTTTTTAAATTTCTTTTTATCATGGCGTGAGAGCTTTGGTAGGTCAGTGTTAAATTTTTTAGGCTCACCTTTTTGAAAATCTTCACCGAATCCTTCCTTGTCAAAATCTTCGGCAAGTGGTGCCTTTTCCACTTGTTTCTCTTTTTTTGAAGTTTCGGATTTTGCAGCTTTGCGTGCTTTGGCGTCTTTTTTATCTATTCCCGGTTTTATTTTTCTTTGGGTATCATCTTTAAACGCAGTCCTCTCTTGTCTCTTCATACTTTTAACCGCTACGGTTACAGGCTCAGCAACTTTCTCCAGAATTTTTTGATCCCTTTCCAGTAGCTTAGACTGTGAGAGCTTTGGTAGGTTGTCGTTAAATTTTTTTGGATCACCTTTTTGAAAATCTTCAACGAATCCTTCCTCATTAAATTTTTTTTGCGACTCCACAGGCTTTGCAGCAACTTTGTTTGCCTCCTGTCTCTTCATACTATTGGCAGCTAGGGTTTCAACAACAGGTTCAGAAACCTCCAACATTTTTCTAATATTTTTTGTAACACCAACAACACAAATGGCTGCGACACTCACAACTGCAGTTCCAATAAATATTTTTTTTACACTATTCATTTTGAATATCAACTGGTTGATGCATCCGGAATCACAAGTATATATAGTGAAAATGACGTCATGGTTTTTCCCCATCTGTGATGTCATAAAAAATAATTTTTCTGGATATACTCTACTATGATATTCAGAAACAAGATGACGTCACTTTGAGGGTACTGCCATGATGTATGCAGAAGAATAATGTAGATTAAAGATCTCAACCGTTCTCTAATGAGCCTTTTTCAAAGAAACTGACATTTAAAAAGATTTTATTTGTTCCTAAAAGTTGGTGCTTTAAACAGTGAGCTGTCTAGGTTTTTGATTAAATTCTTTACATTTTTATACCTAAATAAAATCTGGTTTGTTGAATTATCAATATTTTTTATTGCGTTGTTTGTAATGTCTTCAATTTCCTGGTACTATTTTGTGTTCTTTATTATTTTTTTTTCTGGAGTACCTTATAGCCAGGGCTGTTAAGGCACTTTCCAAAAAATGCTCAGAAATCTACGAGACAAAAACCGGTGTGCACTTTTTTTGACTGCCGTGTGGCAACACTAATCCATCAAATAGGAATTTTTTTTTTCAATATACTCATAATGCAAATTAACTTTTTGTTTTTAAATATCCCTATTTCTTATATGCCTTTGATTGTTTTTCCTCCTTTTTTTATAGTTAAAGACTCTAATAAATTCATAAGTATTATTCCATATTCAAAAACAAACAAATAAATCAAACACAATTTTGCGCTGGAGAAAACCTAGGAGGGTTTTGTTCACGCGAAAGCCCACGTAACTACTTACCTATTAATTCAGCTGTTTATTTAAACATCAGCCATTTAATTACAACTATTATAAATAAACTATAGCCTATACACAAGAAAAAAGTATATAAATCAGTAACTGAATTAAAAATAATATATAAACAAAAATATAAAAGAAAAATAATAATAACAAATTCAATCTCCAATACTCCCTCCTCCCCTGCCCGTCCTTGCCTTTCAACCCAACCTTTTCCCCTGCCCATCCTACCCTTATCTCTCCAGCTCCTATTCCTCTCCAACCCACCCTAACAGCCATAATAAAATTGAACGATTTGCCCCCAAAACTAATCCTTTAAATTCTTTTTAAACTGAGGTACGTGTTCCACCGCCCTTCTGCTCAATGGTAGCTGATTCCATACAGATGGACCAAGATGTTTCATTGAAAATGAATACGTGTTACCACAACTCAAATCAACAACTATATTATCACTTTGCCTAGTTCCATAATTATGCAGGTCACTATTAATTTGATAAAACTCTTAAAAACATCAGGGGTTAAACCATTCATACACTGAAACATAAGTAATATTCTATTATGTGACATATTTTTCATTATGTGGTAGTTCTTTGTTTTCACTAATTGCTTTTAAAATACTGAAAACATAATTTGGTTAGTTTTCTTAAGCTAGCATCATAATAAAGTAATTCTATTTAGTAATTTTTAGTAATTCTTTTAGTAATCTCTCTCAGATTCTTCAATTTTATCTCTGTGGGTTGTCTTATAAAACCTTAGAGATCTCTTAAATTTTTCTACGACTACTACTACTACTACTAGTAATACTTTCCCCAAATAACTCCTTTGCCCAAATAAATACTACTACTACTGCTGCTCCTACAAGTGTTGCTACTACTTCTACTGCTACTACCCAAATAACTTATTTGCCCAAATAAATGCTGCTACTGCTACTATTACTACTACTACTTTCTCCAAATAACTTCTTTGTCCAAATAAATACTACAGCTACTACCACTACTACTACTACTACTACTTTCCAGTGCTTTTCCAGTGGAACTGGAAGTGTCTGACTAAAGCTCCACATAGCTAACCTTGCGTTTTTCCAAGGTTTTACTCTCTATTACTAATTTCTCTCATACTCTTCAATTTTATCTCTATAGATTGTTTTATAAAACCTTGAAGATATCCTATAGTTTTCTACTACTTCTACTCATGCTAATACTACTACTGATTATGTCATGGGAACATCTTTTTCACTTCCCCTTCTCCCCCAACTCAAAAATTTCTATAATTCTTGTTTAGATACTTTTATATGTTTCTAAAGTGCTGAGAGAAAGACCGGCAAAAACATCAGAATCGACTTTAGAGGACAGATTATGTCATGGGATGATGTTTTTGAATTCCCCTTTCTCCCCCGACTCAAAATTTCAAAAATTCTACTTACGATACTTTTTAAATTTTCTAAAGCACTGAGAGATAGACCAGTGAAAACATCAGAATCGACTTTAGAGGATAGATAATGTCATGGATAGATGTTTTTGGCTTCCCCCTTTTCCTTCAACTCAAAAATTTCTAAAATTCTAGTTTAGATACTTTCTAATTTTTTCTAAAGCGCTGAGAGATAGGCCAATAAAAACATCAGAGTTGACTTTAGAGGTCAAATTATATCATAGGAAGATGTTTTAATTCTCCCCCTCTTCTCCCAACTCAAAATTTTTAAAAATTCTAGTTTAGATACTTTTTAAATATCTCTAAAATATTTTTGAACAATATTACTAAAAGCACTGAGGGTTAGACCATTAAATACATCAGAATCGACTTCAGAGGACAAATTATGTCATATGGGAAGATTTTTTTGAATTACTCCTCCTCCCCCAGCTCAATTTTTTTAGAATTCTAGTTTGGATACCTTTTTAAATATTTCAATGGTGCTGAGAGATAGACCAGTAAAAACATTAGAATCGACTTTTGAGGATAGATTATGTCATGGGACGATGTTTTTGACTTCCCTCTTCTCCACCAAATGAAAATTTTTAAAAATTCAAGTTTTGATTCTTTTAAATTTTTCTAAAGTGCTTCGAGATACGCCATTACAAGCATCAGAATTAACTTTAGATAAAAATTATGTCACGACAAGAAGTTTTTGAATTCCCCCTCCTACCCCAACTCAAAAATTTCCAAAATTCTAGTTTAGATACTTTTTACTTATTTCTAAAGCGCTGAAAGATAGACCAGTAAAAACATCAGAATCGATTTTACAGGATAGATTATGTCACGGAAAGATGTTTTGACTTCCCCCTTTTCCCCCAACTCAAAAATTTATAAAATCTGGTTTAAATACTTTCAATTTTTCAAAACCGCTGAGAGATAGACCAGTAAAAACATCAGAGTCGACTTTAGAGGATAAATTATGTCATGGGAATATTTTTTAATTCCCCCTCTTCCCCAAACTCAAAAATTTCTAAAATTCCAGTTTAAATGTTTCTAAAATATTTAAAAAACATTTCTAAAATCGCTCAGAAGACCAGTAAAAAAATAGAATCGACTTTAGAGGATAGATTATAGCATGGATAGATTTTTTTGGCTTCCCCCTTATCCCTCAACTAAAAAATTTCTAAAATTCTTGTATTCTAGTTGTCTACGTCCTCATGTAGGTCTTACTGGAAAACCCTATGCTGGACTCTTGTCAAGGCACTTAAACCAACCTTGAGACTACATAGTTACAGTTTGACCATCAGTTTGCTGAATTATTTCTAGCTTTCTGACTGAAGAAACTCCTTCATAAGCTGGCTGATTTCCTCAGCTACCACACCTGGAGTGGATAGTTTTTTTCTAAGCTCATCACTAGTTTTTTTTTTTCGAAAAACCTTGCAGAGCTGCTAACATTGACAACCCAAGTCTGTGACCTCAAAATTGGTAATAAAATATTACACACATTCAAATTATTGAAATAGTTAGTTTTAATTTTGTTCTATGCTTGCTTGCCAAATCGTTCAGTGGCCACCTTCTTATGCTCAATAACTGTGTTATATGTTATACAAGGTAATCCAGTTCACCTATTTTCTGTAGAAAATCCCTTGAAACTTCAATGTTCCCTTTATGGCCTATGTCTAGTTGATGAAACTTGGGGTTAAACTCATCTTTTTTTTTTAGCTGATTAATGGGACCTTGTCCTGTGCTATCATCTCGTGATGTAAGGAAGACATCACCACCAAACTTCTGACAAAGTTCTTTTACAACGGCAAAGCCAATTTCTTTATTTGATATTTCCTTCATTCCTTTACTTGAGTCCCTTTCTTTTTGTATTTTTAATTTATTTAAAATCACTACTATTTTTGACTACGTAAAAAGGGTACTACATACCCTTTTGAAACCCTTTCCAGTTTGTTGAGGTTTTAACTGTTTACCAACAGGTTTCGTTCATGATCTGAGAATTTTCAAAAGGCCTTGCTTGAAAGTTGTGTCGAGTCCCAATGCTGCTGCACCAAGGCAGAAAAAGCTTGTTACAGCTGGTAATTTTTTTTTGGGCAAGAGTTGTGCAGAACTAAATAATTAGACATTATAACGCCCCGTGTGATACTCCAATCCATGTCCCAATTCTCTTGGACTAAGAGCAAAAACACACAGTCGACACTGGGGCACACAAACGCTATCCTTCTATTACTTATTTTTATGCGTAGGAAATGATAGTCCCTTTGTTGCTGCTATAAGATCGCAGAATTCCGTTCTTAGTGTCAACTGACAGGGTTCCTGAAGTTTTTACGATAACATATCGGGGATGTTTTTTATTATAGTTAATTTTGAGAACTCTTTCAACAACAACAAAAAAATCAAAGAAAAGTAAGGAGCTTAATGAAGCCAAAAACTAGACCTACGTTGCCTGAGCAACGTGAAGTGTTGCGGCAACCTTTGTCCGGCTTTGCCGAATAAAGTGTTGCGAGAGCAACACTTTCGTTTTGTTTCTTTGCTATCGGTTAAATGCTGAAGTTGTCAGCCTATCGAAACTTTTAAAACGTTATGTTCAAAGAAGAAAGCGATCAGTAATCACACGATCAAAGACTATTCCTCAGCGTTGAGAAAACAACAATAACAAAATAATATCGAAAGAAGGGACTAAATTGACTTTGCAGCCAGTTGAACTTTATCCTTTTCAATCGTAGACATCGTGACGGATCAAGACTTGGAACAATATTTTATATAATCTAGTTGGTATTATAAAGCTATCCGTAACCTTTCAGGATCAAAATACCATAGATGACACTATTGATATTTACGAAACTGCCTCGTTGTTTTACGTTATCCTTTGTACCCGTTGCGTAAACGCTTAATTCTAGGTTACAGTGAGTATGGGTAGGCTACACCAACTAGAAAAAGTTTCTAACCCCTCTTCACTAAAGATGATTGTAGCCTAACAGTCGATTATTACTTACAAGTCCCCTACATGTCTTACAACTGGAATCAACTCGGTCTTACCATCAAATATACAGGAAACAAATAATAGGTACACCAAATAGCAAAATTTGTAAACCCCTCACTGCCGAAGATGATTATGAGCTAACAGCCGACCTTTCCTTACAAGTCCCCTGCATGTCTCACAATTGGTATTGGGTTTTAGTGTGTACCCTACTACTGAAGTTGTCAACCTCTTGAAACTTTCAAACTAGTATATCTCATGAAGGAATTTTTGTACCAAAAAATGTATGACATATACTTTGATCAGCTCATCAAGAGCTATCGATTGCCGTCAAAATTCTATCTGTCTTAGTTCAAAAGTCGATTTTTTTTTGCCGTAGGCCAACTTTCTAACGTCACCACATCGAAAGGAGCAAAGCTCCAATTTCTCTAGCAATGACAGAACTTTTAAAGTTTAAGAGGTACATCTGATAACATTTCTCTACCTCAACCCCAAGTCTGAAAAAACAAATGATAAACCCAGCCAAAATCACGGCAGCACTTTCGGACCCGTGGGAAAATGCCACTTTTTTGCTTCTGTACATTTTTCTATTTATCACTCAAAGAAGATATATTGGCTGTGGGGCCGTGAAACTGCCGCATATATTTAACACTTATACATTTTAGTCCATCTTCAATTTGAAAGTGGTGCCTGCCTGCTTGCCTGATAGAACGGAGCTTTCCACTCGAAAGCAGAAACATGGTTTGATAAAACGAAAGCTTGGCTGCACAACTTCAGATACTCCTCTCTGACATAGGCTACATAACTCCACTTCACTCCCAACACCACATCCTTTTTGGCCCCAGGCAAGAGTTCTGCTTAGCTTTCCAAATGTAATGCCATATTCATCAATTCGGCTTGAGGTCCACACTTTCCATAAAAACCGCACAGGTTAGACCATTACCAGTTTCCAGGAATAAGCCGACATAGGTGGCATAGGAAAAAAAAAGACAAAAAAAAAAAACGGGACAAAACCAAAGTGCTGCTCTCGCAACACAATTGACATAAATGTATTCATAATGCTATTGAAAACAACACCGAATGGGGGGGGGGGGGATTAAGTGTTATATTTACTTCTTTTTTCCATCTGACTTATGTTCTATAAGCAAAATTAATCAGTAATTACCTACCTATCTTCTATCCCTAATAAGTGATTACCTGCTAAAATTTTGCGTTAACTTATCCACACTGACATGATTGGTTCATTGACATGAGGATATTGGTTCGAGCTTTAGTGTTGTGTTCCAGTTTCTGAGAATAATTATTCCGATGCTATTTTGTTTGCCAGGCTGATTTAGAATAAATAAATCTAAAACTTTAAAATTCTGTTGTTGAAAACATCTGAAAAAGCTAAGTTTTCATTTCAAATTTTTCTAGAGGGAAGGGCTTGGATATATCTTGTCTCATGCAGCCAATGAGGCATTTTCATGGGCTCCAATGGCTATTAAAATTTCTGCTTAAAAAACTTCAAGCTCAAAAATAAAGAAGGGCTGAAATGGATCGTTTAAATTTTGAAATACAATAAAAGTCAGTTACATGACAGCGGGCTATTCACAAACGTCTTCTGGGGATAGAAAGAAGCGTGTATGGTTGGTTGGAAACTTTCGATTGGAGGTAAAAAAAGATTGCTGTTGATCTTCATGAATTTTTTTTTACCTGTAAATGTTATCAATACCTAAAGATATCCTTGAAGACCCCCCCCCCTCCATAAAAAAAAGTTTTCACGTGGAAAATTGGTTGCTTAACCAGTTGGTTAAGCTTTTTTTTCATATTGCAGTATGACAGATATTGCAATATCAATATGCTGATATATAATAAACTTGCCTTATTAGCTAAAAGTACACATGGTATAGGACTGCCATCTGGTAGTTGAACTTTCGAGTCCAAATCCTGTTTCCATTTCATAACAGCCTCAAAAGTTGCTGCTCTTGTCACGTCAAATACTATAAAGGCTCCAACTGCTTCTTTGTAGTAGACTCGGGTCATGTTATTAAATCTCTCTTGACCTAAATAACAGCAAGTGTAAATAAGAGTCATTTACTGGGGTCTAGCAGCACCAATAAATAATAAGAAAATAAACCATCAGACTGGCTTCACTGTGTAACTCAAAAGCTGCTTTACTGTGATTAACTGAAAAAAAAACAAGTTTTCTGAAATGAAAGTAAAAAAGCCACATGAAAACTTAAAACAAACAGAAGTTATCCATCTGAGACGGCCTCCCCCCCTCCCTCCTGAATCCCCTGCTCTTTACGCTAAAGTTTGACTTTTTGTCCCAATTCTTAAAGAACGACTGCTTAAACACAAGATATCTAGTTGATATCAAATAAGAAGTATTTTTAAACCACTATAAAACTAGTGTAAGTGTTCAGAGCTCAGGAAGGGGCAACCCGTCTCATATACGGAATGATTTCTATTATAAAAACCTCCTTGTTGGACAATATTTGTTTCCATCTAATTTTTTGTTCATTTTAGTGGACATATATTATTTTTTGTTTATTAGTTAGAAAATCTGTAAACCCTTTTCCAGGTTTTCTTCTTAGGAATTGAGATTTTGGATTGCTATTGAAAATTCTAACATATTTTAACCTCTTGTGAACAACAGCACAAGAAACTTTCACAATAGCTTTAATACAGAATTTTGATTGTATGGGGAGAAGGAATGCTACTCCCACGGATTAGAAATCCACATAATTTTCGGTCTTCTATGAAGCTGAAGCCATCCTGACTCCCCATCCTGCAGATCCTTGAATTTACTCATGTATTATCAACAGTTTTTTATTTGTGCATTACATTTTGTGGTCACTATATATTTGTTCAAATAGATGCATGTTAAGGCTGTTTATTAAAAATATTATGGTTTGTTATCTTAAAAAAAAAAATCATAAAAAAAAGCCATCAAGAATCAAATCAATCAGATTGGTTTATCAATTTTTGTTGTTGTCTTAATTGGGGTTTTCTTTGCCCTAAAATTTGGATTGAGGTGTCTAAATGAGCTCAAATTTGAAAGTAATTCAGCAAATAAAAATACAGTAAAAAAAAAACGATTTTTGACATTATGATTCAAGTTTAATATTATTTGTATAAAAAATGAGTCAAGAATGATCCTCCCTAGAAAAAGTGCACCTCTTCAAATATTTCTCAGGAAAGGTGAGGAGAGGGAGGAGGTGTGAAATATAAAACTAAATTTGAGGGTCATCGTTTTCTTGGTTTCCAAGGGAATTGCACAAGTCAACATTTTTATAGATATGTCCCCCGTGGACGCAGGCAGAGGGAGTATAGGGTCAATTCTCGTTTTCTCTAGAATACAAGAAATCACTTAAAGATGTTCACAAGGAAGAAAAATGACAAATATTCCCATTTAAAGCTTAGTAAAAACAAGGTTCCTGGTAGTTCTTGTCCCCTGGGAAATTCTCAGACAGCACTCATGACGACAATACTTATCTGAAGGCTCACTGAATGTTAATAATTTTGGGCAAGAAAATCAACTTTTTGAGTCTTTATGACCCTCCCCCCTCCAAACAAACACACATACAAAGATAAACTTCCCTTCTCAATAAAAGCTTATGCACAACTATACCACTGTACATAGTTTCATGAAGCCTAGTATTTTATCAACCCAAGCGATTGTGCTACAGTGCTACCCATAATAAAATAGTGCCAATATAGCACATTCTTGCTACATGCGGCAACCTGGCCACCACGCAGCGCTAGATTCTATGAAACTGAGAAGTTCAATATATAGTTTTTTAATAATTCTAGATTTATTGGCTATCCCAGAACTTCCGTCTATCTAGTTGTCATACCTTTTTGAAACAATGAAGTATTAGTGACACATTCTATCACTTGTTTTTTGAGAGTACGGTGTATGGGTAGTCTGTATCCTGATTTTGTTTTTGGTCCATTTGTGTTTTCTATTTCGCCAGTGTCGAGGACGCCTTGTTGTCTGTACAGGCGAAATATTTGTGATATATTGTGTCAATAGGCTTAGGTGTTTATTTAAGGCTAATCTTAAAAGTTGACCAACTGGAAGGCTCCGATCAATTGCGATATGCTTCTTTAGTTGCAATGCCTCTCGTTTTTTGTTATTAATCTTTTAGTGTTCATTTTGCTATACTATTTGAGGACACAATAAATTTGGCGCTTCAAAACCGTTAATAAGCTGATTCATTGAACCAGTTTGGAGCACATAATAAAATAATTGGAAATGTTAAAAAGGAAAATTATAAAAGTTTAAATTAAAACTAAGATTAAATTAAAATGAATTTACAAAAATTTAAATCTACTAATAAAATTTGAGTTAAATTTGAACAAGCAAATTTATCGTAAAAATATATTTAACGAAAATTAAAGTTAATAAGATTTTTTTTAAGCTTTAACTAAGCTTATCACTTCCATCAGAATTTTTTTTAAGTAAGGAGCAACATTAAAACAGAACGAAAATAATTTATTCTGTAGGCCAATATGAAGAGGTTGCACCCTCACCAATACCCTCTTCTTTACGGTAAAGTTTGACTGTGTGTCCAAATTTTTAAAGAACCACTCCTGAAATACAAGGGCCGTTCAATTAGAATAGGATGTTTTTATAGCGCTAAAAACTTTACCGGGAAGAGCAAAGTATTGAGGGATGGACAACCCCTTCATTTTTTTTTTTTTTTTAGTATCTGACCGTTTTTCAGATAATGCCGAGAAATTAAATGCTACGCAAAATGGTGTGCGCGATTTTTGAAGGTGGACAAAAGAATCAACATGAAAAGCCGATTCTTTAAATGTATATCTTTTTCTATCAAAACTTCTTTTAAAGAGTTTCTATTATTAATAGCACGAGTCGCTCCTTAATTTAAAGTTTGTTATCATGAACTGCTGCCTGGCAGCCATTACTTTGCGTAATTTAAAGTCTTGAATCTTCAGGATTTTGAGTTCAAACTATTAATCTGTAATGATCTTTGCAAATACCACAGAGAAATAATATATTAAACTAAGCTGTTTATTTTTTTTTTCAATCTAAACAACTGAGCTTCAAAAAGAATTTTCGATATCCTTTGCTTTCTTAGTTTCATACGTCATGTATAGCCAGTGTGGTCTTAGAACGTATTGATGATAAATTTTGCCGTTTTATCTTACAAGACAATTTTGACGGGGAAACTGGAAGACACAATAAATGTTTTCTTGACTGAAACAATTTTTTTCTTGATGTAACAATCGTCAGTTGCAAAACCCTTAATCAAAAACCACACTATTAAAAACATAATGAGGTGAATGCAGAGTACTTAGTACATCTTAGAACGCTTATGTGTGATCACTTTATAGAGTTTTAAAAATGGAAACTACTACTTTTGAAGAATTCACAAAGAAAATGCTGAACGAGAAATTCTATCAACAAGCATTCAAAGCTTTTTGTGGTCGAAATTCACAATTTTTTGTGGTCACAAATTCACACTTTTTGTGGTAATCACAAATTCAGAGGTCGAAGAATTTTGAAGAGAAAAACGGTTCATCTTTAGGATTAAAGGTGAAGTTTTTGCCTAGATTGTGAATAGTTTTTTAACCGGAGCTGGTTTTGTTAAAAAGAATATAGCAGAAGTTCCTGAAGTTAAAAGCCTGAAATGATGAAAATATGCATGCAAGAGCAGCAGTTGAAGCATCAACACGTAATTTGACTGATTTTTGCAACGATCTGGGCAACCGAGTGTGGGTTAGACAACCGAATAAAAAAAAAAAACAAGTGTATTTGAAAGACTTGGATAAGTTATCAATGGCAACAGAGACTCCGAAGGTTCTGAAATGTTGACAGGCAGCCAAATGACTAAACCAAAGAAAAAAAAATGACCATAAGAGATAGACTCAGGGATATTGTCGAAGTGGAAGGAAAGCAATGCTACCAGCAGAAGATGCTCAGAACATACAAATTGGTGAACAATGTCGATATGGTTCGAAGTGCTATAGCGCAAAATGGAGAACCCTTTGGAGAAATAATTTTTTGGACAGATGGATGCAAAATTACTTGTTTTTAATATTTTTTGGATCAGTGTTCTATAATAAAATTTGATGTTATTAGCCTTTGAATTACTTTAACAGACTTTCGAATCAGGAAGGAGTAAAGAGTCAGGAATATTCTTATTTCATAGTAAAAAAAAATCTGGTACTTGTGTATTATTCAGATCACACTCAATAAGTGAAGTTAGGTTCTTTCGTGGAACGAACTACGATGCAGGTACATTTTAATTAGGTAAACCTAACCTAAATGTTCCTTCTCGTAAGAGTATAAAGTCAGTTTGTATCCATTGACGCACTGTTTTGTTGTGGACAGCAACCCCTCCTCCTGGAAAAATATAATTGCCTCTTTTTGAGTCTTCGGCAAATCCCAAAACTTCATTTCAAAATACATGTTCAGACACTATCTTCTATCACTATGTGTAGTGAACTAAATTGAGTTTTGTCTTTGTGGCTATGAAACCGGATTTTCTCATAAAATGTACCTGCATCGTAGTTTGTTTAAAGAACCTAACTTCACTTGAGACATTAACGCTTAGCATATAACCCCGACTGGGATAGGCTAGGCATAAAAGATTGGAGCTATTCTGCTGTTGTGAGACAGTTGGGGGTCTTTGCTCCATCATAACGTCCCTAACGTCCCTATCCTTCACAAAGAAATCCTGCTTGTGTGGCCCCACGGCATCAGGTTGGACTTTTCACGAGCTATACTAACCAAAATCATGACTGCTAACAGCGTTCCAGGGTAAACTTTAGGATTGGTGCCCCTTGAGGAAATTATAGCCTAGTAAACAACACAGCATTTGCACTGGATTCTGATTAACGCAATAATTTTTCTGAGTCTGATCTGACTAGACGGGCTTTTCTAAAGTGAGAAAATTTTTCCTAGCTAAGTTATCTATTATGGGTTGCCTTTCATAGTAGGTCTATTACATGACCATTTAACTTCCAAGTGACCATTATAGTGCCGTATTTCAAAATAACTGAGCTGAGAAGAATAATGTTTACTCTCTGTCTGAAGTTAAAACACTTTTCAAAATACTATTTAACAACAACAAAATAAAATAGTATTTTACTATGCTCATCACATCTATTCAAAATCATTAGTGTTAAAAAAATTTCATTTTTGCTTCAACTTTTATAACCCAGTAAAAATCTGAATCAGACAGTCAATAAAGTTAGATCTAGATAACACTAAAAAAAGGGGGGGGAGTTCGCAACTGAAAATAAATGCACATAAATTATTCTGTATATGAGGGGTTCTACCCTCCTCAATACCCTGCTTTTCATGCTAGTTGTATAATGCTTAATTGAAAGTATTTACGAGTTTAGAAAATGTTTTACATTATTTTTTACATCAAGCTTAACTTTTGCAAACAAATTCTTCAAGAAAAATTAATCATTCAGTGTATTTACGTTTTGAAATAAAACATAATTTTCCAAAATACATCACTATCTCCACAGAAAGAGAGAAACCTTCACCCCTTAGCATCCATGCTGCATGCTTCTTCCTATATTAATCCAGATATGTTTTCTTCTAAATTATTGGGGGTCAGAGGTTAAATCCTTAAGCATCTGGATTTCCCTTCAAATGGATTAACAGCCTACTAGTGAGCAGCTATGTAATACTCTATAACCATAAGTTTCGTGAGACACGTTTTTGGGCCCCACATTTCCTCCGTCTAAATAAAGAATAGGAGGTCCCTTGCCTCTCATTCCCCGACATGTGGATGAAATGTGGGACCCAAAAACGTATTCTCAATCTACTTTATATTTTGCCTCTCAAGATTCATTAGTTTCTTTTTATCAGGTGGGCTCTTAAACAGAGAACAAATTTGAAACTAATCTTGATTCCATTGGTTTGTGATGCTCAAAGATGGATCCAAGTTCTGATTTTTGTCACCTTATAAATTTTAATTTATAAGGCATGTAGAAATTTACTGTCCATGAGATTCAGCACCTGGAATGTGGATGCTTCGGTTGCAGCATCGAACCGATAGCTGTGGATAGCCTGGATGCAGCTTCTACTGTTTTTGAAGTATTTACAAAGAAAATGCGGAACGAGAAACTCCAGCAGCGAGCTTTCGAAGCTTTTTGTCGCAATCCCAAATTCAGAAGTCAAAGAGAAGAAGAAGAGAAAAATTTCGGTTAAGCTTCAGGATTAAAAGTGGAGTTTTAGCCGATATTGTGAATACTTTGTTTACTGGAGATGAAGGTTTTGAATTGTTGACAGGCAGCCAAATAGCTAAACCAATTTAAAAAAGGGAGCATAAGAGATAGACTCGAACATGCTGTCAAAGTGGAAGGAAAGCAATGCTACCAGCTGAAAATGCTCAGAACGTACAAATTGGTGAATAAACGGTGTAGATATGTTTTAAAGTGCTATAGGGCAAAATGTGCATTTATTCACTAGCATTGGAGTAATAATTTTTTCGGATAGATGGATACAAAATTATTTGTTTTTAATATTTCTGAATAGGTGCTTTATAATAAAATTTGATTTTATTATCCTGTGGAATTACTTTAACAGACTTGCGAGTCAGGAATGAGTAAAGAGTCAGATATATTCTTATTTCATAGGCCAGAAAAAATCC